>NW_012121487.1:1123000-1124366 GCF_000951035.1 Colobus angolensis palliatus
GCTCACTGCAACCTCTGCCTCCCGAGTTCAAGCGATTCTCCTGCCTCAGCCTCCTGAGTAGCTGGGATGACAGGCACGTGCCACCAAGTCCAGCTAACTTTTGTATTTTTAGTGAAGACGGGGTTTCGCCATGTTGGCCAGACTGGTCTCAATCTCTTGACCTTGTGATCCACCTGCCTCAGCCTCCCAAAGTGCTGGGATTAAAGGCGTGAGCCACCGCACCCGGCAAAATATTTTTAAAAAATTACCTGAGCAGGTTGGGCATCATTGTTCACGCCTATAATCCCAGCACTTTGGGAGGCTGAGGTGGGCAGATCACTTGAGGTCAGGAGTTCAAGCAGGCTGGGCACTGTGGTTCACACTTGTAATCTCAACACTTTGGGAGGTCAAGGTGGGCGGATCACTTGACGTCAGGAGTTCGAGACCAGCCTGGCCAACATGGTGAAACCCCAACTCTACTAAAAATACAAAAAGTTAGCTTAGTGGGGTGGTGCACACTTGTAATCCCAGCTACTTAGGAGGCTGAGGCAGGAGGATCACTTGAATCCAGGAGGCGGAGGTTGCAGTGAGCCGAGATTGTGCTGCTGTCCTCCAGCCTGGGTGACAGAGCGAGACTCCATCTCAAAAAACATAAATAAATAAATTAGCTGAGCATGGTGGCCCACATCTGTAGTCTCAGCTATTCAGGAGGTTAAAACAGGAGGATCTCTGGAGCCTGGAGTTTGAGGCTGCCATGATCTATGATCACACCACTGCATTCCAGCCTGGACTACAGAGTGAGACCCGATCACAACAACAACAAAAGCTTTTAGTACTATGGTTAAGAGGGCAAATCTGAGGCCAGTCACAGTGGCTCACACCTGTAATCTCAACACTTTGGGAAGCTGAGTGGGGAGGAACAATTGAGACCAGCCTGGGCAACATAGGAAAACCCTGTCTCTACAAAAAAATTTTAAAAATTAGTTGGGCATGGTGGTGCATGCCTGTAGTCCCAGCTACTCAGGAGTCTGAGGTGGGATGATGTCGAGCCCAGGAGGTCAAGGATGCAGTGAGCCATGACCATGCCACTGCACTCCAGCCTGGGCAACAGAGTGAGACTCTCTCTCAAAATAAAAAGGCCAAGCATGGTGGCTCATGCCTGTAATCCCAGTACTTTGGGAGGCTGAGACAGGCAGATAAATTGCTGTCTCTACTAAAAATACAAAAATTAGCCAGGCATGGTAGTACAGGCCTGTAATCTCAGCTACTTGGGAGGCTGAGGCATGAGAATCACTTGAACCTGGGAGGCAGAGGTTGCAGTGAGCCGAGATTGCACCATACACTCCAGCCTGGGTAACAGAGCAAGACTCCGTCTCAAAATATAAAA
>NW_012121487.1:1129621-1130577 GCF_000951035.1 Colobus angolensis palliatus
CAGTGAGCGGAGATCCGGCCACTGCACTCCAGCCTGGGCGACAGAGCAAGACTCCGTCTCAAAAAAAATAAAAATAAAAAAAAAAAAAAACTTTATCAGCAACATGAAGTATAAGACAATGGAGATCCAGCAAGCCAACTACTGGGTATATTTTCAAGGGAACTGAAATCAGTATGTTGAAGAGATACCTGCACTGCCATGTTCATTGCAGTACTTCTCACAATAGCCAAGAGTAGGAATCAACCCAAGTCTCCTTCAGTGGATGAATGGATAAAGAAAATGTGGCATATATACCCAATGGAGTACTATTCAGCCTTACAAAGGAATGAAGCCTGGCTCGGTGGCATGCTCATGTTGTCCCAGCTACTCAGGAGGCTGAGGCAGGAAGATTGCTTGAGCCAGGGAGTTCAAGGTCAGCCTGGGCAACATAGCGAGACGTCATCTCTAAAATAAAGACATTCTTTATGGGAAAAATAAAAAACGAAGAATGAGATCCTGTCATTTACAACATCGATGAACCTAGAGCACATTATGTTAAGTGAAGTAAACCAGGCACAGAAAGACAAATACCACATGATCTCACTTATATATGGAATCTTAAAAAAATCTCATGCAAGTATAGAGTAGAATGGTGGCTACCAGAGACTAGGGGGTGGTGAATATTGGGGAGACATTGGTCAATGGATACCAAATTTCAGTTGGACAGGAGGAATAAGTTCAAGAGATCTGTTGTACAACATGGTGACTATAGTTAATGACAATGTAGTTGGCTGGGCATGGTGGCTCACGCCTGTATTTCCAACACTTTGGGAGGCCAAGGCAGGCGGATCACCTGAGGTCAGGAGTTTGAAACCAGCCTGGCCAACATGGTGAAACCCCATCTCTACTAAAAATTACAAAAATTAGGCCAGGCACGGTGGCTCAAGCCTGTAATCCCAGCACTTTGGGAGGCCGAG
>NW_012121487.1:1137877-1138970 GCF_000951035.1 Colobus angolensis palliatus
AAAAAAAAAAAAAAGATTGGTAATGGTTGCCTCTGGGGATTGGAAAAGCATGGACCATATTGACACTGAAGTCAGGAAGCTATTTTTCATGTGTTGTAGAATGATTTGACTTTGTCCTGGCACAGTGGCTCACGCTTATAATCCCAGCCCTTTTAGAGCCCTGTCTAAACAAACAAACAAAATCAGCTGGGTGTGGTGGCATATGCCTGTAGTTCCAGCTATTGAGGAGGCTGAGGCAAGAGGATCACTTGATCCCAGGAGACTGTGGCTGCAGTGAGCTATTATTATACCACTGTACTGAAGCCTGGATGACAGAGCAAGATCCTGTCTCAAAAAAAGAATAAAAGAAAAAAGAAAAAAACAGAAAAGAAAAATGTTTAATTATTTCACTCTTGAAGTATTCATATAGCCGGGCACAGTGGCTTACACCTGTAATACCAGCACTTTGGGAGGCCAAGGCGGGTGGATCACCTGAGGTCAGGAGTTTGAGACCAGCTTGGCCAACATGGCGAAACCTTGTCTCTGCTAAAAATACAAAAAATTAGCCAGGCACAGTGGTACACGCCTGTAGTCCCAGCTCCTTGGGAGGCTGAGACTGGGGAATTGTTGAACCCAGGAGGCAGAGGTTGCAGTGAGCAGAGATTGTGCCATTGTACTACAGCCTGGGCCAGAGAGCGAGACTCCATCTCAAAAAAAAACACAAAAAAACAAAAAAAACAAACAAAAAAGCTCCATATATTAGCAATAAATTAAAATTTTAAATTTACAAATGTAATGCAGAAAAAGTGAGTTAATGTCAAGAAAATACATTTATAGCAGTCTTGACATTTGACAGGGTTGATACAACAGACCAGTGGAGGAAGAATGGATTGTTTTTTTTTTCTTTTCGAGACAGAGTCTTGCTCTGTCGCCCAGGCTGGAGTGCAGTGGCGTGATCTTGGCTCACCGCAACCTCTGCCTCCCAAATTCAAGCAATTCTCCTGCCTCAGCCTCTCGAGTAGCTGGGATTGCAGGTGTGCGCCACCATGTCCAGCTAATTTTTTTTTTTTTTTTGAGGCGGAGTCTCGCTCTGTCGCCCGGACTGGAGTGCAGT
>NW_012121487.1:1143296-1144793 GCF_000951035.1 Colobus angolensis palliatus
CCTGTAATCCCAGCACTTTGGGAGGCTGAAGTGGGCAGATTGCTTAAGCTCAGGAGTTTGAGACCAGCCTGGGCAACATGGTGAAGCCCCATCGGGAAGGAAAAAAACAAACATGGTAGGCAATGACAGAAGGGGAAATCTGAATACCAACAATACCTTGAATGCAATCAGAAAAATGCACATTAAAATATTAATAAGATACCACTTTACACCCATCAGGTAGGCAAAAATGAGTCTGGTAATACCAAATATTAGCAAGATGCAAGATGTGAGGAAACAAAACCCTGCTGTACTCCTGGAGTGTGAGACATGCAGCCATTTCCATTTTTGTAGTAAAGAAATCTGGCAGAACTTTGTGAAATTAAATATGCACATGGTCTATGACCCAGCAATTCTAATCTGTCGACGAAAAGAGTGGAACTCTGCACAATATTTGAAGAGATTTATTCTGACTCAAAGATGACTGACCATGGCCTGTGACACAGCCCTCAGGAAGTCTTGAGAATATGTGTGCAAAGTGGTTGGAGTGCAGCTTGGTTTTATACGCTTTAGAGAGGAATGACACATCAATCAAATACATTTAAGAAATACATTGGTTTGGTCCAGAAAGGGGGAACAACTCAAAGTGGGGGGCTTCGAGGCTATAGGTAAATTTAAATATTTTCTGGTTGGCAATTGGTTAAGTCTGTCTAAAGACCTGGGATAGATAGAAAGGGAATGTTCAGGTTAAGGTAAAGATTGTGGAGACCAACGTTCTTTTGAAGTTGCATAATGGCTGCCCTTGGAGACAATAGGTGACAAATGTTTCCTATTCAGATCTTAGTTAGTCTCTTTAGGATTGGGAGGGTCTGGAAGAAAAAGATGTGTGTGTATATATATATTTGTTTGTTTGCTTTGTTTTGTTTTTGAGATGGAGCCTCGCTCCGTCTCCCAGGCTGGAGTGCAATGGCGCGATCTCCGCTCACTGCAGCCTCCAACTCTTCGGTGCAAGTGATTTTCCCGCCTCAGCCTCCCAAAGTGTTGGGATTACAGGTGTCAGCCACTGCGCCCAGCCCTAGCTATGTTAATAAAGGTTCTTTATGGATGTAGATTTTCCGCACAAAGAACAGCTTTGCAGAGGCATTAAAATGCCATTAAAAAATATGACAAAGAAACATGTTTCGGGGTAAAATATTTTGATTTTCTTCTTTGTCTCATAATGTTATACCAGAGTCAGGTTGGAAAGCAAATCAATATATATAGGGTTAAATAAAACCCATCTGATGAGAATTTATGGTTTGTAGGGCTTGACTCCCCAGATCCCTTAGATAGGAATTTGGGCAAGATAAAAAAAATCAGAGTTTAATCCTCAACTCCTACATATATGTTACAGAGAAATTTGTGTCTAGATTTTTGGATGTGAATATTAAATATATATATTTAAAATTTTTTAAATATACATATTTTAAAAATTAAATAATCCTGTTCAATAAAGGAAACTATAATCAAAGGTAATAG
>NW_012121487.1:1145563-1147389 GCF_000951035.1 Colobus angolensis palliatus
CTGGCCAACATGGTGAAACCCCATCTCTACTAAAAATACAAAATTACCTGGGCATGGTGGCAGGTGCCTGTAATCCCAGCTACTCAGGAAGCTGAAGCAGGAGAATCACTTGAACCCAGAAGGAAGATGTTGCAGTGAGCTGAGGTCACACCATTGCACTCCAGCCTGGGCAGCACAGCGAGGCTCCATCTCAAAAAAACAAAAATAAAAATAAATACATTAAAATAAATAAATAAATAAATAAAACTACACCAAGGAACTTCTGGCTATAGCAGTGTAAAGGGGTCTGTGAATCTTCACAAAAAACAACTATGAAATTAAATAAAATTGCTCCAAACAACTATTTCAAGTCTCTGGAAACTGAGCAAGGCAGAAAACAAATTGAGGAGCTTTTATTCTTGAAAAACTGCTACAGCTTCAAGCAAAAGCAATGTGAGTTTGCAGCCTTCTTGCCTGAGGCTGCTCCCATCCAACTTCCATGGTGGCTGGGAATTGTAGTTTTACCAGTGTGGAACTGGCCGTGAAAACCAGCATGTTTGCTGTCACAGTGGGTAGACTGAAATTGTAATAGTTAGGTGGAGGTGGACAAAAGCCTGCAATATTCTCAGCTGAATGATATGAAGTTGGTAGGAAATAAACAGGCAAAAAATCCTCTAGCTGTGCTAGCTCAAAGTGGCACTCCTAGTTGGGTTCAGTGGTGGAAAAATCAGAAATTTAGCTGGAAAGTAGGGAACTACAAAAGGGCTGAGATAAGCTCTCCCACATCCCTGGCTCACTGAGAAACTATCGTACGCATGGAGGATACCTCAGAGAGCTCCCTGAAAAAATAAAAGACAAGGAAGACTTGAACACTGACTGCACATTTTAATGCACTTCTCAATCTTCAAACAGATACATTGGCAGAAGTGGATGCTATATGGGCTTGAGGTATTTGAAGATAATGCTTATTCTAATCATTGGCTGAACACTGTGCTATGTAATAATAGGGGTGATACTGCTGCAGGATAATTAAGGAATCAGAGAGACTGAGGGGTTGAGGAGGAATTGTTTAATTATTTAGGTGCACTGACCAAGTCGGATTAACATCCAAAGGACTGAGCCCCGAACAAAGAGTCAAGCTACCTTTTAAGCATTTTGTGCACTGGGGGGGAGATCTGTGCAGGGGGAAGCGTATTACAGAAGTGAGAAACAAAGACAGTTATTCAATTAAGACATGCATTACGTCATTTCTTACTTTTCAAGGAACAACATGTTTTACGACTTGAGATTATCTGTCCAGTGACCTTGCAGCTGCACAGCTAGAGAAACAGAGTCTTCACAATGCCTGGGAAAGGGACAGATAAGGCTCACTAGCCACAGAAAAACAGGCAGTTAATTTTAAAGGACTCCAGCCCTTTGCCTTCCTCAAGGGGAATTGGGTTTTCTTACATACAACAGAGTTTTTGCTTACACAGTGTTTAATTTCTTTTTTTTTCTTTTGTTTTTTGAGACAGAGTCTTGCTCTGTTGCCCAGACTGGAGTACAGTGGTGCAACTTTGGCTCACTGTAAGCTCTGCCTCCCAGGTTCATGTCATTCTCCTGCCTCAGCCTCTGGAGTAG
Organism: Colobus angolensis palliatus; assembly: GCF_000951035.1. Taxonomy (NCBI): domain Eukaryota; kingdom Metazoa; phylum Chordata; class Mammalia; order Primates; family Cercopithecidae; genus Colobus; species Colobus angolensis. Next base: position 1,147,163 of record NW_012121487.1, read on the forward strand.
CAGGGACTACAGGTGTCCGCCACCATGCCTGGCTAATTTTTTTGTATTTTTAGTAGAGAAGAGGTTTCACTGTGTTAGCCAGGCTGGTCTCGAACTCCTGACCTTGGGATCCACCTGCCTCAGCCTCCCAAAGTGCTGAGATCACAGGTGTGAGCCACCTTGCCCGGCCTACAGTCTTTAATTTCTTTTAATTCCTGTTCTAATACCTGAGGGAACTTTTTTTTTTT
>NW_012121487.1:1150104-1152664 GCF_000951035.1 Colobus angolensis palliatus
ATAAATAAATAAATGAAGGAGTGGCCTGCCCCTCCACACCTGTGGGCGTTTCTCATTAGGTGGAACGAGAGACTTGAGAAAAGAAATGAGACACAGAGACAAAGTATAGAGAAAGAAAAAGTGGGCCCAGGGGACCGGGGCTCAGCATACAGAGGACCCACGCCGGCACCGGTCTCTGAGTTCTCTCAGTATTTATTGATCATTATCTTTACCATCTCGGGGGGAAAAAAGGGAAGTGGCAGGATAATAGGATCATCGTAGGGAGAAGGTCAGCAGTAAGACATATGAATAAAAATCTCTGTGACATGAATATATTTAAGGAAAAGTGCTGTGCCTTGATATGAATATGCAGACATCTCCATAAACCTTTTTAGTGCATAAAGAGCAGCATTGCTGCTAGCATGTCCCACCTTCAGCCCTAAGGGGGTTTTCTCCTTTCTCAGTAAATAGAAAATACAATCGGGTTTTACATTGAGATGTACCATTGCCCAGGGATGGGCAGGAGACAGATGCCTTTCTCTATCTCAACTGCCAAGAGGCCTTCTTTCCTCTTATATTAATCCTCCTCAGTCACACACTCTTCATGGGTGTCGGGCTGGGGGACGATCAGGTCTTTCCCTTCCCAGGAGGCCATATTTCAGACTATTACATGCAGAGAAACCTTGGACAATACCTAGCTTTCCTAGGCAGAGGTCCCTGCGACCTTCCACAGTATGTGTGTCCCTGGGTACTTGAGATTAAGAGAATGGTGATGACTTCTCACAAGCATACTGCCTTCAGGCACTTGTTTAACAAAGCACATCCTGCACAGCCCTAAATCCATCAAACCTTCAGTCACCACAGCACATGTCTTTTGCAAGGACAGGGTTAGGGGTGGGGTCACAGATTAACAGTATCTCAAATACAGAGCAAAATGGAGTGTCTTATGTCTACTGCTTTCTATATAGACACAGTAACAGTCTGGTCTCTCTTTCTTTTCCCCACAAATAAATGAAAATAAAAACTGATTCTGAGTAGGCCCAGAAATTGAATTTGGCAGACAAAGATTTTAAAGCACATATTATAAATATGCTCAAGGAATTAAATAAAAACGTTAAACAATGACTCAATAAATACGGAATCTCAATAGAGAAATAGAAGCTATAAAAAAGAATCAAACAGAAATTCTAAAATTATGAAGCATAATAACTGAAATGAAAATTTTACTAAATGAACCTGACAGCAGATTTAAGATGGCAGAGGAAAAAATTAATAAATTTGAAGATAGATGAGTAATAATAATCTAGTCTGAATGATAGAGACAAAAATGATTGAAGGAAAGTGAAGAGCTGGGTAGAGTGGCTCACACCTGTAATCCCAGCACTTTGGGAGGCTAAGGCAGATGGATTGCTTGAGCCCAGGAATTCAAGACCAGCCTGGGCAACATGATGAAGCCCTATCTCTACAAAACTTACAAAAGTAAGCTGGATATCATGGTGTGCCCCTGTAGTCCCAACTACTTGGGAGGCTGAGGCAGAAGAATCGCTTGAGCCTGGGCGGTCAAGGCTGCAGTGACCATGTCGCTGCACTCCAGCCTAGGTGACAAAGCAAGACTGTCTCAAAAAAAGAAACAAATAAACCAAAACACACACACACAAAACAAAAAAACGAAAAAAAAAAAAGCCTCAGAGGCCAGTGGTACATCAAGCATGTTGATATACATGTAATACATGTCCAGAAGCGAGGAGACAAAGGGTCAGAAAAAAGTAGTTGAAAAAATAATAGCCAAAGGCCAGGTGTAGTGGCTTACACCTGTAATCCCAGTACTTTAGAAGGCCAAGGCAGGCACATCATGAGGTCAAGAGATTGAGACCATCCTGGCCAACATGGTGAAACCCCATCTTTACTGAAAATACAAAAATTAGCCAGGTGTAGTGGTGGGGGGCCTGTAGTCCCAGCTACTCGGGAGGCTGAGGCAGGAGAATCGCTTGAACCCAGGAGGCGGAGATTGCAGTGAAGTGAGATCTCCACTGAACTCCAGCCCGGTGACAGTGAGACTCCATCTCAAAAAACAAAACAAAAATAATAATAATAGCCAAACATTTTTCAAATTTGATGAAAAACATTACAGATCTAAGAATCTCAATAAACCTCAAATACCTAGACACATCATGGTCAGCTTGTTTAAAGACAATTGGCTACCACATATACTAAAATGTGAACAACTCAGAGAAGATTAGTCAGGCTCCTGTACAAGAATGGCATGCAAATTTGTGAAGTATTCCATATTTTTACATGTAAGTCAAAGAAAAAATGAAAGCAAATGTACTCTATATATAGAGTAATACTACTGTGTTAAGTACACAGATGAATATTTAAAAAGTCCGAGCATGGAAGAATGAATTTAAAAATAAGTGATTACAATAAAAAAGACAAAAATATATTTAAAGCAACAAGAAAAAAAGACTCATCAAATACGGGGGAAGAAGTACATAATTAATGGCAGACTTCTCATCAGAAACAATAGAGACCAGGAGGCAATGGAATGAGATATTTTAAGAGCTGAAAGAAAATTACGGCC
>NW_012121487.1:1158087-1158998 GCF_000951035.1 Colobus angolensis palliatus
AAAAAAAAAAAAAAAAAGTTGTAAGGGATAAAGCTAAAGCAATGCTTAGAAGATTTGTAGCTTAAGTGCCTTTAGTAGAAAGAAAGAAAGGTCTACCATCAATAATCTAGGTTGGGCATGGTGGCTCACGCCTGTAATCCCAGTACTTTGTCAGGCTGAGGCGGGTGGATTACCTGAGGTCAGGGGTTTGAGACCAGCCAGGCCAACATGACGAAACCCTGTCTTTCCTAAAACTACAAAAACTAGCTGGGTGCAGTAACACACACCTGTAATCCCAGCTACTCGGGAGGCTGAGACAGGAGAATTGCTTGAACCTGGGAGGCAGAGGTTACAGCTGGCCAACATTGTACCACTGCATTCCAGCCTGGGTGACAGAGCAAGACTCTATCTCAAAAAAATAAAAAATAAAATAAAATAAAATAAATAATCGAATCTTTCACTTCAAGAAGCTGGAAAAATAAGAGTAAATCAAACATAAAGTAAATAGAAGAAAGAACATAATAAATGCCAGACTGAAAAATCCATGAAATAGAAAACAAAAACTAGAGAAAAGCAATTAAACAAAAACTTGGTTCTTTGGAAAGATCAACAAAACAGACATATCTTTAGCTAGATTGCCCAAGAAAAGAGGAAAGAACACACAAATTACCAAAGTCAAGAATGAAAGAAGGGACATCTTGTCCGAGTGTGGTGGGTCATGCCTGTAATCCCAGCACTTTGGGAGGCCGAGGCGGGCAGATCAACTGAGGTCAGGGGTTTGAGATGAGCCTGGTCAACATGGTGAAACCCTGTCTCTATTAAAAACACCAAAAAATTAGCCAGACATGGTGGTGAATGCTTGCAGTCCCAGCTACTCAGGAGGCTGAGGCGGGAGAATTACCTGAACCCAGGAGGTGGCGTCTGCGGTGAGC
>NW_012121487.1:1160744-1162859 GCF_000951035.1 Colobus angolensis palliatus
CTTGGGATTCGTCCTCGTGATCCACATGTCTCAGCTTCCCAAAGTGCTGGAATTACAGGCGTGAGCCACCGCGTGATTCATTCTTCTTTTTCTTGTTGTTTTTTGTTTTTTGAGACAGTGTTTTTTGAGACAGTGACCTCAATTATTCTGAGGCAGAATAATTGCTTGAACCTGGGCAGCAGAGGTTGCAGTGAACTGAGATCATGCCATTGCACTCCAATTTGGGTGACAGAGCAAGACTGTCTCAAAAAAAAAAAGGTCTAATAGAAATTTTTCTACCTGGAAACATGAGTATGTGGTATAAGGATAATGAGCACATATTACTTTAGAAACTATGAAAATAAAAGCAATTTTTTCTTCTTTTATAAAGTGACAGGAGAGAGAGATGGAGGATATGGTGACTTTTTTTGTGTTTTTGTTTTTTTTTGAGACAGAATCTCACTTTGTCACCTAGGCTGGAGTACAGTGGCCGAGATCTTGGCTCACTGCAGCCTCGACCTCCTGGGCTCAAATGATCCTCCCATCTCAGCTCCCCTGGTAGCTGGAACTACAGGCATGTGCCACCACTCCTGGCTAATTTTTTGTATGTTTTGTAGAGACGGGTTTCATCATGTTGCCCAGGCTGGTCTCAAACCGCTGAGTTCAAGCAATCTACCCACCTTGGCTTCCCAAAATGCTAGGATTATAGACGTGAGTCACAGCACCCAGCTGTATATGATGACTTTTGATACTCTTTTTTTTCTTTTGATTTTTTTTTTTTTTGTAGCGATGAGGGTCTTAGTATGCTGTCCAGGCAGCTGGTTTCAAACTCCCGGCCTCAAGCGATCCTCCCACCTCTGCCTCCCAAAGTGTAGAGATTACAGGCTTGAGCCACCGCACTCAGCCCTAAATGTGTTTGTTGTGGTTTGTTAAAGAGCCAGGGCTGCTCTGCCTATGGAGTAGCCATTCTTTTATTCCTTCACCAGGAAAAGAAGAATAAAAGAGCCACGCCTGGATGGGGGTATGTCTCACTATGTTGACCAGGCTGGTCTGGAACTCCTGGGCTCAAGCGATTCTCATGCCTGGGCTTGGCCTCTCAAAGTGCTGGGATGGAAGGCATGAACCACCGCGCCCAGCCACTTTACTTCTTTACAAGTGTATCTCTGAAGATCACTCCCAGATAAACCTTCTACATGGAACTCTCCATATCAGAGTCTTTCCAGGGAGATCCAATCTAAGACATTTAGTTTTACCAACCCACACACTTCATCCCATTAGCCACCCTCCTTGAGTCTTTCAGGTTGAAGAATATCAAGTCAGACTGGGTGTGGTAGCTCATGCCTGTAATCCCAATACTTTGAGAGGCTGAGGTGGGAGGATCACTTGAGACCAGGAGTTCAAGACCAGCCTGGGCAACATAGTGAGACCCCCCCCAACCCCATATCTACCAAATAAATATATACATACATACATACATAAAAACATTCAGAACAGGGATCTCTGAGGGAAGAAAATATTAATTTTTTTTTTTTTGCGGTGGGGGATAGTCATGCTCTGTCACCCAGGCTGGAGTGCAATGGTGCAATCTCGGCTCAGTGAAACCTCTGCCTCCTGAGTTCAAGCGATTCTCCTGCCTCAGCCTCCCGAATAGCTGGGATTACAGGTGTATGTGCCACCACGCCTGGCTAATTTTGTATTTTTATTAGAGACAGGGTTTCACTATGCTGGTCAGGCTGGTCTCGAACTCCTGACCTCAAATGATCCACCCACCTCACCCTCCCAAAGTGCTGGAATTACAGGCATGAGCCACTGCACCCAGCAGAAAAAAAAAATTTTTTTAAAGTTAAGAAGGCAGAATTGAGCAGAGGGAGTAGCTGACACACAATGTAGTTGCAACAGAACCTTAACTGATCCTCAGATTTTACAGGGAGCTCTGGAAAGAAGATAATATTTCAGAGCTGTCCCAGATGAAGGCAAAGGGACCATGACTTTGTGTCGCTGCATTAGCCAATCATTGGCTGCAGGAAAGAAAGATCAAGACAGTTTCCTGTGGCTGATGGTAATGTCCAGTGAGGGAGGCAGCAGTGGGCCATCAGTGGCTGAGATTCCTAGCAGCTGGGGAATAGGCTCATGATC
>NW_012121487.1:1164559-1173530 GCF_000951035.1 Colobus angolensis palliatus
GGGTTTCACCGTGGTCTCGATCTCCTGACCTTGTGATCCGCCCCCCTCGGCCTCCCAAAGTGCTGGGATTACAGGCGTGAGCCACCGCGCCTGGCTGGCTGTTATACTTTTCTATTTACTGTTAGAATTGGTCACAGTAGCACCAAGAGGCATCCCAGTGGATGACCTGAATGCCAAAGTATTCCTCCTGGCCAGGCATTGAGGTTCACGCCTGTAATACCAGCACTTTAGGAGACTGAGACAGGAGGATTGCTTGAGCCCAAGAGGTTGAGCTTGCAGTGAGCTAGGATCATGCCACTGCAGTCTAGCCTGGGTTACAGAGCGAGACTCTGTCTTTAATTTAAAAAAACAAGGCTGGGCGCAGTGGCTCACGCCTGTAATCCTTGCACTTTGGGAGGCTGAGGTGGGTAGACCACCTGAGGTCAGGAGTTCGAGACCAGCCTGGCCAGCATGATGAAACCCCATCTCTACAAAAAATTAGCTGTGCACTACAAAAAATTGGTGTGCTCCTGTAATCCCAGCTACTCAGGAGGCTGAGGCAGGAGAATCGCTTGAACCCGGGAGGTGGAGATTGCAGTGAGCCAAGATCATGCCACAGCACTCCAGCCTGGGCAACAAGAGCAAAACTCCAACTCAAAAAAAAAAAAAAAGCTGGGTGCAGTGGCTCACACCTGTAATCCCAACACTTTGGGAGGCCGAGGCAGGTGGATTATTTGAAGTCAGGAGTTCGAGACCAGCCTGGCCAACATGGTGAAGCACCATCTCTATTAAAAATACAAAAATTAGCCGAGCATGGTGGTATGCGCCTGTTATCTCACCTACTCGGGAGGGTGAGGCAGGAGAATCACTTGAACCCAGGAGACGGAGGTTGCAGTGAGCCAAGATCACACCATTGCACTCCAGCCTGGGTGACAGAAAGACTCTGTCTCAAAAAAAAAAAAAGAACTTGGCTGGGCACAGTGGCTCATGCCTGTAATCCCAGCATTTTAGGGGCAGGCAGATCACCTGAGGTCAAGAGTTCAAGACCAGCCTCGCCAACATAGTGAAACCCTGTCTCTACTAAAAATACAAAAATTATTTGGGCGTGGTGGCAGGCACCTGTAGTCCCAGCTACTCAGGAGGCTGAGGCAGGAGAATGGCATGAACCCGGGAGGCCTATAATCGAAGCTACTTGAGAGGCTGAGGCAGGAGAATTGTTTGAACCTAGGAGGCAGAGGTAGCAGTCAGCTGAGATTGTGCCACTGCACTCCAGCCTGGGCAACAGAGTGTGACTCTATCTCAAAAAAAAAAAAAAAAAGCAGATCAGTAGATCCTTTTGTCACATGCCCACTGCCACACCCCAATTGCTGTAATGTTGATCTTTTAGAGTAAAGTAATATAATTCAGATTTCATGTGTTTTTGTTAAATTTTTATTTTTGTTCTTGTTGTTGAAGTCTCACTGTGTGGCCCCGGTTGGAGTGCATTGGCATGATCTCAGCTCCCTGTAACCTCCACTTCCCAGGTTCAAGTAATTATCCTGCCTCAGCCTCCCAAGTAGCTGAGATTACAGGTGTGCACCACCATGCCCTGTTAATTTTTGTATTTTTAGTAGTGACAGGGTTTCACCACATTGGCCAGGCTGATCTCAAATTCTTAGCCTCAAGTGATCCAACTGCCTCAGCCTCCCAAAGTGCTGGGATTACAGGTGTGAGCCATTGTGCCCAGTCAGACTTCATTTTGATGGATCAAACACACTGTAAGTCCTTGGAGAGTGGTACAAGTTATGGGCAGACCCTATGGGCAGGAAAGGCAAACCTATACTCAGAATATGGGTCAATTTCAGTCAAAGGTGGTGGGGTGTACTGTCATCAACTTATCCCTGAATGGCTGCTTGTTCTCCTCATGGGATAGAGCCATATGGGGGCTTAGCCCTGGCATTTATTAATGACAGATTGAACACTGGCAGCAGCCGTAGCTATTTCAGCCTTGGTGAGTAGGAGTTTGTGTTAGTCAAGTTCTCCAGAGAGACAGAACCAATAGGATATACTGGAGAGAGAGAGAGAGAGAGAGTCAGAGAGAGAGAGAGAAGAGGGGATTTTTAAGCTCAGTCCACTGACTCATACGTCAATCTCCCCTGGAAACACCCTCACAGACACATCCAGAAACAATGCTTCACCAGCCATGGAGGCGTCCCTCAATCCAGTCAAGTTGACACCTAAAATTAATCATCACAGAGCTCATGGAGGTGGGCCAATGCATCACCTCTATCTCCACGACCAGTTACTCCATTCATTGTACCCATTGTTCAGAGCTGGGGTGGCTGATGACAATAACTGAGTCATTCTGTCTCCTTGTCTGTTCAATGCCTCCTTTGTAATGGATGCTCTCTGGTGGGCATTAACTTGTTGTACAAAGATCCTTACACTCCAAGACCACTCCCATCGTTACAGAGTCTCACTCTGTTGCCCAGACTGGAGTGCAGGGGGGCAATCACAGCTCATTGCAGCCTTGAATTCCTGGGCTCAAGCAATCCTTTCACCTCAGCCTCCCAAGCTGGAACACAGGCGTGCGCCACGAGGCCCTGGCTTTCAGACCTTTTTGTCCTTGATCTTTCAATCTTTCTTCTCAAGCTGACCAACCAACTGGGGCATTTGCCACTGACTATGTGACTGTGTGAATATTCTGCCCATGTGAATATTCTCACGTAGGGCTACTTCTCTTTCCACACAAAGGGGATGACCAGATATACTGTCCAAATCTTTGTCCCTGGAAGGATTTCCCTTCACCACTATCCTCCAGAGCTGCTTCTGAGTGAGGCTGCAATGCAGCAGGATTCTCGTTTTTGGCTTTTCCCCATTTACCATGCCAATCCATCTGTGAGTGAAGCTTGGGCTTTTGCCTTCCCTGTCAGCGAGTCACAGGGATCCTGACGGGGCCATAGGTGGGAGCTGATGAGAGATGTCAGTGCAACACTGCTGAGTGACCTGGGAGTCTGGGCCACTTGCTTTAAAGCTTGCTTTGCCCTCTGATGCTGCTTATGCCTGATATCAAAGATGCCACTTCTATCTTAAAATGTTTTTGTTGTTGTTGTTGTTTTGTTTTTTGAGACAGGGTCTCACTCTGTCACCACAATATGTGCTTGCTGGGCCCCCTCTTCCTAATGACGTGGAGGACCTGACAGAGCCCAGCTCTGGTTAGTTCTGGCCACTTGGTCACTTGATGTCCTATAGTCAGATGCTTTGTCTCTACCGGAGCCCAGGAGCATTTCAAGAGCTGCTTTTCAAATGGTGGGTATTTTCCTGCTGCAGATGGCATGGATTTGCTCCAGAGCTTCAGGAGCCTACATTGTGATTCTCCTATGAGAGCTTGCCAAACCAAAACCAACATCTTCTCCAACCACAGATATTCCAGTCTCTTAAGTTCTGCTAGGTCACAAGGCTGCAGAGGCCTTTTCTGTTTTGGCCCCATTCAAAGTTGACGTCCTTCAGTGTCAGCTAGTAACTTGGCCAGGGTTGTATTCCTAACTGTGAAATATTGCTCCAGAGTCCTAAGAAGATTGATATTGTATTTCTTTTTTTCCCTTAGTGGTGGGAGGCATGAGATGCAATATCTGACCTTGACTTTGGATAGATATCCCAGCATGTCTCAGACCACTGTACCTCTAAAAACTTAACCAATGTAGCAATTTCCTGAATCTTTGTGTGGTTTTATTTCCCACTGTCTGAATACATGTATCTTTCCAAGGCCTCCAATATACTTCTTGCTCTTCTGGTATGACTAGTATGATGTCATATGTATAGTGGACTGGGCCACTTGCTTTGAAGCTTGCTTTGGGGCTAATATGATGTTCTTCAGAATGTTCCTATAGTCAAGATGCCTTCAGAGTATATTATGACAGAGGGCCAGAGAATTAACATAATCCTGGAGTCGGGCACCGTGGCTCACGCCTGTAATCCCAGCACTTTGGGACACCGAGGCAGGCAGATCATTTGAGGTCAGGAGTTCGAGGCCAGCCTGACCAACATGGTGAAAACTTGTCTCTACTAAAAATACAAAATTAGCTGGGCATGGTGGTATATGCTGTGATCCCAGCTACTTGGGAGGCTGAAGCAGGAGAATCTCTTGAACCTGGGTGGAGGTTGCAGTGAGCTGAGATTGCGCTATTGCCCTCCTGTCTGGGCAACAAGAGTGAAACTCTGTCTCAAAAACAAAAAACAAAAAATGTTAAGAAGGCAGAACTGGCTAGACACGGTGGCTCACACCTATAATCCCAGCACTTTGGGAGGCCGAGGTGGGCAGATCACTTGAGGTTAGGAGTTCGAGAACAGCCTGGCCAACATGGCTAAACCCCATCTCTACTAAAATTACAAAAATTAGCCGGGTGTGGTGGCATGCACCTGTTATCCCACCTACTCAAGACGCTGAGGCAGGAGAATCGCTTGAACCCAGGAAGTGGAGGTTGCAGTGAGCTGAGATCGCGCCACTGCACTCCAGGCTGGGCGACAGAGTGAGACTATCTCAAAAACAAAACAAACAAACAAAAACAAACAACAAAAAACCATAATCTTGGGACAAGCCCATAAATATTGTTGTCCTTCCCATGTGGGTGCTAATGATCCTGCTTCTGATTCTCCTTTCTGATCCATTTGGGATGGAAAATAACATTCACCAATCAAATTAATGGCTATACACCTACACCCAGAGGCTATGTTAAACTGTTTTACGGCCGGGCGCGGTGGCTCACACCTGTAATCCCAGCACTTTGGGAGGCCAAGGCAGGTGGATCACAAGGTCAGGAGATCATGACCATCCTGGCTAACACGGTGAAACCCCATCTCTATTAAAAATACAAAAAAAAATTAGCTGGGCGTGGCAGCAGGCACCTGTAGTCCCACTACTCGGGAGGCTGAGGCAGGAGAATGGCATGAACCCGGGAGGCAGAGTTTGCAGTGAGCAGAGATCATGCCACTGCACTCCAGCCTGGGGGACAGAGTGAGACTTAAAAAATAAAAAAACAACAAAAAAAAACTGTTTTACAAAGTTACCATGTGGGATACAGCAACTGCAATTGGGGTTGTTGTTTGGTTAGGTTTATGGTATACTGCTGCCATCTGCCATGATCTAACTAATTTTTACAGGAGGTGAGGCAGGAGAATCGCTTGAACCCAGGAGGTGGAGGTTGCATTTAGCTGAGATTGCCCCACTGCACTCCAGCCTGGGTGACAGAGCAAGACTCCAAAAAACAAAAACAAAAACAAAAAAACAGATTAGCAATTATGGTTTAGGAGTCATGCAGCTGGAGTCTACAAGATTCTGACCCTCTCTAAACTGCTCCTAAGATCAGTGCTTGAGATATTTTGCAGAACCTGCACTTGATGGATCAGCTGGCCACTCCCAGATCGATAAACTGGTTCATCTGATCTTGTGGCCCCCACCCAGGAACTGAGTCAGCACAAGAAGACAGCTTTGACTCCCTATGATTTCTTCTCTGACCTGACCAATCAGCACTCTTGGCTCACTGACTTCCCCCACTCACTAAGATGCCCTTAAAAACTCTAATCCTCTCATGTGTGGGGAGACCGATTTGAGTAATAACAAAACTCCGGTCTCCTGCACAGCCAGTTCTGTGTGAATTACTCTTTCTCTATTGGAATTCCCCTGCCTTGATAAATCATCTCTGTCTAGGCAGTGGGCAAGGTGAAACCATTGGGTGGTTACACAAAGGTGTTAAATCCTATGTCACAGGCAAGTGCTCCCATATCAATAAATCTTCCATATCTATATCTTCCATATCTAACTTTGTGTTCCACCTCCCTTGATCCAACAGTCTCAGTATCCAGTTCCATGTGTCTCTACCAAATTCTGCAGGTATGTATTAGCCAGATCCTGAAGTTCCTTTACCATATATTTTCTCCCTTCTCTTAGTAGGCCAGAACATTCTCTTTGGGTCTTTGCTAGAATTCAATCCTTGTTATTTGTCTTGTTGCCAGGAGAGGAGGTGGTGATAGATCCTGGAGAGGATGAATATCATCTTGTAAAGCACCTGCTTCCTTTGAAGCCTTTGTATGATCATTTTGCAAGTGAAGAGTGAGCCAGCTGGGCGTGGTGACACATGCCTGTAGTCTCAGCTACTCTGGAGGTGGAGGCATGAGAATTGCTTGAACCCAGGAGATGGAGGCTACAGTGAGCCAAGATTGCACTCCAGCCTGGGCAACAGAGTGAGACCCTGATAAGGTGTGGCTGTGTCCCCATCCAAATCTCATCTTGAATTCCCTCATGTTGTGGGAGTGACCTGGTGGGAGGTAATTAAATCGTGGGGATAGGTCTTTCCCATGCTGTTCTTGTGATAGTAAGTCAGTCTCACGAGATCTGATGGTTTTCTTTTTTTTTTTGAGATGGAGTTTTGGTCTTGTTGCTCAGGCTGGAGTGCAATGGTGCCATCTAGGCTTGCTGCGGCCTCTGCCTCCTGGGTTCAAGAGATCCTCCTGCTTCAGCCTCTGAAGTAGCTTGGACTACAGGCGCCTGCCACCATGCCTGGCTAATTTTTTGTATTTTCAGTAGAGACAGGGTTTTGCCATGTTGGTCAGGCTGGTCTTGAACTCCTGGCCTCAGGTGATCTGCTTGCCTACATCTCCCAAAGTGTTGCGATTACAGGCGTGAGCCACCACCCCTGGCCTGAGATCTGATGGTTTTATAAGAAGGAGTTTCCCTGCACACGCTCTCTTTGCCTGCTGCTATCCATGTAAGATGTGACTTGCTCCTCCTTGCCTTCTGCCATGTTTGTGAGGCATCCTCAGCCATGTGGAGCTGTGAGTCCATTAAACCTTTTTCCTGTAATAAATTACCCAGTCTTGGTATGTTTTTACTGGCAGTGTGAAAATGGACTAATACAGATACTGTTTCAAAATATATATATACTGAGCAAACGCTGCAGGCTTGGACAGAGGTTTCAGAGGAATCTGGGGACTCAAGATTCTGTTGTATCTACCTAGATGTTTCTAACCCAAGTCTCAAGATCCTACGGTTTTTCTTTTTTGACCCTAACCTTCACATAGGAGATCTACAGGGGCTGAGACTTCAACCTTCTCTAAAGACCTACTACTTACATAATTAACACTTGAGCTGCTCCTTCACTCTAATGCCCAATGGATACAGGGGATTAGGTTTTCCTTAAATGCTGTCAAAAAGGCCTGATGGCTTTCATAGTCTGCCTTGATGTGGTGATTAGTTTTTTTGTTTTGTTTTGTTTTGTTTTGAGGGAGTCTTGCTCTTGTCACCTAGGCTGGAGTGTAGAGGCATGATCTCTGCTCACCGCAACCTCTGCCTCCTGGGTTTGAGCGATTCTCCTGCCTCAGCCTCCAGAGTAGCCAGGCTGACTAAAAATGATCCACCTGCCTCAGCCTCCCAAAGTGCTAGATTTACAGGCTTGAGCCACTGTGCCCGGCCTGTATATGGTATTTTTTAAAACTGCATATTGGCTGGGCGCAGTGGCTCACACCTGTAATCCCAGCAGTTTGGGAGGCCGAAGTTGGCGGATCACCTGAGTTTGGGAGTTCAAGACCAGCCTGACCAACATGGAGAAATCCCATCTCTACTAAACACAAAATTAGCCGGGTGTGGTGGCACATGCCTGTAATCCCAGCTACCTGGGAGGCTGAGACGGGAGAAGCACTTGAACCCAGGAGGCAGAGGTTGTGGTGAGCCGAGATCACGTCACTGCACTCCAGCCTGGGCAACGACAGTGAAACTCCGTTTCAGAAAAAAAAAAAAACAAAAAACTGCATATTGTTTCCACCTACTAGAACATAAGCTCTAGGAGGGCACAGACTATGTTTTGTTCACCACTGTTTCTCCAGTGTCTAGAAGTAGATTCTTTGAATGCATTCCACTGGAGGCTTGAGATATGAAGAAGTAGGAGTGTGAAGACCTCATGTCGAGCCATGTCAGGGGATGCAAAGATGGAGCATTCTCTAACCTATGTGAGACTCGGCATAAGGGAAGTACAAGCACTCAATGTGTGGTTTCATTCCCACAGTCCATGGTCTTTAGCCCATTCTCTCCAGATGCCTGTTGAGTTCTTCAAGCATCCAAATGGTTTGGGGAAAGGCTTCAGGTTCTAAATGAGAGGCTTTGTGGGTTAACAGATGGAGAGTCAGAAGATGTGGATTTGAATTCACTCAACCATGAAATAGTTATGTGATCCTGGGCCAGGCACAGTGGCTCTTGCTTGTAATCCCAGCACTTTGGGAGGCCTAGGTGGGTGGATCACTAGAGGCCAGGAGTTCGAGACCAGCCCGGCCAGCATGGTGAAACCCCGTTTTTACTAAAAAATATAAAAATTAGCTGGGCACGCTGGTGCACACCAGTAGTCCCAGCTACTCGGGAGGCTGAGACAGGAGAATCGTTTGAACCTGGGAGATGGAGGTTGTAGTGAGCTGAGATGATGCCACTGCACTCTTGCCTGGGCGACAGAGCAAGACTGTCTCAAAAACAAAACAAAACAAAAAAACCAGAAACAAAAAATTGTATGATCTGGGGAGATCTAAGGCCCACTAGCCTCATCTGTAGAATGGAAACAATAGTACTACTTTGCAGAGCTGACTTCGGTACCAAGAGATCTAATGTATATGAAGCAGGGTACTTCCTTCGATTTGTCAGGATAGGGGAGGCTAGTCCTGTGATGAATGGGAATGAATGATAGAACAGACAGAGGTTGGGCAAACTCCAGGCTCTGTGCTCATAGCTTGCTCCCAGACATTCTCCTGTTATCTCTCTGTTTCCTAGCCTACACACGGGCACAGACAGTAGCTGCTGTTCAGGAATTGAGCTAATGGGTTGGTGCTTGTTTGTTTTGAGATGGAGTCTCATTCCATCACCGAGGCTGGAGTGCAATGATACGATCTCAGCTCACTGCAACCTCCGCCTCCCGGGTTCAAGCGATTCTACTGCCTCAGCCTCCTGAGTAGCTGGAATTACAGGTGCCCACCACCA
>NW_012121487.1:1177690-1180433 GCF_000951035.1 Colobus angolensis palliatus
TTATCTCCTTGAGCTTGACCAGTGCCCCGGACTGAGATAAGCCTTTGGCCCCACCAGCCCATCCCCTTTCTGTATCTCTCCATCCCGTTTCCTCATACTAATGCTTGGCTCACCTAGACAGAAATCGATGGCAGGGCACGAAGGGCAGGTGCTATCCTCTTGTGTCCCCCACCCGAAGTCCTCTGGGGGCTTATGTCTGCTCAGAACCTCTCCTGCTTTTCCCCCAGACATCAGTGTGCCTGGCTGGAACCTTGAGACATAGTGCGTTGCTGTGGAAAAAGCAGACAGACTTAGGTTGTATTCATTTATTTATTTATTTGATGGAGTCCTGCTCTGTTTCTCAGGCCGGAGTGCAGTGGCACGATCTCAGCTCACTGCCACCTCTGCCTCCCGGGTTCAAGCCGATTCTCCTGCCTCAGCCTCCTGAGTAGCTGAATTACAGATGCGTGCCATCACACCCAGCTGATTTTTGTATTTTTAGTGGAGGTGGTGTTTCACCATGTTGGCCAGGCTGGTCTTGAACTCCTGACCTCAGGCGATCCACCCACCTCGGCCTCACAAAGTGCTGGGGTTACAGGCATGAGCCAATGCACTCGGCCCAGACCTAAGTTCTAACCTTGGATTCACAGTGTGACTTTGATAAGTTGCTTAACATTCTGGAACCCCCATTTCCTAAGCTGTGTGATAGGAATAATGCTATCTGCCTGAAGAGTTGTAGGAAGGACAGCTGGGTGTGGTGGCTCACCCCTATAACGCCAGCACTTTTGGAGGCTGAGGCAGATGGATCACCTGAGGTCAGGAGTTCGAGACCAACCTGGCCAATATGGCGAAACCCCGTCTCTACTAAAAATACAAAAACTAGCCAGGCATGGTGACGTGTGCCTACAGTCCCAGCTACTCGGTAGTCTTAGACAGGAGAATTGCTTGGACCCAGGAGATGGAGGTTGCAGTGAGTCAAGATTGCACCACTGTACTCCTGCCTGGGTGACAGAGTGAGACTCCACCTCAAAAAAAAAAAAAAGAAAGTCATAGGATTAGGTAGGAGATTGTCACAAGATACAGGTCAGAAAGACCTTGCTAGTAAACAGGTTGCAGTGAAGAAGCCAGCTAAAACTCACCAAGACCAAGATGACTACACTGACCTCTGGTCTTCCTTACTGCTACACTCCCACCAGTGCCATGACAGCTTACAAATGCCAAAGCAACTACAGGAAGTTACCCTATATAACTAAAGCAGGAGGCATGAATAATCCACCCCTTGTTTAACATGTAATCGAGATACGACCAAAAAGAGAGGCAACCAGCGGCCCTCGGGGCTGCTCTGTCTATGGAGTAGCCATTCTTTTCTTCCTTTACTTTCCTAATAAGCTTGCTTTCACTTTACTGTATGGACTCGCCCTGAATTCTTTCTTGCGTGAACTCCAAATGCTTTCACATTTCATCCTTTTATTTGTTTTATTTTTCTTTTTATTTCAGAATTTCACTCTTATTGCCCAGGCTAGAGTGCAATGGCACTGTCTCAGCTCACTGCAACCTCTGCCTCCCGGGTTCAAGTGATTCTCCTGCCTCAACCTCCCAGGTGGCTGGGATTACAGGCATGCACCACCACGTCCAGCTAATTTTGTATTTTTAGTAGACATGGCGTTTCTCCATGTTGGTCAGGTTGGTCTCAAACTCCTGACCTCAGGTGATCTGCCCACCTCGGCCTCCCAAAGTGCTGGGATTACAGGTGTGAGCCACCACGCCCGGCCTCCTTCTTGTCTTGTATGGTCTTAGCAGCTTGACCTTGTAACCATGTGGCCATGCTTTCTCTTTTCACAATGGCAGCCCTGGTTTAAGGTCCAATTCCCAGCTTAGGGGATGATCCTTATCTTCTGTCTGTCTGTGTATTTATATGTATTATGTGTGTAAATTTTATATATGAAAAAGCTTTAATTAATTGGTTTAACAATAAGAAGTGCTTAAATCAAACATTTTATCAGAAAAGTAAAAAGTGGAATGCCCTTTATTTAGTTCTTGTGACTTAAGTAATCTTTGAGAAATAAAGACAGTTTGAAAGATTATTGGTAAAATAAAAAAATCTTCAAAAATGTAAACATTTTGGCCAGGTGTGGTGGCTCATGCGTGAACCCCAGCTCTTTGGGAGGCTGAGGCGGGCAGATCACTTGAGGTCAGCAGTTCAAGACCAGCCTGGCCAACATGGTGAAACCCCATCTCTCCGAAAAATACAAAAATTAGGTGTAGTGGTGCAAGCCTGTAGTCCCAGTTACTTGGGAGGCTGAGGGAGGAGAATCGCTTGAACCCGGGAGGTGGAGGTTGTAGTGAGCCAAGATCAAGCGACTGCACTCCAATCTGGGTGACAGAGCAAGACTCTGACTAAAAAGAAACAAAAAAACAGAAAACAAATAAAAAATGTAAACATTTGGTCTAAATTATGCAGGTCAGATATTAAGTTTGCTAAATTCTTTAAGGTCATAAGCTGCTTCTTTGACTATTAAAAATTGTTCAGGCCAGGTGCAGTGGCTCACACCTGTAATCCCAGTACTTTGGGAGGCCGAGACGGGCAGATCATAAGGTCAGGAGATCGAGACCATCCTGGCTAACACGGTGAAACCCTGTCTCTACTAAAAACACACACACAAAAATTAGCTCGGCATAGTGGTGGGCGCCTGTAGTCCCAGCTACTCAGGAGGCTGAGGCAGGAGAATGGTGTGAACCCAGGAAGCAGGGTTTGCAGTGAGCT
>NW_012121487.1:1184728-1185844 GCF_000951035.1 Colobus angolensis palliatus
GCCCAGATATTTACAGCTTTTAACAATCCAGTAAAGTATACTCTTATGAACAACATTTGGAGAATATTTATCTCTCTACCTGATTTCTCCAGAATTTGGAAATTATTTGTGTGTATTCTTAATTTATGGCAATGCAGTTATTTGCATAAGGGTAATAATAATCTGTTTTCTTTTGCAAGAGGACATAATTGGAGAAATTGGTTATTTTACCAAGACTTTGACTGGAATGGTGTGCTTTCCATTAAGGAATCAGACTTGACTTGTAAAGCCTATAAAAGCCACTTAGTGAACTGGGCTCATAACCTTGCCTACACAGTCCCTGTACAGGGTTTCTGACCTGTGGTAAGTAAAGAATGTCACCTTCTAAAAGGTCCAGGAGCCCCAAGTTATCTTAGGACCTCAAAAGGAGAGGAGGAATTTACCCAACTCATAGGTATGTGAGGGTACAAACCCATGACACGGCTCAGCTCTAAAAAAGTCTTATCTAAGATTCTTTCCATGGAACAGAGTTCCATCAAAGCCAATTTTAAAAGCCTATGTGCAAATTATTTATTCTTGCTGCACTTTATACAATCATCAGGCCAAGTATAATAAAGCACATCAGTCTTACCATAAAAATGGTCTTTCATAAAAATGGGGAACTGGAGACAGAAAAATTATGTTTCAAGAACTATGATACGCTTGTTATTAAATTCCAGTCTCAGCAGCTGTCTTTAAGTTTGCTTCTGCGATTTAGGCTAACCATGCTTAATCCTGTGAACCAACCAGTGGCCTCTGACTGCTGCTCAGAAGAAACAAGAGGGATGGGTGATGTAAAAATCTGCATCAATATTCTAATTCTGGGCATGTACTGGAATCATCTAGCAACCCCGTATCAGCATGGTTCCAAACCGTTCCTCAGTTCGTGGAAAGCCTTCTAGTTTAGTTTACTTGGGATAATTTTACTTATTTTGCTTTACTGTTGTGGAATATATAGCTGTTGTAATCCTTGTATAGGAATGCAGGACAAACTTACTGAATGTTTTCTTGAATTGAACACTTACAAATCTTCCAGAGTATCACCTTCTGTCAGAACTCATGAGTTGCCCTCACCATACCAATGCTCCCTTCCCTTCC
>NW_012121487.1:1191597-1198152 GCF_000951035.1 Colobus angolensis palliatus
GCCAGGATGGTCTCGATCTCCTGACCTCGTGATCCGCCCGTCTCGGCCTCCCAAAGTGCTGGGATTACAGGCTTGAGCCACCGCGCCTGGCGCCATGACAGTTTTTAAATGCCATGGCAATGACAGGAAGTTACCCTATATGGTCTAAAAAGGAGAGGAGTGAATAATCCACCTCTCATTTAGCATATCATCAAGAAACAACCATAAAAATGGGCAACCAGCGGCCCTCGGGGCTGCTCTGTCTATAGAGTACCCATTTTTCTATTCCTTTACTTTCCTAATAAACTTGCTTTCACTTTACTCTATGAATTCACCCTGAATTATTATTATTATTATTATTATTTTTGAGACAGAGTATCGCTTTGTCACCCAGGCTGGAGGGTAGTGGCTGGATCTCAGCTCACTGCAACCTCTGCCTCCTGGGTTCACGCAGTTCTCCTGCCTCAGCCTCCTGCGTAGCTGGGACTACAGGCGCCTGCCACCATGCCTGGCTAATTTTTTTGTATCTTTAGTAGAGACCGGGTTTCAACGTGCTAGCCAGGCTGGTCTCGATCTCCTGACCTCATGATCCACCCGCCTCGGCCTCCCAAAGTGCTGGGATTACAGGCGTGAGCCGCTGCACCTAGCATGAATTCTTCCTAGTGTGAGATCCAAGAACCCTCTCTTGGGATCTGAATTCAGACCCCTTTCCTGTAACAAGATTAGGCATCAGGAGAAACTGACACACATGGATTATATAACAGATGCCTCAACGGATCCTGTGGGGGCACTGGAGCTAGAACAGCCCTTTAGAGTTGTTGCAAAGCGAGGCAAAGAGGCTAGACTTTTATATCCCTGCATCAATCAGTGTTGGACATGGGCTCCATGAGGGCATGTAACCTTCAGTGAGGCACCTTTCTGACTTGAAGGGCATTGCCCAATGAGGGAGGTAGCTATGTGGTATCAGCAGCTGATATTACCTGCAGCTAGTGCATGGGCATATTGACTCCCAAGGGGGAATCTGGGTGGAGCACTATGGTATTCATTAAACCCAGTAAAGAAATATTATTTCACACAGATGTGCCCAGGAGAGTGGTAGAGCCCACAGGGTTACATAAATCATAATGGGAGCCCTGAAGAACCTCATAAACTGTATATTGTATTTTTAAAAATTGCATATTGTTTGTTTCCACCTACTAGAACATAAGCTCTAGGAGGGCACAGACTATGTTTTGTTCACCACTGTTTCTCCAGTGTCTAGAAGTAGATTCTTTGAATGCATTCCATTGGAGGCTTGAGATATGAAGAAGTAGGAGTGTGAAGACCTCATGTCGAGCCATGTCAGGGGACGCAAAGATGGAGCATTCTCTAACCTATGTGAGACTCGGCATAAGGGAAGTACAAGCACTCAATGTGTGGTTTCATTCCCACAGTCCATGGTCTTTAGCCCATTCTCTCCAGATGCCTGTTGAGTTCTTCAAGCATCCAAATGGTTTGGGGAAAAGGCTTCAGGTTCTAAATGAGAGGCTTTGTGGGTTAACAGATGGAGAGTCAGAAGATGTGGATTTGAATTCACTCAGCCATGAAATAGTTGTGTGATCTTGGGCTGGGCACAGTGGCTCACGCTTGTAATCCCAGCACTTTGGGAGGCCAAGGAAGGTGGATCACTAGAGGCCAGGAGTTTGAGACCAGCCCGGCCAGCATGGTGAAACCCCATCTTTCTTTCTTTCTTTTTTTTTTTTTGAGACAGAGTCTCTCTCTGTCACCCAGGCTGGAGTACAGTGGCGAAATCTCGGCTCACTGCAATCTCCGCCTCCCTGGTTCAAGCAATTCCCCTGCCTCAGCCTCCCAAGTAGCTGGGACTACAGGCACGCATCACCACGCCTAGCTAATTTTTTTGTATTTTAGTAGAGACGGAGTTTCACCATGCTGGCCAGGATAGTCTTGATCTCCTGATCACATGATCTGCTTGCCTCGGCCTCCCAAGAAACCATGTCTTTACTAAAAAATATCAAAATTAGCCAGGTGTGGTGGACCTGTGGTCCTATTGACTTGGGAGGCTGAGGCAGGAGAATCGCTTGAAGCTGGGAGGCAGAGGTTGCAGTGAACTGAGATGGTGCCACTGCACTTCAGTCTGGTGACAGAGAGAGACTCTGTTTCAAAAAAAAAAATTGTGTGATCTTGGAGAGTTCTAAGGCCCACTGGCTTCATCTGTAGAATGGAAGCAATAGTATTACTTTGCAGAACTGACTTCAGGACCAAGAGATCTAATGTATAGGAAGCAGGGTACTTCCTTCGATTTGTCAGGATGGGGGAGGCTAGTCCTGTGATGAATGGGAATGAATGATAGAAGAGACAGAGGTTGGGCAAACCCCAGGCTCTGTGCTCATAGCCTGCTCCCAGACATTCTCCTGTTATCTCTCTGTTTCCTAGCCTACACACGTGCACAGACAGTAGCTGCTGTTCAGGAATTGAGCTAATGGTTTTAAAGTCTGTTCCTTATCTTTGCTGGGGGCAGGCAGTAGCTGTGCAGTGGCAGTGTGCCTGTGCAGACAGAGGGAGCAGTGAACAGCCATAGGGTGTTTCCACCATGGTCTTCACTCAGGCCCCGGCTGGAATCAGGGGCCACCTCCGGATCCGCAGCCTCCTGGCCCGGCAGTGCCTGGCAGAGTTTCTGGGTGTGTTTGTGCTCATGGTACGTAGGGTCACTGGGGAAAGGAAAGAAGGGGGTGGGCAAAAGTTCCTGACTCCTTCTGGTGTCCTTATCTCTTTCTCTTGGTGTCCCCCTTCCTCCCAACTCCCTATCCGTTTTCGTTTTTCTCCTCTCGTCTCTCCTAATCTCCTTTCCTCTCCTTCTTCATCCTTTTTATTCTTGTCATTTTTCTTCCTTTTTTCCCACATTCTTTCCCTTTCTTCTTCCTCCACTTTCCCCATTTCTTTTCCCTTCCCTCCTTCTGCTTTTCTCCCTCCCTTGCTTATCTTCTGTGCCCATTCTTCTTCTCGGCTTCTCCCCTGGCCTTCCCAACATTTCTCCCTGTTGGTCTCCTGGGCTCCCTGTTCCTCATCTCTCCTCTTTTCACCAGCTCCTCACCCAAGGAGCTGTGGCCCAGGCTGTCACCAGTGGAGAAACCAAAGGCAACTTCTTCACCATGTTTCTGGCTGGCTCTCTGGCCGTTGTGATAGCCATCTACGTGGGTGGTAACGTCTCAGGTGAGGAGGGTGGGGTCTGATCATCAGAGCAGGTGGGACGTGCATGCGAGCATGTCTGTCTGGTGATGGTGGAAACGCAAATCCTTCTGTGACTTGTGGACATTATCTCCTTGACTAGTGCCCCAGACTGAGATAAGCCTTTAGCCCCATCAGCCCGTCCCCTTTCTGTATCTCTCCATCCTGTTTCCTCACACTAATGCTTGGCTCACCTAGACAGAAATCGATGGCAGGGCATGAAGGGCAGGTGCTATCCTCTTGTGTCCCCCACCTGAATTCCCCTGGGGGCTCATCTCTGCTCAGGACCTCTCATTTGTTCCCCAGATACACACTGCATCAGTGTGCCTGGCTGGAACCTTGAGACATAGTGTGTTGCTGTGGAAAAAGCAGACAGACCTAGGTTCCAACCTTGGATTCACAGTGTCTTCTTCTTCTTCTTCTTTTTTTTTTTTTGAGATGGAGTTTCACTCTGTTGCCCAGGCTGGAGAGCAGTGATGTGGTCTCTGTTCACTGCAAACTTGGCCCTTTGGGTTCACACGATTCTCCTGCCTCAGCATCCCGAATAGCTGATTTTGTAGGTGCCTGCCACCACGCCTGGCTAATATTTGTATTTTTAGAGGAAATGGGGTTTCACCATGTGGCCAGGCTGGTCTGGAATTCCTGACCTCAAGTGATCCACTGCCTCAGCCTCCCAAAGTGCTGGGATTACAGGCGTGAGCCACTGTGCCCGGCCCACAGTGTGACTTTGCTAAGTCGCTTAACATCCTGAAACCTCAATTTGCTAAGCTGTGTGATGGGAATTATACTATCTGCCTTAAGAGCTGTAGGAAGGAGCAGCAGTGTTGTCTGGTGACAATGCCTGGCAGTGACACTTGATAGATGCTGTTTTTCTTTCCTTGATCCTTGAAGGGGCCCATCTCAATCCAGCCTTCTCCCTGGCCATGTGCATCGTCGGACGCCTCCCCTGGGTCAAGCTCCCCATTTACATCTTGGTGCAGCTGCTGTCTGCTTTCTGTGCTTCGGGAGCCACCTATGTTCTCTACTATGGTGACAGAGGGAACAGAGGGAGCTGTGCCTTGGGAGCACCTGTGGGTGGCCAGAGGTGCCTCAGAATGGTTTTGGATGAATGAGCAAAGAGGGAAATCCTGGGTGTTCCCCTCCTCCACAGATGCCCTACAGAACTATACAGGTGGCAACCTGACAGTGACTGGCCCCAAGGAAACAGCCTCCATTTTTGCCACCTATCCTGCCCCCTATCTGTCCCTGAACAATGGCTTCCTGGATCAGGTAGGTGTGAGGGGGAGACCTGGGGACACAACTTTCGCCCCGTTCCTTGGGACCCCAGCCTATTGTTCAGTCTCTGGGTGGAGTGTGGGTTGGGTCTATCTTGGCGCCCCCCACCATCCCCAACTGCCTGTGTTGCACAAAGCCAGATGACATGGAATATTTGGATGAGAGAGGGCAGACGGAGCACCTGGCAGCTGACAGGGAACCCTCTGCCTCTGTTGACTCCAAGGTTCTGGGCACCGGTATGCTGATGGTGGGGCTCTTAGCCATCCTGGACAGACAGAACAAGGGAGTCCCTGCGGGTCTGGAGCCTGTGGTGGTGGGGATGCTGATCCTGGCCATCGGGTTATCCATGGGTGCCAACTGTGGGTTTCCACTCAACCCTGCCCGGGACTTGGGCCCACGTCTCTTCACCTACGTGGCTGGCTGGGGTCCTGAAGTCTTCAGGTAGGAGACAGCCTCCCCTGGTGCTGGCCTCCACTCACCTTCCTCTGCTAAGGGCTCTGTCCCTGGGTTCGCAGCACTCAGGGCCTCTTAGGACAGTGTTCTTTCTCCAAGTCACATGCTCCCCCTTTCTCCCTTGCTTCCTTCCCAACTTTTCACTGAAACAGTAAGATTTAGAGGTTGTGTTCTTAGGCATGCCATATTACTTCCGTGCACATTAGTGACTTCATCAGCAAAATTAATATATTCAGATAATTCCCTAAGGCAAGAGGCTGGACCAAGCTCTCCTGGGGTTCCCTTTTCTAATTACTATGCTTGGTGCCAAGGCAATCCTCTTCCTGGTATCTACCACCCTGAGAACAACTTTGGGGCACTCTCTTGCTACTATCCCCTGTCCTTGGAGAGGGGGAGGCAAAGGGAGTCACTCCTGATACCTTCCCATTGTCCTTCTTTTGCAGTGCTGGTAATGGCTGGTGGTGGGTGCCTGTGGTGGCCCCTCTGGTGGGGGCCACCCTTGGCACAGCCACTTACCAGCTATTGGTGGCTCTGCACCACCCTGAGGACCCAGAGCCAGCTCAGGATCTGGTGTCTGCCCAACACAAAGCCTCAGAGTTGGAAACTCCTGCCTCAGCTCAGATGCTGGAGTGTAAGCTATGATTAGGACAACCCTTACTTCACTCATGGACCCTGGAGCCTGGGAGCAAGTTATTCTTCCTCTTTGTTAATGTGCCAGAACCTGGGAGACTTCTCTGTTTACCCATTTGGCATCCCTTCTTCCTAAACTAAGAAGGATCCTGGACAGGGAGAAGTGGAGGAGGATAAGGTACCAGGACTCAGGCTTCTCATTCCCTCCTTCCGCAAAGCGGTTTTCTGACCCTCAGGGCCTCTCGTAAAGTAGTTGCTCGAGGTAGCCGCTAGAGGGTGCGCACCTGGCCGCTGGATGGGGACTGCTGCGGGCATCTGCAGGGTGGAGGGGGCCCCCATCCAGTGTAGGGCACAACCCTGGGGACTGCCCTCCGTAGCCTGTCCCGACTGCCGACTCCCAGCTCTCATCGCCTCGGCGCCTCCCACTTTCACCCCCTCGGGGGCGCCTCTCCCAGAGGGTAGTTAGGTGTGGGGAAGCCGCCTCCACCCAGGGGGCGTGGGAGGGGGGAGGGGGGCGAGAGGGCGGGCGGCGAGGCACAGAGACAGAGAGCAAGGCGGGGAAACTGAGGCACCGTGCCTAGAAATCTCGGTGCTGTGTCGTTCATTCAAAGAGTGTTGAGAAAATGAGCCAGGGCGAGGAGGTAGGGTGAAGGAACCGACGGCGGACGGCTCCGAGGTGCGAAAGTCTGGGGCTGAAGGCAACCTAGCGCTGGGGAAAATTCTGGTTGTTCACCACTTCTACAGCTCTCCTGCCGCTCCCTGCAGAGGATGCTAGTTTTGCAGAGAAGGCAGTGTTCCTCTATTCCCTTCTTCCGAATTAAAAAAAACCCCTCAGAACGATGTAGCCTCCCGAATTGTTTTTTCTTTTAAGATGCGGATGGTCGTACGTGTGGGGGGTTCCCAGCCAGGCGACGCCGAGCCTCGGAGGGCTAAGACCCTCCCCCTGCCCCGCACAAAGATGGCTGCTCCCTCTTCCTCGCTCCTTCTCCCCTC
>NW_012121487.1:1198462-1231264 GCF_000951035.1 Colobus angolensis palliatus
GAGGGCAGAGGGAGATGCGGCCGCAGCCGCGGGGCTGGAGGGGCCCGGGAGCGGGTGTAGACAGGGGAGCACCGGGGGCCGAGAGTCGGGAGCTGCGGCCAGACGGGACGGAGGTGGCGGCCGACTGGAGAGGAGGGGCTGTCGGGTGCCCGGGGACAGGGTAGAGCGGGGGGCTGTGTGTGCAGGATGGGAGGATGGGGTGCCGAAGGGGCGCGTGGAGAGCAGGAGAGCGGCACGAGTGCCAAGGAGAAGCTCGTGCAGCCTTGGCCAGGGGGAGACCCGCCTAGAGAGTTGTTGGGCGAGAGGAGTAACCGGGACCCGAGGGTTTGGTGCCTGGAGAAGGAGTTTGGGCTGGTAGGCTTTGTCTCAGTAAGGTGGAGGTCTCTGCCTGAGGTAAACTGAGGGTGTCAGGAGGGGCGGTAGCTCTGGGACGTGATAGCTGTGCCGGGAGCCCCTGAGTTCTGTCCTTGGTGAGGGAAGGTGGCCCGAGCTCGTGTTGATGGCCAGTGAGCTGGGGGTCTCGAGTTCCATTTCCTCCTGTTTCCCTGACCTGCCAGCCTCCTCTGAAAGAAGCGGCCAACCTTTGGGGCTTTTGCTTGGAAGGGAGTAGGGACTGGACCTATAGGAGGAGCTGTTTTCCTCCATGGAGCATTGCCTGCTTGCCAGGGCTGGCTATTTTTATCCCAAATGTGGCCGAGAGGGGGCTGGGGCTGGGTGACGGGGCAACGTGGCTGATGGGCCTGACCTGCTCAGAAAAAACCCAGGCTGTGTGAGACTGAGAAGGAAAAGTGAGAGGGGATCCCTCTTCCCAGGTTTCTCCTCCCTTCCCCTTGGAATGATGGCCCCCGCAGAGGGGATGAGGTCTGGGGCCAAGCCTGCTTCCAGTCTCCCCAGGGTCTCAGAGGTAAAACAACTTTCCTGGTCCATATCCAGACTCCTGACTCCTGATGGCGTGTGCAGCTCCTACATTAACTCTTTCATGGGACTCAAACTCAGATCTTTAGGCTGATAAGTGTTTCTTGATCCTTTCCTCCCAAGGGCGGGGCTGCCCGTAGAACTTGTGATGTCCACCCTTGCATCCTTTAACCTCTCCCTGTGCTCCCCACCCTCCTGTGACTCATACTCAGACTGGGTGGAGACCCTGGCTGGGGGCCCTGGAGGAGGGCTTGGCATCTCTGAAATATGGATGAGGTTTTTCTTCCTGAGCCAGGCACCCTGGCCTGCCATAGTTGGAGAAGGTCAGGGATGAAAAGGACTTCTGGTTTTCAGGATTGCCTGACCTGGCGTAAGGGCGGGATCTGAGCTAGCGCAGGGAGAACTGGTGTGGGTGACTGGGCCATGGGCAGAGTCTGTAATTACAGAGGTTGGCCAGACAGGCAATTAGTATCTCTTGGGGCTGACAGGCTGGTGGGGTATGCCTGGTAGGCTAGAGGCAGAGGGAACCAAAGAGGATGAGGAGGTGAAAGGCCTTCCACCCAGACAAGGAAAGAGGAAGGTGACTGGCTGGCAGTTTCCTTTGGGCCAGGCTGGGGAGTAAGGATGAGGCTCTGCCTTGTAAGGCCAGGCCTTGAACCTTTTGGGAGAAAGAAAGGACATGGGAAGGTGGAAGCAGGCAGAGGCCTGTCTCACTGGTGCTCCCTGAGCCTGCATCCTGTGCCATACTGACTGGACTAGGCTTAGGGTGGGATGGAGGGAGGGGCAAACTCCCCACCAGGGTTGGGAAGACCCCTCTGGCAGCCCAGAAGGGTGGCTGACCCAGGCTGAGGGGAAGCTGTTTGGGGACTGTGCAGAAAGTGAGGGCCATGCCTCTAATGTGAGCTCCCCTGGAGGAGGTGATGATGGAAGCCCTAGTAATGGGGGGTGGGGATGGCAGGGAACTTATAAGCCTTTCGAGAAGGGTGGAGCCTGCCCACCCTGTTTCCTGATGCCCTGCCAGGTGTTTCCTGGCTTATGTTCCCTCCACCCCACCCTCTGGGGAAACTGCTTTCTAGTAAGCACAAGCACTACTCATTGCCACCAGAACACATGAGAACCTCCATTGTCCCTGGGATGGACACCTTGAGCGCTGTGCCGCTTTTTTCAATATCTGGCCTCTTCTCCTTTCCCTACAGGCATGGGCTTCTGTAAAGTCTCAGTCCCCCATGTCACCCAAGGGAGGAGCATGATGGGAGGTGGTGGGGAAGTCCTCTCTTTCCCAGGGACCCATCATGGCAGTAAGAGGAGAGACTGGGAAGAGGAGGCTGGAGGAGGGGCAGGGTCAGAGCTGGAGAAGAGGGTCTTCAAAAGAGGTCTCATGAGGGGAGGGAAGGGTTACCCTCAGCTTCCTGACCTCATTCGTCTGTCACTTCTTGCAGGGTCTCCCATGGGATTGCTGGGACCTTGCTGGGTGAGATGGCACTGTGTGCAAAAAAGCGCCCCCCAGGTAAGACAGGCAAGGAGGGGAGATCCCGGGAACCATCAAGAGTGGGTGTTGTTATGGCTCAGGGAGCAAAAGGAAAAGGGACACCTGGTATGGGTCTGAGGGAGGGTAGCTTACAGCAGTCCCTACCAAGCTTAGGGGGAACCTAGGAAACCGAATTCTTCCGCTTGATCCCAAAGCTAGGTTATGTGCCAGGACGGCGCTGAGCACCAGCCCTATGCCCCGAAACACCTGCAGTCTTATCGTGGGGCACCTGCAGCTCCTGCTCTGTGGCCCAGGGAGCTGTGTTCTCATCTCTGCTTGGTCCTCTCACCCCCTCCCTGCTCCCCTCATTTTTCGATCTACCAGTCCTCCTGGTTTTTCCACGGGCGGGGGTGTGTGTGCGTGAAAGCGGTTGCCCCCGACAACGCCGGCAGTCCGCTCACCCGCATTGGCCGGGCCCCCGCATTGGCCGGGCCCGGGGGTGGGAGGGGAGGCGGGGCTCGCGCGCGAGCTTTCGCCTACGCGGCGCGTTGGCAGGCTGCGGCTCCTGCAGTCGGGGAGCGGGCGGGGGCGGAGCCCTGGGCGTGCTCGGCGTGTCCGGGGCCACTCAGCGCACGCTGGCATCTGCCGGGGGGAATGGGGGGCGGCGGCGGCGGCGCAGCTGAGCTCGCGGTGTCCCCGAGCGCCGGCGGCCGGGAGGATGGCCTGGGCTGCGGGTGGGGCGCGCGCCCGACAGCCGGGGCTCCCCTCTGAGCGGCCGTGGCTCCTGCACCTCCCCGGGGGGCCGCCTGGTCGATGCCGCTAAGACCAAGGACGTATAGACGGTCTGTCCGCCCCCACTCAAACCGGGATCATGACGGTCCCCAAGGAGATGCCCGAGAAGTGGGCCCGGGCCCAGGCGCCTCCCTCTTGGAGCCGAAAGAAGCCCTCCTGGGGGACAGGTAACTGGAGGCAGCACCTGGCAGCTCTCCCGCACCCATTATTTCCCCCCTCCAATCCCTACATTCACTTGTCCCCAGCCTTCCCCTACCTCCCCTGATCCTCTTTCCAGACCCAGAGATCCTGGCTCCGAAGGATCCAGTCCCTACCTTCTTCCTTTGCATATGGTCTTTGGTGATTGCGCAGGAGACTCAGCCCAAGGGAGCCCCTCTAGGGAAGTTTATGGGAGTGAAGTGGCTTGGTAGGCAGGGGGCACTGTGGCCTGGGGTTGTTACTGCAGTGTGCTCTGCAGGGGTCCTGGGGTGTGTAGAAAGGGTTCTGGAATGCTGTCTTTGGCTCCTGGACAGGTTTAAGGAATTAGGTTTGCTGCCACCAAGTTACCCCTTTTTGCAGCATGAGGTCATGGTGACCTCCAGGGAGATGGGCTGGGGAATCTATTATAGAACAGCTCCTTACTCTGGGACATGAATTTGGTGCCTGCAGTCCCAGACCTGCAAAGGTTTGGGATAGGTTTACCTAGATGGGTGTCACTAACTGAGTGACAGATGAGCCCTTTAAAGGGAAATGCGTGCAGATGGTACAAGGAAAGTCCAGTTAGAGCGCAGCTGTTTCCATTACATTTCATTCCTCCCTCCTCCATCTCTATCTCAGTCTGCATGACCCATATGCCTGAAACGCCCCCCCCCCACTTTTCTACTTGAAGATGAGCTTTGAAATAAGATGATGTCATTGTGGGCCAGTCAGAAGCAGCTGCTGGTGACATGTGACAAGCAGAGGCTCCTGTAGGGGGAACTGCACGTGGGGCTGGGATGCTGCCGCAGAGCAGCTCCAGGGCACAGTGAGCCTCCTTCTTGCCACCTACCCAGCCCTCCAAATTAGGGAGACAGCAGTACTGCTACTAGATCTGCAGTGGTCCCCGGGGGAAGGAAACTTTACGTTTTCAGCACTACTTCTTGATTATGACGATATATGCATTAATAATAGCAAAAGGGGCTGGGGAATCCCAGGACTGTCAGTGGCTAAGATTCCTCTGGAGTGGGGGTGGGAAAGACAAACTGGGTGCTCCCAGTGGAAGACTGTGAAGGTTGGTGGTGAGGAAAAGAGAACATATCCTATATCCTGTGAATGTAACCTGGAGAGCCGTGTGGTCAGGCTGCTGGTGAGAGGTGGACTGGAGGGAAGAATTTGATGGCCCCCTCAGTTGTGGAGCTAACTCCTTAAAATGATATTCTGTGGAAAAAAACAGGGAACCCCCACAAAGTGTTGGTCCAGACCTCAATTTGCTCCTCCTGACTGCAGCATCATTTTGTTGCAGAAGAAGAAAGGAGGGCACGGGCTAATGACCGAGAATACAATGAGAAATTCCAGTATGCGGTAAGTGACTCTAGACCACCCGTTCCCTCTCTCTGTTTGGAGAGGGGAAAGGAGCAAGGACAACCTACCCTTGGGACTGAGGGCTACCTGGGAAGAGTGCTTGGGGGAGGGGAAGGCAAGCTCCTCAGCCACTCTCAATCTGCTACAATGCTGAATTTTTCATGCCTTCACCTGTCAGTGAAGCAGAATACATTGACCCCCTTGAGACTCCCTTCTCTCCTCCCCTTTCCCCCTCCCACACCTCTGTTTGCTGGCTTTTGGGGTAGAGGTCTGGGGAAGTATAAAGATGGGGGAGGCAGCCTCAGTCTGGTTCTGGGTTGGGGCTGGAGGCTGCTCATTATCTTCTCTCCTACTGCCATAGAGTAACTGCATCAAGACCTCCAAGTACAATATTCTCACCTTCCTGCCTGTCAACCTCTTTGAGCAGTTCCAGGAAGTTGCCAACACTTACTTCCTGTTCCTCCTTATTCTGCAGGTAGGTGACCCATAGTAGATTTTTTGCAGCTCCCCAAACTGAATAAAGCCAAGGAAGAGGAAAGGGAGTGAAGGCATCAGATGGGGCCTCAGACGCATACTTCTCTTTTTTTTTTTCAGTTGATCCCACAGATCTCTTCCCTGTCCTGGTTCACCACCATTGTGCCTTTGGTTCTTGTCCTCACCATCACAGCTGTTAAAGATGCCACTGATGACTATGTGAGTTGGTTTCATTCCTCTGTTTTGTCCCAGTCACCCACCCCTACTCCAATCCCCACCCCCAACTCACGGCCACCTTCATCCAGCACAATTTCTTGGTGACCTTGACATCCCTTACCCGGTCCAGCTAGATCCCTGATGTCTTTTTGCTGAGGATGGGGAGGGGAAGTCAGGGAGTGAATTGGTTTGTGATGGGGTATATATGAGGCGTTACCTAGCATCCTCTGAGTTCTACTGATTAATGAATTCCTTCGAGGCGAGGGAAAGTGTCTTACCTTTTACAGTTTTCTTCTTTTCAGTTCCGCCACAAGAGTGATAACCAGGTGAATAACCGCCAGTCTCAGGTGCTGATCAATGGAATGTGAGTGCCTGTTGGAGACAAGAGCTCTGGGGAGGAAGGGGGTCTCCTAGGAACCTCTTTAGCTCCTGACAGCCTCTTCACTGTCTTCTTGTTGCCTCAGCCTCCAGCAGGAGCAGTGGATGAATGTCTGTGTTGGCGATATTATCAAGCTAGAAAATAACCAGTTTGTGGCGGTAAGGGACAGGGTACCCCTCTAGGCTGGTAGGGTTCTTCCTCTTCTTTGTCAAAAAGGGATGAATCTTTCCTGATTCACTGTTGCCTCGTAAACACCCATGGCAGGAAACTTTCTCACATCAGAGGCTTCTGTGTCATGCTGATATGCCTGGGACTAGCCATTTAGGCATCTGGAACTAAGCAAACCAAGAATGCTTGGATGAAGGAGCGACCATCACAGCCCACTGGGGGTGGAGGTTTGCATATTTGGACTTCTCATTAGTTTTTCTCTCTAGGCGGATCTCCTCCTCCTTTCCAGCAGTGAGCCCCATGGGCTGTGTTACATAGAGACAGCAGAACTTGATGGGTAAGTGGCATGCTCAGTGTCAGCCCTCTCCTTCTGTCTCTTTGGAGGTAAAAAGATTGTCTTTGAATGACGTTCTCAGGCCTGGGCTTTGTCTGAATTTGGAAAAATTAGGGTAAGAAAAGCTTTGGATGGGATGTGTAAAGTGTTATTCGGCCAGTATTTGCTGGGCTAAGCACAGTCTTTGCTGGGCTAAGCAGTTATACACCATGCTTAGGTGTCACCAGGTAGAATTTAGAGGATGGGGAAAGGTGGGCATGGTGACTCACTCCTATAAATCCTAGCACTTTGGGAGGCCAATGTGGGAGGATTGCCTGAGGCCAGAAGTTTGAGATCAGCCTGGGTAAGATGGTGAGACTTCGTCTCTACACACACACTAAATAAATAAAAAATAAATAAATAAATAATTTTTAAAATTAGCTGGGTATGGTGGTTTTAACGCCTGTAATCCCAGCCACTTGGGAGGCTGAGGTGGGAGGATTGTTTGAGCCCAGGAGTTCGAGGCTTTAGTGAGCTATGATTGTGCCACTGCACTCCAGCCTGGGCAGCAGAGCAAGACCCCATCTATGAAAAAAAATATTTAGAGGATGAGGAGGGATCGGGGACTCAGGGATACTGTCCTTCCAGTGAGACCAACATGAAAGTACGTCAGGCGATTCCAGTCACCTCAGAATTGGGAGACATCAGTAAGCTTGCCAAGTTTGATGGTGAGTCATTTTGGAGGAGCAGCCTGAAGGTAGAGGAGGGGCGTTGGGTTTTGCTTGGGGGCATTAAATTATACCTTTTCCTTTGGACTTTTTGTTGTTGTTATGCAACTTCCTGGACTGTTTTGGGGAGGGGAGTGTTGGTAATGTCATTTGGCTCCCTCTTGATTGTGAGTTGATAATTATTTCAAGGGAACTTTGTGGCTGATAGCTTCCCACTTGCTATGCATGTTGAGAGAAATTCAGCATATTCTTTTTGCTTATTAGCTCGGAATAATAATATATGTTCCTTGTAAGACAAACCATACAAAGTGTATAAGAAAAAGTGAATGGAGGTCAGTACCATGGCTCACACCTGTAATCCCAACACTTTGGGAGGCCAGGGTGGGCAGATTTCTTGAGAACAGGAGTTCAAGACCAGTCTGGTCAACATGGTGAAACCCTGTCTCTGTTAAAAATACCAAAATTATTAGCTGGGCGTGGTAGTGCATGCCTGTAATCCGAACTATTTGGGAGGCTGAGGCGGATGAATTGCTTGAACCTGGGAGGCGGAGGTTGCAGTAAGCCGACATCGTGCCACTGCACTCCAGCCTGGGTGACAAGAACGAAACTCCGTCTCAAAAAGAAAAAAAAAAACATGTAAAAATTAGCCAGGTGTCATGGTGCGCATCTGTTGTCCCAGCCACTCGAGAGGCTGAGGCATGAGAGTTGCTTGAACTAAGGAAGTGGAGGTTGCAGTGAGCCGAGATCACGCCACTGCACTCCAGCCTGGGCAACACAGCAAGACTCTGTCTCAAAAAAAGCAAAAAAAAAAAAAGAAAATAGCTCTTCCTTCTTCTTCTACCCTGCTTAGGTAGCCACATTGACAGTCAGTATGTGTTCATCCAAACTTTTCATACATGTTTGTACAAACAAATATCAGGTCATGCTGCTGCTTTTTTTTTTGAAACACTCCGTTGCCCAGACTGGAATGCAGTGGTGCAATCTTGGCTCACTGCAACCTCTGCCTCCCAGGTTCAAGCGGTCCTCGTACCTCAGCCTCCTGATTAGCTAGAATTACAGGTGCCCGCCACCATGCCTGGCTCATTTTTGTATTTTTAGTAGAGACAGTTTTCGCCATGCTGGCCAGGCTGATCTCGAACTCCTGATCTCAAATGATCTGCCCATCTTGGCCTCCCAGAGTGCTGAGATTACAGGCATGAGCTACCGTGCCTGGCCTGCTTCATTATTTTCCTGAAGAGCTGCATCAGCTCACACTCCCACCAGCAGTGTGTGGATGGGCCCTTGTTCTTGCATCCTCTTCCCTCAGTGCATTTTCTCTTTGTTGTATTGTCTTGTGGTCAGGCTGTAGACTGGACCTTGAGCAGTGGAATTTTTGTCTCCTGTTCAGGTGAAGTGATCTGTGAACCTCCCAACAACAAACTGGACAAATTCAGCGGAACCCTCTACTGGAAGGAAAACAAGTTCCCCCTGAGCAACCAGAACATGCTGCTGCGGGGCTGTGTGCTACGAAACACCGAGTGGTGCTTCGGGCTGGTCATCTTTGCAGGTGAGCCTCATAGCATCCAAAGAAAGAAGGGTAAGAGGGACCCAGCCAGCCCTCCCTCAGGAGTATGGGATGAGGTGGGAGAATACCTAAGGTAAAAAACCTCCAGCTCTGTATACAGGCCTTTTATCCAGCCAGTGTCTCTGTTCCCCCCTGGTGTCCTGCAGTCTGGGGATCAGGGCAGAAGCCCAGAGGCAGATGTGTTATTTGGCTTTCCCAGTCCTTCCCATTTTTTTCCAGGTCCTGACACTAAGCTGATGCAAAACAGCGGCAGAACAAAGTTCAAAAGAACGAGCATTGATCGCCTAATGAATACCCTGGTGCTCTGGGTAAGGTGCCCCACATCTGGTCCCTGCCCCTGCCCTCGGCTTCTCCCTGGGCAGTAGTCGTCCTTTCCTCTCTCTTCTTTGGGCAGTAGTCTTCAAATTTGGCTTTAAAGCCACTAGCAGGTCAGCTACACAAAGGCAGTGTTTATTTTAGGCTCCTTTTAGTTGGAAGATGTTATTTAAAAAAACTTTAGGAACGTGCATGAATCAACAACTTAAAGCTAAAACAAATCATCCCTTCTCTGATTCCAGTTCTGATGATGACTTTGTAAAGCATGTGACCTTCTGTTTGCTTTTGCCAGGGACAAGGAGGCCTTCATGGGGATGGAGAGGGAATTAAAAGAAAAATTTCCATTTGGAAGAGGTTGGCAGGGTCTTTTCCCCCCAACTTCTAAGAACGAAGGATCCCAAAGGAAAAGTTTCTGTTTTGGTTTTTGGCAATTCCTGAATCCTTCTCTTGTTTAGCTAGAAATCTGAACTCCTTGTTGGGCTCTCCTCCCCTTCCTGTGCCCTGACTGTCTGCTGCCTGCCCGCTACATGCCAGCTTGCAAAGGCTGGGGCCAGCCTCTGGTGAGCTGGTTTCCGCTCTGGCTTTAAAGGGTGTGCAGAAACCCAGCCTGGTGGGCGTGGTTGTCTATCACATAGGGGGCTCCAGTCGCCCCCTGGTGGTCATTGGGCACCAATCTCCTATTTTGTTTCAAAGCCTCAACAGTGGAGGCAGCTTTGGAAATAGATGTAGGAAATTGGACAGTGGTCTGGTTTTTTACCAGTCTCTCCAGAGACTCCAAAATTTATAAGATTTTTGACTAATCAAGAAATCTAGACCAGGAGTGGTGGCCCACACATGTAATCCCAGCACTTTAGGAGGCCAAGGTGGGAGGATCATTTGAGCCTAGGAGTTCGAGGCCAGCCTGGATACCATAGTGAGACCCTGTCTCTACAAAAAATGGAAAAATTAGCCAGGTTTGGTAGCATGCACCTGTGGTCCCAGTTAGTCTGGAGGCTGAGGCGGAGGGATTGCTTTCCTGGGAGATTGAGGCTGCATTGAGCTAGGATCATGCCACTGCACTTCAGCCTGGGCAACAAAGCAAGACCCTGTTTCAAAAAAAGAGAAATCTACGTTTATGAAGATATAGTTTGTTTCCCAAGTTTAAAAAAAAAAGGCAGTCTATGTGAGATAGTGAACATTATTGTGGCTTGGCATTTTTGTTGGCTTGTGGAGGCCTAGCCCAGATGAACAGATGATTTACAGTAAGTTTTGTGGTATGTTAAAAGTAGCTCATACCCACTCTTACCAACTTTGAGGACTCTGGAAGGTTTCAAGGTGCCAGACTGGGAGCTAATCAACTATTTCAGTTTCTTCATCATATAGATAAAATGATAGTCAGACAGAAGGCCACATGATAATTGGTAACAGACTAGAACCTGTCACCAGTTCTGAGCTTTTTCCAGTAGAGCAGGGGTTTCCAATATTTTGACCTCCATGGGCCACGCTGGAAGAAGAATTGTCTTGAGCCACACATAAAATACACTGACACTAACAATAGCTGATGAGCTTAGAAAAAAATAATTGCAAAAAGTAACTATTTATTTATTTATTTATTTATTTATTGAGACGGAGTCTCACTCTGTCACCAGGCTGGAATGTAGTGCAATGTCATGATCTCGGCTCACTGCAACCTCTGCCTCTTGGGTTCACATGACTCTCCTGCCTCAGCCTCCCTAGTAGCTGGGATTACAGGTTCCCGCCACCATGCCTGGCTAATTTTTTGTATTTTTAGTAGAGATGAGAGATGGGGTTTCACCATGTTGGCCAGACTGGTCTTGAACTCCTGACCTCATGATCTGCCCGCCTTGGCCTCCCAAAGGCATGAGTCACCGCACGTGGCCTTTTTTTTTTTTTTTTTTGAGACAGGGTCTTGCTTTGTTGCCCAGGCTGGGATGCAGTGGTGCGATCTTGACTCACTGCAACCTCTGCCTCTCGGGTTCAAGCAATTCTCATGGCTCGGACTCCTGAGTAGCTGGGACTACAGGCACCCGCCACCATGCCTGGCTAATTTTTTTGTATTTTTAGTAGAGATGGGATTTCACCATGTTGGCCAGGCTGGTCTTGAACTCCTGACCTCAGATGATCTGCCCGCCTCGGCCTCCAAAGTGCCGGGATTGCAGGTGTGAGCCACCGTGGCCTTTTTTTTTTTTTCTTTTTGAGACGTAGTCTCGCTCTGTCACCCAGGCTGGAGTGCAGTGGCGCAATCTTGGCTCACTGCAAGCTCCGCCTCTCGGGTTCACGCCATTCTCCTGCCTCAGCCTCGCGAGTAGCTGGGACTACAGGCACCCGCCACCATGCCTGGCTAATTTTTTTGTATTTTTAGTAGAGACGGGATTTCACCATGTTAGCCAGGATGGTCTCGATCTTCTGACCTCGTGATCCGTCCGCCTCAGCCTCCCAAAGTGCTGGGATTACAGGCGTGAGCCACCGCGCCCGGCCTCTCATAGGGTTTTAAGAAAGTTTATGAATCTGTGTTGGGCCACATGTGGCCCAGAGACCACAGGTCGGACAAGCTTGCACTGGAGCATCTGAGCTTTTGAGGGCTCAAGGGATGAATACATCACAGATGCACTTGGTTTTGAGGGCTTCCTACATGTCAGCTTTGCCTGTGCTTCTCATTCCTCCCCAGATTTTTGGATTCCTGGTTTGCATGGGGGTGATCCTGGCCATTGGGAATGCCATCTGGGAGCACGAGGTGGGGACGCGCTTCCAGGTCTACCTGCCGTGGGATGAGGCAGTGGACAGTGCCTTCTTCTCTGGCTTCCTCTCCTTCTGGTCCTACATCATCATCCTCAACACCGTTGTGCCCATTTCACTCTACGTCAGGTATGTGCCTTCTCTGCCCTGGGGTTTCTCCAGGGAGTCAGGTGGTCCCATAGAACTTTTGTTTTCTATGAAGATGAAGTCCTTGAGAAGTAACTTGAAGTCCTCTTCTTCCTGTACCGTAAACATTTGATGTTATCTGTTTATCTTTGTGGGCAGAGCAAACTTTTTACCACAGTTTCCTGGTACTTGGAACTGTATTAGAGAAAAAAAATATATTGATTTATTCAGCACCTGTTTATTACATGCCTACTGTGTACAAAGAAGTGTGCTAGGTGCCATCACACATGAAAGATGAATTAGGAATGGATCTCCTTCCTTCTAGGTGCTTACGTCTAGTAAAGGAAGGAAAATCTAAACACATTATAAAACAAAATAGGAACCAGTGCTGTAGAACTCAACCTAGAGTCTTCTGTGTAAAGCAAGGGGATACAGAGATGTATTAGGTAGCCTCTGCCTTCAGCAGCAGCAGATGGATGGGTCGAGGAGGGGAGATTTGGACAGTGTCAGACTGAGATACCATGTGGGAGGCACAGGGTGCCGGGGGGCTGGGAGGGTGTCGCTCCCTAGGCAGGTAGGCAGGGAGGGAGAGATGGCATTTGCTCTGGGCTTTGAGTGGTGATTGGGCTAGGCGAAGGTGGAGCCACAAAGGAGAGGAGGAAGAGAGGGCTGGAAGCATAGGCGTGGAGATGAGAGCCTGGGAATGGCCTATGGAAATAGTTGGCCAGGGTCTTGGGCCAAGAGCGAGAACTGGAAACATAGCTTGCTACTGATTGTGGAGGCTTTTGAATCTTTGCCTGTGGACTTTGTACTTACTAACCATTAAAAATTATTAAAGAGACCAAGCACGGTGGCTCACGCCTGTAATTCCAGCACTTTGGGAGGCCGAGGTGGGCAGATCACGAGGTCAGGAATTCGAGACCATCCTGGCCAACATGGTGAAACCCTGTCTCTACTTAAAATACAAAAATCAGCCAGGTGTGGTGGCAGGTGCCTGTAATCCCAGCTACTCGGGAGGCTGAGGCAGGAGAATCGCTTGAAACTGGAAGGTGGAGGTAGCAGTGAGCCAAGATTTCACCCCTGCACTCCAGCCTGGGCAACAAGAGCGAAACTCTGTCTCAAAAATCAAAATAAAGCAAGCAAACAAAAGTTTTTGAAGGAAGTGAAAAGAATGTATTCTGTATTCTAAAAATGCATTCCAAGTGTTACAGCTCTTTTAGAATTTCTCTAGCAGGTTTTCCGGTTTTCACTGGAGCCCCTCCCCCACAAAAAGAAAAAAAAAGCATTCTAAAAAAAAATCTAAAGAATGCTTTAGGAAGTGTTGACTGGCAGTGGTGTACAGCATGAATAGGATCAAGGCGACATCTAGGATGTTTGAGGTAAAGAGAATGTTAGCAGGGACAGGCCAGTGAGAATGAAGGGGAGGAGGAGGAAGAGGAGGCAGGAAGAATGGCCAGGGGAAAGGAACTTTCTTGCTTAATGTCTTGCCCTTGAGATAAGGGAACCTGTGACATTTTTAAGGAAATGTTTTATGGAGGTGCTGAAAACTTGTCCTGTCTCCCATCTTTTGTTCATTCAGATTCCCCAGAATTCAACTCGTTTCCAGCCTCCAATCTTAACTGCTGGTGATAATAAATAGAACATACAGCATTTCTCTGCTGAGGGAATACAGTTTAGGCTTTTCCAGGGTGTGAAAAGGAGAGTCAGAAGGTTCTGGGTTTAGTCCTGTCTCCTCACTGGCCATGTGACCTCAGGAAAATCCACAGTCACTCAGGGCCTCACTTGATCTCAGTTTTCCCGTGTGAAACAGGGACAGGAGTACTTGTCTCACCTTTTAATAGGATGTCTTGATATAAGATACTGGCTTAGAAGATAACATTTTAAACTTAAATGACTGTACAGTTATTGGGTGGTAGCCTGCTCATCGTGACTGTTGCCACTCCCTTCTGCGTTACTATTTAAATGCCTTTTTGCTTACAACCTAATTTTGTTTTCCCACCTATGGGCTTTTGCTATCTGTGTTTTGTATCTCCGTTCACTTGAAGCCCTTGGGAGCAGCTAAAACAGTTTTCTTTCTCAGTCTCATCAGGTCACAGTGTGTATGTTTGGGGGAGACTGAGAGGGGGTTGGAGAGCTGCGTGAGGAGAAGGCTCTTCAGAATGTGAAGACATTCCCATTTGCCTGGTAATGGGATCCTGATAGGAGCCTTAGTCAGGTGGGAAGCAGAGCTCCGGATGTGGCCCCATTGCTTGGCTGCACTGGACCTAAACATGGCCCTTTCTGGAAATGCTAACAGTGCATATGATTAGCAAAGAAGAGGATATGAACAGACCTGGAGATGTTAAAGACACTATATTGGCCTGGCACGTGTAATCCCACGTGGTGGCTGTCGCCTGTAATCCCAGCACTTTGGGAGGTGAAGGTGGGAGGATCTTTTGAGTTCAGGAATTCAACACCAGCATGAGCAACACAGCAAGATCCATCTCTACAAAAAAATGAAAATTAGCCCGGTGTAATGGTGTGCACCTGTAGTCCCAGCTACTCGGGAGGCTGAGGTGGGAGGATTGCTTGAGCCCAGGAGTTTGAGGCTACAGTAAGCTATGATTATGCTACTGCACTCCAGCTTGGGTGACAGAGACCCTAGCTCAAAAAACAAATGCTCTAACAACAGCCACCACAGAGCGCTGTGCCGTTGTGAAGTGGTGGTATTCTGCAGATGCCTAGGGCCCTCTGTATCTGGAGTCAGCACCTCAGCCCTGCCCCCTGTTCAGAATCAGGGACGTAGCGCTGCGAGCCCAGGGTGGAAGGAGTGTACCCTGCCTGTGCTGGGACAGTGAGGAGTGGGCTTCAAGCCTACTCCATTTCCCC
Organism: Colobus angolensis palliatus; assembly: GCF_000951035.1. Classification (NCBI taxonomy): domain Eukaryota; kingdom Metazoa; phylum Chordata; class Mammalia; order Primates; family Cercopithecidae; genus Colobus; species Colobus angolensis. The sequence continues at coordinate 1,213,064 of NW_012121487.1, forward strand.
TCCCTGGTGCGGCCCCTCTTTGAGGTGGCGTCTGTGTTGCTGTGGCATGCACAGCACCCTCATTATTTCTCTCTCTTTTTTCTCTCCCCTCCCTCTGGCACTTTCACTTGTTTTACTCTGCATGGTTTCTGTATTATTAGTACTGAGGTAAGAACTGGCCAAGTGCCTTGTCTACAGCCCCTTCTCCTCCTTTGCTGTCTGTCCTGCCCACCCAGGCCCTTTGCCCCTTCTTGTCTGGAGAGCGTCAGGAGGGTCGGGTCGGGGCATTCCTCTGCTGGCTGTGTGCAGCCGGCTCCACCTTCAGGCTCTCCTTGCCCTTTCCCACCCAGGTTTCTGTGCCCAGGTGTCTTCTCCGTTCTCGTCTCTCCCCAGGCGGAGGGCCTGCAGCGAAGGCCCGTGCGGGTGGGGCACCTCCTCCCCTTCCCGACCCAAGCTTCACCTCTTGTCCCCTGTGCAGTGTGGAGGTCATCCGTTTGGGCCACAGCTACTTCATCAACTGGGATAAGAAGATGTTCTGCATGAAGAAGCGGACGCCTGCAGAAGCCCGCACCACCACTCTAAACGAGGAGCTGGGCCAGGTGGAGTACATCTTCTCCGACAAGACGGGCACCCTCACCCAGAACATTATGGTTTTCAACAAGTGCTCCATCAATGGCCGCAGCTACGGTATGGTGGCACCACTGGGGCCTGGGGGCTTGCACCTCGCCTAGAAGGACAGTGGAACTGGGGCCCCACCGTTTCCTTAACATTGGTTTTTTCTTCCTTCCTAGTTGGGTCTGAGGGGCCTCGAAAGGGTCCATCCTGGCCAGGCACAGTGGCTCATGCCTGTAGTCATAGCACTTTGGGAGGCTGAGGTGGGAGTACTGTTTGAGCTCAGGAGTCCGAGACCAGCCTGGGCAACATAGTGAGACCCCATCCCTACAAAAAATTTAAAAATTAGCCAGGTGTGGTGGCATGCACCTGTGGTCTCCGCCAGCCAGTGACTCAGGAGGCTGAGGTGGGAGGATCACTTGAGCCTGGGAGGTCAAGGCTGCAGTGAGCCATGATCCTTTTACTGCACTCCAGCCTGAACGACAGAGTGAGGCCCCGTCTCTTGAGAAAAATTCACACACAAAGAAGAGGTCCATTCTGTGTCCCATGTCAGGAAGCAGATCCTGGCTGGGCGCAGTGGCTCATGCCTGTAATCCCAGCACTTTGGGAGGCTGAGGCAGGTGGATCACCTGAGGTCAAGAGTTCAAGACCATTCTGGCCAACATGGTGAAACCCAGTCTCTACTAAAAATACAAAAATTAGCCAGGCGGGCACCTGTTATCCCAGCTACTTGGGGGGCTGAGGCAGGAGACTTGCTTGAACCCAGGAGGCGGAGGTTGCAGTGAGCCGAGTTTGCGCCATTGTACTCCAGCCTGGGCGACAAGAGTAAAACTCTTATCTCAAAAAAAAAAAAACCAACAAAAAAAAATTAGATTCTGAGAGTCCTCCCCTGATGCCCTGACCCTGGTCTCAGCTCCAGGAATTAGGGGAGCTCCTTGGCCGTTTGAAGTGAGACACTGGCCTCTGGGCTTCCTGGCCAGGCGGAACCCTGCTGCACTCTCCCCTGTTGCTGCTCAGGGTCCTTGTGAGTCTGTGGAATGTGGCTGTGGTTGGACTTCCAGTGTGGCCCTGCCTTAGTGGCCTGTGGCTGTGCTGCTGGGATGGCCTGGGGCAGCATGTGGGGCTGACTTTTATGCAGAGTGTGGACCCCTCTTGTAACTGCTTTCTGTACTGACCGATGCCTTTCAGTCAGTGTCTGAGCCTTGTCTGCTGCACAGGTCTAATGGGTGCAAGGAGGCCTGGGAGGTGTGGAATTGGCGCTGCCGTAAGGGGAGTGCCACCTAGGGTGGAGACAGGGATGGTGAGCAGTGGGTGCCGGGGCTCTTTCATGGCCAGGCCTTGGGGTTCTAGGGTCTAGGGTGCCTGCTGTCTCCTATCCCGCAAGGTCAGTAGTGTGACTGAGTGACTCACACTGTGACAGCTGCTCAGCGATTAGGGTTGAGGGGCTCAGAGCCTGCGGGGATTCTGTGTTGGAGGTGTTTTTCCGTGCTCTGGAGCTCTCTGGCTCTGACATTGCTTCTTTTTCTGCCCTGGCTGTATGTAGGCGATGTGTTTGATGTCCTGGGACACAAAGCTGAATTGGGAGAGGTAAGATTCAGTCTCCCTAATTCTATGTGCCAGTGAAACAGGGTGCCTGGCCAGTAACAGTTAGTGTAATCAGGAGTGATGTGCTGTCTGGATAGGAAATGGAAGCTGCTTGGAGAAATGGGTGTTTTAAGGCAGAACTGGTGATGACGGAAGTGGAAATTTTGAGGTCCACCGTGGACAGGAGCCGACTGAGACTTGGGAGGGCAGGGATGAACGCTTCCCCGGGATGCAGCCTGGCACCCCAGCCTTTCCTAAGAGCCTTCTTACGTGTTCCAGAGGCCTGAACCTGTCGACTTCTCCTTCAATCCTCTGGCTGACAAGAAGTTCTTATTTTGGGACCCCAGCCTCCTGGAGGCTGTCAAGATCGGGGATCCCCACACACATGAGTTCTTCCGCCTCCTTTCCCTGTGTCATACTGTCATGTCAGAAGAAAAGAATGAAGGTGGGCTGAGGAGCCGGCTCGCACTCTTCCGACCTGACTCTGCCCTTGGGCTCTGCTCTCCTCTGCAATGTGGCTGGGCTGGGGCTTCCTGGGCGGGGCACATGGCTGAGAGAGGCCACTTATATCACGTGTATTCTTCCTCCCCACCCAGGAGAGCTGTACTACAAAGCTCAGTCCCCAGATGAGGGGGCCCTGGTCACTGCAGCCAGGAACTTTGGTTTTGTTTTCCGCTCTCGCACCCCCAAGACGATCACCGTCCATGAGATGGGCACAGCCATCACCTACCAGCTGCTGGCCATCCTGGACTTCAACAATATCCGCAAGCGGATGTCAGTCATAGGTGAGGCCAGGACTGGGGTGCTGGGGCGTTTGGGGGCAGCATTAAGGCCTGGAATGGGTGAAGTGTGCCAGGTGACTCTTGATGTGTTTAGGTTGCCTGTCTGAATTTCTCTGGCACTTTCTCTACCTGCCCCATTCATAGTGCGGAATCCAGAGGGGAAGATCCGACTCTACTGCAAAGGGGCTGACACTATCCTGCTGGACAGACTGCACCACTCCACTCAAGAGCTGCTCAACACCACCATGGACCACCTTAATGTGGGTGTGAGGAGAGGAGAGGCCAGCCTGGGGGTTCTACTCTTAGTGTGGGGGAGGCGGCTTGTATGTTTTATTGTGTAAATCTAAGGTCTACAACGTGATGTTTTGATGTGTATATATAGTGAAGTAATTACTACAGTCAGACACGTTAACACATCAGCCAGCTCCCATAGTTACCTCTTTTTGTGTGTGTGGTGACAGTCCCTAACTGTGGAATGTGGCACACGCCCAGTCTACAGTGCAGGATTATTCATTGTCACCCTCATGCTGTCCATTAGCTCTCTAGACTTACCCAGGTGTGCCTTTCCACTCTGCTTCCAGGAGTACGCAGGGGAAGGGCTGAGGACCCTGGTGCTGGCCTACAAGGATCTGGATGAAGAGTACTATGAGGAGTGGGCTGAGCGACGCCTCCAGGCCAGCCTGGCCCAGGACAGCCGGGAGGACAGGCTGGCTAGCATCTACGAGGAGGTTGAGAACGACATGATGGTACGGGCTGTGGGACGGGCCAAGGGTGGGCACGGAGGGCTCATGCCTGCGACTCTTGTGCCAGGAATCCTTGTGGTATTTTCAGCTGCTGGGTGCAACGGCCATTGAGGACAAGCTTCAGCAAGGGGTTCCAGAGACCATTGCCCTCCTGACACTGGCCAACATCAAGATTTGGGTGCTAACCGGAGACAAGCAAGGTGAGAGCCCAGCAGAGCAGAGGCACTTGCAACTGACAGTAGCCCTGTTGGACCCTTGCATGGAGCTGAGGACATCAGGCAGGCGAGTGTGCTGACCTTGTTGGGTGCCTGTCCGTAGCTCCTGCGTTCTCTCTTGGTAGAGACGGCTGTGAACATCGGCTATTCCTGCAAGATGCTGACGGACGACATGACCGAGGTGTTCATAGTCACTGGCCATACTGTCCTGGAGGTGCGGGAGGAGCTCAGGTAAACAAGAAGCCTAAGGGAGGCGGTGCTCTGCATTGTGCCCAGGGCTCAGGTGGGGGTTTCTGGACCCTGTTTAGGCTTGAATCCCTGCTCCCCACTGCCGTCCTGAAAGACCACAAGCGTATCATTTCCACCTCGACAGGAAAGCCCGGGAGAAGATGATGGACTCATCCCGCTCCGTAGGCAACGGCTTCACCTACCAGGAGAAGCTTTCTTCTTCCAAGCTAACTTCTGTCCTGGAGGCCGTTGCTGGAGAGTACGCCCTGGTCATCAATGGTCACAGCCTGGTAGGCATCGCTGTCCTTAGCTTGGGCAGTATCTTTTCAGGGAGCACTTCTGTCCAGGGCTTTTATATCTTGTTTTAATTTCCCCTGACTTCAGAGAAGACTCTGGTCTCAAAGGGGACTGGGAGGAGCTGAGACTCCCAGGTGTCTCCTGGAAAGACTGGCTTTCTCAGGTTTCTCTGTGCTCCAGGCCCACGCACTGGAGGCGGACATGGAGCTGGAGTTTCTGGAGACAGCATGTGCCTGCAAAGCTGTCATCTGCTGCCGGGTGACCCCCTTGCAGAAGGCCCAGGTGGTAGAACTGGTCAAGAAGTACAAGAAGGCTGTGACGCTTGCCATTGGAGACGGAGCCAATGATGTCAGCATGATCAAAAGTGAGTGTGGGCTGTGCAGGTGTGTAGGTTGGGCTTGAGGCTGGGGAGGGGCCCACTGGGGTCTCTGGACTGCAGAGGAATGATGGGAAGGGGGTTGTAACTTGGTAGGCTCTAAAGTGTGTGGCCGGTGGCCGTCTTCACCCTCTTGTCATCTCTTGTCTCTGCAGCGGCTCACATTGGTGTGGGCATCAGTGGGCAGGAAGGGATCCAGGCTGTCTTGGCCTCCGATTACTCCTTCTCCCAGTTCAAGTTCCTGCAGCGCCTTTTGCTGGTGCATGGGCGCTGGTCCTACCTGCGAATGTGCAAGTTTCTTTGCTATTTCTTCTACAAAAACTTTGCTTTCACCATGGTCCACTTCTGGTTTGGCTTCTTCTGCGGTTTCTCAGCCCAGGTAATAAGTGTTCCCGGTCCACTGTAGTGCAAATCTGTTAACCTGAGTGCAGAGGTTCTATCTGTCTTGTTTATCACTCAGTCCCCCAGGGCCTAGCTATTTTCTGGTACATACTTTTTAAAAATGCTTATTAAAGGAGGAGAGAAGGAGCCTGAGAAAATTTCTTAGGGTTCTCTGTATGTGACATCAGCTGTCTTCCTGTGCCTGATGTGTAGCGAAGAAAGGTTGCATGCTCCCTTGCTCCCTGTTCTCTTCCAGACCGTCTATGACCAGTATTTCATCACCCTGTATAACATCGTGTACACCTCCCTGCCAGTCCTAGCTATGGGGGTCTTTGATCAGGTATGGGGGTCTTTGATGATCAGATGGGATGCGGGGAAGGTCACTGCTTGAAGGAGTCACATAGACGTGTGTGACACTTGTGCCCATTGTCTGTGGCCACTGGGAAGGCAGTTCTTTCAGCTGGGGAAGGTGTGGCTGGTTCTCCCTCCTGGTTGCAGCTGATCTAGAACTCTCTTGGGTTGCTGAACTAAGTTAGACTGGAGGTGGCTGGCTTGAGGTTGGTTCTAGCTGCCAAAGACTTTGGAAAGGAGGAGGCAGGGACAGAGTCTGCCCTTGGCCTTGTGGAATCAAAATGGCAACCTCTGAGGCCCCCTATGCTACATGGTCCTCCCACACAGGATGTCCCTGAGCAGCGGAGCATGGAGTACCCTAAGCTGTATGAGCCGGGCCAGCTGAACCTTCTCTTCAACAAGCGGGAGTTCTTCATCTGCATCGCCCAGGGCATCTACACCTCCGTGCTCATGTTCTTCATTCCCTACGGGGTGTTTGCCGATGCCACCCGGGATGATGGCACCCAGCTGGCTGACTACCAGTCCTTTGCAGTCACTGTGGCCACATCCCTGGTCATTGTGGTTAGCGTGCAGGTATGAGGCCGTCCAGGAACACCCCTCTTCTTTGGAAGGAGTGAGCCTTCTGTCCCTGGGGCTGTTGTGGGCACCACAGTTCTGTTTCTGGGGGAAGGGGTTTTTAGAGGGTGCGCCTGCCTGATTATGCCTACTTTCTGCAGATTGGGCTGGACACAGGCTACTGGACGGCCATCAACCACTTCTTCATCTGGGGCAGCCTTGCTGTTTACTTTGCCATCCTCTTTGCCATGCACAGCAATGGGCTCTTCGACATGTTTCCCAACCAGTTCCGGTTTGTGGGTAAGTCCCCGTGGCCTCCTTGAATCAGTGAGGAATCACAGCTGTTCCGGGACTAACAGGACGGTCAGCCAATCTGCACATTTCAACATTTCTTATGTGCCAAGTATTCTGTGAGGAGGTGCTAAGGGAATATCAGGTTATATCTGACACAGGCCTTGCCCCCAAAGAGCTTTCATATCCATGAAAGTGAAGAACAGCCCTGCTAGACCATGGAAGGCCAGGCTTCACGATCAGTAGAGTTGCTTTTGTTGAGTTAGCCAGGGATAGTTCCAGAGAGGGGGCTGCTGTGAGTGAGGCAGGACTGGGGAGTCAGATTCCAAGTTGGAGAGCTGGAGGTGTTTGTAGGGAATGGGTAGGGAGTGGAGACTGCTCCAGCTAGAATGGGCAAGAATGCTCATTGAGAAGCAGTCGGGGAGAGGCTGGAAAGGTGGAGCATTTGAGGTGTCAGAACGCCAGGCTGTCAGGATTGTATCCAACTTGCTGGGAGTCTTGATTCATTTATTTAGAGGAAGAGGAGGGAGCAGCATCAAAAGACTGCCTGAGAAAGATGAAGCTGGTGTTGATGTCCAGCAAGGAAGTTACCAGAGTGACCAAGTGCGAACTGGTTCAGAATTGGTGCCACGGTGGCAAAGAGGTGGGAGGTATGAAGTGAAGGAAGTATTTACAGATCTTGGCATTTGCTTCAGATCTGTTTGTTCATTTATCACACAAGCATTTTTTTTTTTTTTTTTTTTGAGACAGAGTCTTGCTCTGTCGCCCAGGCTGGAATGCAGTGGCGCGATCTCTGCTCATTTCAAATTCCGCCTCCCAGTCTCAAGCGATTCTCCTGCCTCAGTCTCCTGAGTAGATGGGACTATAGGCGCCCACCGCCATGCCTGGCTAACCTGGCTAATTTTTGTATTTTTAGTAGAGATGGGGTTTCACCGTGTTAGCTAGGATGATCTCAATTTCCTGACCTCATGATCTGCCTGCCTTAGCGTCCCAAAGTGCTGAGATTACAGGCGCCCGGCCCACACAAGCATTTGATAGCACCTAGTATGTGACCCGTTATTCTGAGTGCCGGGGTGGGGTGGGGAGGCAGCAATTAACCAACAAGTGGAAGCGGTTGTCCTCCTGGATTTTATATATGAGAGAGACAGATAATTTATACATGAACAGATACAATGTCTGGAACTAATAAGTCCTTTAAGAAACATCAAGTGGGCTAGAGAGTGACAAGCATTGTTAGCAAAGACCTCTTGTGGAAGGGACATTGGTACAGATACTTTTTTTTTTTTGAGACAGAATGTCACTCTGTCGCCCAGGCTGGAATGCAGTGGCATGATCTTGGCTCATTGCAAACTCTGCCTCCTGGGTTCAAGTGATTCTTCTGCTTCAGCCTCCCAAGTAGCTGAGATACAGGTACCTGCCACCACGCCTGGCTCATTTTTGTATTTTTAGTAGAGATGGGGTTTCACCATTTTTGGCCGGGCTGGTCTTGAACTCCAGACCTCAGGTGATCCACCCACCTTGGCCTCCCAAAGTGCTGGGATTACAGGTGTGAGCCACTGTGCCCAGCTGGCACAGAGAAATCTGAATAAAGGGAAAAGGAGACTGCCATGTGGCTCTCTGGGAACCGTCAATCCAAAAAGAGGAAACAGCAATATATATAAAGGCCTTCAGCCCGGGCCTGGGAGGAGGTCTTCTGCACGTGGAGCTGGGGAGGAGTGGAGGAAATGAGCTGGAGGGTGGGGGTGTGGAATCAGTCTGGATTATTTAAGCCCTTATGGGTCAGAGGAAGAACTTTGAATTTTTAATATTAATCTAAATGTGAGAGGAAGCCATTGGAGGGTTTTGAGCAGAGAAATACCATAGGCTTACAATGTTTTTAAAGGGCCACTCTTACAATTTTGTGGATAATAAAGTGTAGGGGGCAAGGGTGGAAATGGGAGACTAGTTAGGAGGTGAGAGTCTGATGAGGGCTTAGAATAGAGTAAAAGGCCGTGGGATTCCAGAGATGTTTTGAAAATGGAACCAACAGATTGAATGTGGGGTCCAAAGAAGAGAGAAAAATGAATCAAGGTAAAAAACAAAACAAAACAAAATTTTAAAAAGAAATGAATCAAGATCCGTTGCGGGGTTTTATAGTTGGAGCAACTGAATGGGTTGTGGCATTTCCTGAGCTGAGAAAGACCCAGATCAGATCTGGGGGAAGGAAGCAATAGTTGAGTTTGGGCCACGGGAAATTCGAGATGCCTGGTGGATGTTCAACAGACATGTCAAGTCTGGCAGTTGAAGCAGCAGGTCTGGAGCTCTGAGGGAGTCTGGAACTAAATTTGGAGATCTACATTTGGAGGGTGAGCCTAGAGAAGCGGGAAGCCAGAGGTGACTTAGGCTTTGAGAGTGGGGAAGTGGAGCTGCCAGAAATGGGAATGGGGAATGTCCGCCTTGTGACTCCCAAGGCCACCGACTCCTCTCCATCCCCAGGGAATGCTCAGAACACCTTGGCCCAGCCCACGGTGTGGCTGACCATCGTGCTTACCACGGTCGTCTGCATCATGCCCGTGGTTGCCTTTAGATTCCTCAGGCTCAACCTGAAGCCGGATCTCTCTGACACGGTGAGAAGCTGGGCTACCTGCTGTGGGAGGCAGAGATGGGATGGCCCGAAAGGCCTCGTGTGAACACTAAGGGGCTCTGTGGGGCCGTGTCGCTGCTCAGTGTGTTGGTGCTTATCTGCTCTTCCTGGGGACAGACACCGTGTGCAGCTGGCCGCGGAGGCCTCTGTGTCAGCCTGGTCCTGGGTGCTGTGGGTCCCTTCTCCTTGGCGATGTCTGACACCTCCACGATGACGGAGGGCTCTTCCCTGTGCCCCTCTGCAGGTCCGCTACACGCAGCTGGTGAGGAAGAAGCAGAAAGCCCAGCACCGCTGCATGCGGCGGGTTGGCCGCACGGGCTCCCGGCGCTCCGGCTATGCCTTCTCCCACCAGGAGGGCTTCGGGGAGCTCATCATGTCTGGCAAGAACATGCGGCTGAGCTCCCTCGCGCTCTCCAGCTTCACCACCCGCTCCAGCTCCAGCTGGATTGAGAGCCTGCGCAGGAAAAAGAGTGACAGTGCCAGTAGCCCCAGCGGCGGTGCCGACAAGCCTCTGAAGGGCTGAAGGCTGAAGATGGAAGCCCTGTGCCAGTGACCAGATACCCTGTGCCAGTGACCAGATGCCCTGTGCCAGCGACCAGATGCCCTGTGCCAGCGACCAGAGCGCCCAGGGCTGGCCAGTCACTGAGGGAACAGTGTCTCGGAACTGCTGGTCCTCACTTCTTGCCTCCTGTCCCCCCGGTAGACTCTGTCCTGCTGGTCCCACCACACATGGCTGGGACATCCGTTCCCAGCTGCAGGCCCTTCCATCAGCTGGGGAGCTAGAGGGAGCAAACCCAAGGGCAGAGCAGAGGCTGAGGCACGGGGAGCCAGCCCCAGTTGGGGACCAGATGTGGAACCAAAAACAAGAATAAACTGTGAGAGATCGCGTCTGCCCCTGCCCTGCCTGGGACCCACAGGGAGACTATAATCTCCTTATTTTTTTACTCCTACTCCCCAGAGGGGCCCTAGTGCCTCTGTTCCTGAATTACACAAGAATGTACCATGCCGGGAAGCCAGAGACCTGCGGGGGCCTCGGCCCCTCACATTGTGTATGTCTCTCCTTGATTTGTGTTGTGTCCAGTTTGGTTTTGTCTTTTTTATTTGGCAAGTGGGGGAGGCTTTTATGTGACTTTTATGTTGTGGTTGGTGTCTGTCTTAACTCTCCTGGGAAGAGGAGGCTGGCACACACTGGGATGCCGCAGCCTGGCCGGCTGTGGGGTGGTTTGGGAGGATCCATGTCGGCTGTCCCTGCAGTGACCAGTGCTCTGTGGGACAGAGGAGCTGACCAGGGAAGGAGGTACCTATCAGCAGAGGGTGATGGGAGAGTGTAAAGGAGGGTTTGGTCCTGTCTGCTTCCTCACCTTGAGAGTAAAGTGCTGCCCTCTGCCCCTAACACACATACATATCAATTCCTGGATTCCTTAGTCCTGCTGGCCTTGGGCTGGAGCCTAGGAAGGTGGCCCCCAAATCCTTAGTGAGCTAAAGCTGGGTCTGAAATTTGGTCGGTGGGGAGGGGTAGTTTTCTTTTCTTTTTTCTTTTTCTTTTTTCTTTTTTTTTTTTTTGAGATGGAGTCTCACTCTTGTCACCCAGGCAAGAGTGCAATGGCATGATCTCGGCTCACTGCAACCTCCGCCTCCCGGGTTCAAGCGATTCTCCTGCCTCAGCCTCCTGAATAGCTGGGATTACAGGTGCACACCACCACGCTTGGCTAATTTTTGTATTTTCAGTAGAGATGGGGTTTCACCATGTTGGCCAGGCTGGTCTCAAACTCCTGACCTCGTGATCTGCCCACCTCAGCCTCCCAAAGTGCTGAGATTACAGGCGTGAGCCACCATGCCCAGCTCGGGGAGGGGTAGTTTTCTCTGATTTTAAATTTAAACCCAAGTTTATTGGCAGACTCCCTTTTGACCTCCCTTTGCCTCCCCATCTGGTGCTTTCTTGCACCTACACCCCAGGGCCCTGTGGTGGGGTTGCAGGGGGAAACCGTGCACCTGAGACGAGGCTGGAACAGGAATCGGCCTCTCTGCTCCCTTCTTCGGTAAGCAAGGAGCCCTGCCCCTCAGGCCCAGCCTCTGGCAGGAGGTGGTGGAGTCCTTGTGCCAGGTCGTAGAGGAGGAGAAGGGCAAAACCAGGCCCAGGCCAGCGTCTGGCTTGGTCTGGATGGGACACTGTCGGAGTTTGGCCACAGCCTATCCTTTACTTCGTCCACACCTGTGAAGCTATTCCCTAAATAAGGTATTTCCCAAGTTAGTCACTACCTAATCAGCCTTGAGAAGAATCCTTTCCTCTTCTTTGGTAGTGGGTTGGGGGATACTTCAGGAATGGTGTGGAGCTGGGAGTGGGTAGGGGGACTTTAAATGTTTCATGTGGGAGCCCCAAAGGAACTGGAGGGGCTGCAGTGAGGTGGGGGTGGGTGGGCAGGGAATGGGAGAGGGAAAGTCTTGGCAGGGAAATCCCTTTTGGCCACACAGTTTACAAACCCAGTATCATGTCTGTCTGTGTGTCTCTCAAGGTGAGAGTCTGATTTTTATACCAAAGAGGAAATGATTTTTTTTCATATTTTGTTTGTCTATATTATATAAATATATATATACAGTTATATATATATATATTATTTTTTGGTTCTCTCTCGTTTTTTAGGGAGGGAAGAAAGTACCAAGTTGCATTGAGCTGTAATTAAGGAACATTATAATTTATGACACATTTCTATACTTGCAAAAATTATATCATTTTATGGATATAAGAGAAAAATGCCTTTTTATAAAATTTCAATTTCTGAGAAGTGTGTAATTTGTCTCTTTTCTGCTGTTTAACCAAGGCTGGTGGTGAAAGTAAAGACGGAAACTGTCTCTTAAATGTAATTGAGTGGGTAGATCTGGGACATCGTGGACAAATTGGGATCTGACTGGTGGGGGATGGCACCTCGCCCATTTGCAGACCTCCCGGGATCTGAGTTTCAGCTGAAGATGAAGATGGGGCAGTGGGTGGTGGGTGGTACTGAGCGGCATATCGTATGGACTTTGGCTGGGTGCCTAGGACCTTGAACTGTTTACCTTTCTCCAAACACAGGCCAGCCCCTCGTCCCTGACACACGCCAGATGGATGTGTGTGTTGGGAAAGTACCTGATACATATTTTAAGGTTTTGTTTTTTAACACCCCGCTTTTCCGCATGCCTCACATCTTCCTGGCTTCTCAAGTGAGTATCAAGGAAGCTAAGTCTTACATTAAAGGGAGGAGCTTTCCTCCAGGGAAGGGAGGGCGGATGAGGATGGGGTCCTAGGAGTCAGGGCTAGGGTTAGTGCTGAAGAATATGGATGGCCAAATGCTGAATGAATTGGGAGAGTTCATAGGTGGAGCTCCTCCCGACGGCAGTGGGCGCCCATGGGAGTGTGCTGGCCTGAGGAGAAAGAAGTATAGCTTCCTCCACTGATGGTCAGTATCAACATGATCCAGCCCCACCCACAGGCTGATTTCCCCCTGACCCAGCCAGTGTTCTATTATAGAACAATCCTTACTTCCCCAAAACGTAGACTGGATGCCTAGACTGGATGCCGTGGCTCAAAGCCTGTAATCCCAGCACTTTGGGAGGCTGAGGCAGGAGGACCACTTGAGCCTAGCCCAGTTCAAGACCAGCCTGGGCAACATGGGGAGACCCCGCCTGTATTAAAAAAAAAAGGGGGGGGGTGCGGTGGAGGGTGTATGGGGGAAAGATGTGAAGATAAGATCTATTTCCCTCTTCAGGAGAAACGGCCCCCCGCGGGAATCCCGCCACCGACCCCCAGGAACACCACCTGACACCCACATCCACCCAGGAGAGGCTGCCCAGTCCACACCAGCATTTCTTTGGGGTCTGTCTGGAACCCTGAGCTTTGCGCAGCAAGTGGCATCCGGCCTCAGTGCCCCCACCCGCGAAACACAGAAAGAGGCCTTAATCCCTTTTCTCTTGGGGGAGGCCCCAGCTCCACCCCTCCCCCAAGACAGGTCTTCAACACTGTACTGGCCTCCCGCTGGGGGTCTGTTCAGCCACTGGGAATGTCTTCCCTGGCTCCTCTCGCTGACCCTGGCTCTCCTGCACCCAGGATCCTATTAGGTGTGTCTGAGGGGCACGGCCAATGTCATTTTAACTTTCTTTCATCTTGGGGACGCGTTTTCTCCGTCGCGATATAGACACACGCCTCCATGGAGGCTCCGGACACTCGGGCTCCCCGTTTTCTCCCCTCTGCCGCAGGCATCCCTGGTCTTCCTTCCCTGTGCTGACTGAGCACTTGGGCTCCTGTTGGAGTGGCTTCCAGCCCCTAGGGCCCCCCCCATCGTCCTAGTGCCTTTTCTGAGTGCGTGGAGGTGAAGTCTGTCCGATACCCCAGCTTCGTCCCACTGAGCTCCTTATCTCCAAGGGCCTTCCTCTCCACTCCGCTAAAGCAGCACACTGCCATGGGCGCCCACTGCCGTCGGGAGGAGCTCCACCTATGAACTCTCCCAATTCATTCAGCATTTGGCCATCCATATTCTTCAGTTCTTCCCCCTTCCATCTGTGCTTCCAGCGCAAACAACGGCCCCTCCCTTTCCTCCTGGTCGCTTGCTTACTTTTGTGAACCCTTACTTGCTCTCCAATCCAGTCCGGTGCCCGTCGTCTGGTACTCGTCGCTCTGCCCCAGAACATTCCAGCCTTGGGTCAGCCCAGCGTCTCCCAGGGTGACCTGTGGAATGCAGAAGGGCAGCTCACAACCACGGAGCAAGAGGAGCGGCAGCTGCACGGGCTCCCTCCGCAGGCGCCTCTGCACGGTTAGGAGATGCTGGGAACCTCATTCTCCTGCCCCTCCCTCAACTCCTGCCACCACCTCCCACCCTGCTCTCAGCAGATGGTTCTGCCTCCTACTTCACGGGGCAAAATAACTTCTGCGGCTTTCCTCTCACCTATAAATCTCACTGCGCACAGGCGCGCCGGCCTTCCCCTTTCCTTTCCCCTGCCTGGGGATGCTGGGCCCTCCTAACCTGCTCCCTGTGGCCCCGCCCCTGCCCTCCTCCCACCACTGCACCTTCCATTGTCCTTCACCGGGACCCTCTCTTGACCTTGCCTTCATTTCCTCCTCCGTTGATTCTTTCCTTCCCCAAATTAGCCTGCTCAGTTTTCTTCCCCCTCACCCGACCACTAACCCCTATCAACTCTGTTGTGGTCTGTGCCCCTCCCATTAGCCTCTCTCTTATCTCCTCCACTGCCTGTAATCTGGCGTCTCCTTCACCAGCCCCTGAAATGCTTTCACTAAAATCACCTTTGACCTTCATGTTGGCCAAGTCCAGAAGGCATTTCCAGGTCTGATGTGACTTGCAACCTGTTAGTCATTTGACTGTGTTGGCTGCCTTCTCCTTGAAACTCTGCCCTCTGCTGACTTTGTTCCACCTTCTCTTGGTAACCGCTGCCTCTCTGGTTGATCCTTCCATCTCCTTCCTTGGAGCTCCTTCCTCTGTTCTTCTTCCCACCATGCCCCAGGACTCCATCCTTGGCTCTAAGCTTTTCTGGTCTGTTCAGGGTCCTTGAAGGTCCCCATGCAAATCCATGGTTTAAATAAGATTTGTTTAAACAAATAAGATTTAACAATTAAATGGAGAGTCACCATTTTTCACCTCTAGATTGGACTTCTTCCTCTCACTCCACGCTCCAGACCCTGTATTCAATTGTCCATTGGACCACTAGGACGACCCACCACCACCTCATATTCAACATACCCCACACTGAACATTGTTTTTCCCAACACCCGTTGCTCCTCCCGCATTCTCTATTTCAGTGCGTAGCATGCGATCTCACCAGTCACCAAAACAAAGCCAGACACACATGTCCTGGAGAAAACCCTACAACCTCTGCTCTGGGGCCACTACGCTGTAAATCATATATTTCATCTTCTTTGATGTGGAGCACGAAATGATAAAGCTGCAATGTCCTGAGCCACTGTTTCCCAGGGATTGTGACCCAGGCAGGGTCACGACAGCCATATTTCTGTCCCCAAAGAGGGGCCATTTAGGTTGGGACTCAAAACACAAAGAAATTCTGCCACGAAGGTTCAATATCACTTTCCTTGGCCCCAAAAGAGAAACTGGAGAGACCAGAGCGCTCAGATTAACAGGCAGGCAGCTGCAGCGTCCCGCGGTAGCCAGCCCGCAGAACATGAGGGAGGGACTCACTGATAAAGCACCAGGACTACCGACTGCAGTCTCTACTTCAAAGGGAGCAAGCATTGACGGAGATGCACTAAACACTGGGCTCTGTGACTGAAGGAAGGAGCTGAGTTCTCCCGCTTATCTCTGCTCCAGTGTCCTATCTTGAAGGACTGTGTCCTGACCCCAGTGAGAGACATGACCTGTCTGACCCTCCCAACCCTTCCTGGAAACTTTTCAGTTCTCAGTGAGTTGCTGGGAGCTGCCCTGCCCGGCACCCGCCTGGGGAGGGTGTAGACTTATCTTGCCCGGTTGAGAGAGGGAAGTCTTTCCCAATACTAGTCTATTAAAACATACTGGGCGGGGTGCTGTAGCTCACGCCTGTAATCCTAGCACTTTGGGAGGCCAAGGCGGGTGCATCATCTGAGGTCAGGAGTTTGAGACCAGCCTGACCAAAATGGCTTAACCCTGTCTATATGAAAAATACAAAAAATTAGCTGGGCATGGTGGCAGACGCCTGTAATCCCAGCTACTCGGGAGGCTGAGGCAGGAGAATCATTTGAACCTGGGAGGGGGAGGTTGCACTGAGCTGAGCTCATGCCATTGCACTCTAGCCTGGGCAACAAGAGCGAAACTCCATCTACAAACAACAACAACAACAAAACAAAAACACATACACAGTGGCCTAGCACAGTGGCTCATGCCTGTAACTCCAGCACTTTGGGAGACCAAGGCAGGCAGATCGCTTGAGGCCAGGAGTTTGAGACCAGTCTGGCCAACATGGTGAAACCCTGTCTCTACTAAAAATACAAAAATTAGCCGGGTGTCCTGGTACGCCCCTGTAATCCCACCTACTTGGGAGGCTGAGGCAGGAGAATGACTTGAACCCAGGAGGCAGAGGTTGTAGTGAGCCGAGATCGCGCCACTATACTTCAGCCTGGGCGACAGAGCAAGACTCCTTTCTATAAAAATAAAATAACAAAACAAAACAACACACACACACAGACACACACATGCTCTCTCTCTGTCCAAAACGTGATGGAGTGTCTCCTCTTAAGAAAGGAGTGTTTTTG
Source organism: Colobus angolensis palliatus (assembly GCF_000951035.1). Taxonomy (NCBI): domain Eukaryota; kingdom Metazoa; phylum Chordata; class Mammalia; order Primates; family Cercopithecidae; genus Colobus; species Colobus angolensis. Next base: position 1,229,306 of record NW_012121487.1, read on the forward strand.
GACACAGAAAGAGGGAGTTCCTCCAGCCTAGCACAGCCTGAGTTTGGCCTGGGCTGGAAATTCTGCAGAAATCTTCCACCCTGCTACTGGGAATAGGACTGGGAGGCCTGAGCGGTGTTTTCTGTCTCCCGGGGCCCAGCAGGGACTTGTGTGGGCCCCAGGACTGGGGCAAGGAGGAGAGGATACCCAGGTTTACTCAAGGGCATACAGGAGGTGAGGAGGGGGTGACAGGTGGAAGGAAAGGACCATGTCTCACTCCCTACTCCTTCCTCACGGCCTGCTCTTCATTTCACTCACAGCCCGCAGTGCACAGCTACAAGCTGGGGGTGCCGCTTTTTCTGGTCCCCCACTACCTTGGGTGCAGCACTTCTGCCAGAACCTTCTGGGCGCCTGCTGCTGTGCCTGAGCTCCCCACGCAGGGAGGGACATCCCCGGGGCGGAACGCAGGTGGCTGCACAGCTGAGTAGCTGCTTCTACAACACCTGGAGAACAGCTGGGGATGGAAGCGAACATGCAGGAGTTTGGGCTGGGGGTTGGTTCTCCTCTGCAGGGGAAGGGAAGATTTCTAGAAATGCAGAAAGTCTATTCTCTGGAGGTACAAGGATACCAGAAGACTATAGACCTCCTTAGTACCCCCAGATGCTGGCTGTTCTCTAGGTCTACCCTCACGCAAAGAAGTGGGTGAGATAGCCTCGGACCCCGGCTTTGGATCCAGCATAGTGGAACCGGCCAACTTGCCCTGCCTGTCAGGTTTTGTGCAATGTCTGGGACTGTGGTTCTGCATCCTTTTGGCTCAGGTTCACCTCTGAAAATCCAGTGAAGCCATGTGATGAAATGCTCATGTATTTTTACAAAGTGCATGCAGTTTAATAGGCTCTTCAGCTGTTCACCTAGGGACACCTGAGGCAGGCCTGCCCTAAATGTTCATGGGACTCAGGGCAAGTAGCAAATGGAGGCCCACATACCACGTGTCTGAGTACAGAGGAGTTATGAGATCAAAGTATGCTGTGTCCTCCTACCTTGGCAGATATATCTTGCAAACAACTTGGAATGTTAGGTTTAAATTTAGAACCTGCCCCTTTGGCCTTACAGCCCCCAGCCTGCCCCTCCTCTTCCCACTTCCCTCCCTGTCCCATTCTGCACTGTGAGGGCCCTTGCTCCTGCAGCACACCCCAGCACACAAGTCCAATCTCCATCTGCACACCTGCAAACAGCTGTTCCTGGCCATTTACTGGAGCCAGGTGTGCACACTGGCAGACGGGTCTGCTTGCCAGAGAATACCTGAGGCAGAAGCCTGCAGAGACCTTGGAAATGAACTCAACACCATTTGGGTAGAAAAATGCCAGAGTCTAGAACAGTGCTTCAGGTGAATGACCAGCTTTTAAAGTTTCCAATCTGTTAAATTTCTTTCTTTTTTTTTTTTGAGACAGAGTCTCACTCTGTCGCCCAGGCTGGAGTGTAGTGGTGCTATCTTGGCTCACTGCAACCTCGGCCTCCTGGGTTCAAGCAATTCTCCTGCCTCAGCCTCCTAGGTAGCTGGGATTACAGGCATGCGGCACTACACCAGGCTAGTTTTTGTATTTTTAGTAGAGATGGGGTTTCGCCATGTTTGCCAGGCTGGTTTTGAACTCCTGACCTCAAGTGATCCGCCCACCTCAGCCTTCCAAAGTGCTGGGATTACAGGTGTGAGCCACTATGCCCAGACTTTCTTTCCCTTCTTGAAAATAAATAAATAAAATTTCCAATCTGTGATAGGCTGGCTGATACTTTTATAAAATACAATGAAAACAAATTCCTGGAAAATGGGAAATGATCAGGAGCTTGGATGTTGCAGCAAAGTCAAATTGTGATAAAAGTTTCTAAATGCTTGGCTTTTCATTTCTTTTTTTTTTTTTGAGGTGGAGTCTCACTCTGTCACCCAGGTTGGAGTGCAGTGGCACAATCTTGGCTCACTGCAAC
>NW_012121487.1:1238959-1247590 GCF_000951035.1 Colobus angolensis palliatus
GTGCCTAGCCTCTGCTGCTTTTCATTTCTGTACTTGGCTCATTGTGGTCCAGTAATAAGCCGTCTGTTGAATGGCAGTAGTTCAAGGGCCACAATTTGAGTGCGCTGGTCTAGAAGGAGGCAGTGTGGGCTCTGACTGGGCAAATCCAGTCGGTCCCTTTGACTCATCATTTTATGGGAAGGGCATGGCCAGAGGTGGTGGTGGTAAGGGGAGCTCTCTAGATCAGCCTGCAACAGTAGCCTTTCTTGTCTGAGTCTGGGTGGTATTGTCAGAGGCGTTTGAACCAGAGCAACTCCATCTTGAATAGGGTCTGGGTAAAATAGGGCTGAGACGAGACCTACTGGGCTGCATTTCCAGGAGGTCAGACATTCTTAGTTATAGGATGAGCTAGGAGGTCAGCACAAGATACAGGTCACAAAGACCTTGCTGATAAAATAGGATGCAGTAAAGAAGCCAGCCAAAACCCACCAGAACCAAGATGGTGACACAAGTGACCTCTGGTTGTCCTCACTGCTCATTATATGCTAATTATTAGCATGCTGAAAGACATTCCCACCTGTGCCATGACAGTTTGCAAATACCATGGCAACGTCTGGAAGTTACCCTATATGGTAAAAAAAAAAAAAAAGGAGGGGGTAATATTCTCCTCAGTTCCAGGAATTGCCCACCTCTTTCCTGGAAAACTCATGAATAATCCACTCCCTGTTTAGCACATAGTCAAGAAGTAACTATAAGTATAATCAATTGTTACTTGATTAGTCTGTTCTCATGCTGCTAATAAAGACATACCCAAGACTGGGTAATTTATAAAGGAAAGAGGTTTAATTGACTCACAGTTCAGCATGGCTGGGGAGGCCTCAGGACACTTACAATCATGGCAGAAGGGGAAGCAAACATGTCTTTCTCCACATGGTGGCAGCCAGGGCAAGAATAAGAGTCGCATGAAGGGGGAAGCCCCTTATAAAACCATCAGATCTAGTGAGTACTTACCGTCATGAGAATAGAACGGGGGAAACTGCCTCCATGATTCCGTTACCTCCCACCAGGTCCCTCCCGTAACCAGTGGGGATTATGGGAACTACAAGAGGAGATTTGGGTGGGGACACAGCCAAGCCATATTCTCCGCTGAGCAGCCCGTGCCACTGCTCTGCCTGTGGAATAGCCACCCTTTTGTTCTTTTACTTTCTTTCTCTTTCTTTCTTTTTTGTTTTTTTGAGACAGAGTCTCACTCCGTCACCCAGGCTGGAGTGCAGTGGTGCGATCTCACTGCAGCCTCTCACTGCAACCTCTGCCTTTTGGGTTCAAGAGATTCTCGTGCCTCAGCCTCCCAAGTAAATGGGATTACAGGCATGAACCACTATACCTGGGTAATTTTTGTATTTTTACTAGAGTCAGAGTTTCGCCATGTTGCCCAGGCTGGTCTCAAACTCCTGAGCTCAAACTATCCGCCTGCCTTGGCCTCCCAAAGTGCTGGGATTACAGGCATGAGCCATGGTGCCTGGCCTATTCCTTTACTTTCTTAATAAACTTGCTTTCACTTTATTGATTTCAAAATCTTTCTTTCTCGAGATCTAATAACCCTCTTTTGGGGTCTGGATTAGGACCCCTTTCTGGTAATAGCATAATGAAGGGATGTAGTGGGATGTAGACCCCTGAACTGCGTAGGAATTCTAGCAGGACTTATCAAGAAGTCTGAAGTATCATCTCATATCATGGTGCTAAGTCTCCACTGGGCCAGTGGCCAATGACAGGCAAGGGAATCAAAGGCATGGTATGTATTCATAAATGAGGAAATCTGTTATATGACAGAAGAGCTTAATTCTTATTTTTTTAATTTAAAAAGGTGGTTTTTTTCAGGATGGGGTCTTTCTATGTTGCCCAATCTGTTCTCCAACTCCTGGCCTCAAGCAATCTTCCCACCTCATCCTCCTGAGTAGCTGGGATTACAGGTTTGTACTACCATGCTGGGCTGAAAACTTTTTTTTTTTTTGAGGCGGAGTCTCGCTCTGTCGACCGGACTGGAGTGCAGTGGCCGGATCTCAGCTCACTGCAAGCTCCGCCTCCCGGGTTTACGCCATTCTCCTGCCTCAGCCTCCCGAGTAGCTGGGACTACAGGCACCCGCCACCACGCCCGGCTAATTTTTGTATTTTTAGTAGAGACGGGGTTTCACCGTATTAGCCAGGATGGTCTCGATCTCCTGACCTCGTGATCCGCCCGTCTCGGCCTCCCAAAGTGCTGGGATTACAGGCTTGAGCCACTGCGCCCGGCTAGGCTGAAAACTTTTTGATATCAAAATTTTGATTTGGTTTTTACTATTTGATGTATAAATACAGAAATATGTTACAAGCATCAAAGTTCAAGTAAACCAAGTGTGTCAAAATAAATCTTTAGATAAATAAGGCTGTGCTGTGAAATAAATTGTATCCCCCCCTCAATTCATATGTTGAAGTCATAACCCCTAATGTGACTCTATCTGTTTTTGTTTGTTTATTTTGTTTTGATTTTGAGACAGTCTCACTCTATCACCCAGGCTGCAGTGTAGTGGCACAGTCTCGGCTGACAGCAATCTCTGCCTCCGGGGCTCAAACCATCCTCCTTCATCCGCCTCCTGAGTAGCTAGAACTATAGGCACACACCACCATGCCCAGGTAAGTTTTGTAGAGACAGGGTCTTGCCATGTTGCCCAGTCTTATCTCAAATTCCTGAGCTCAAGTGATCTGCCTGCCTTGTCCTCCCAAAGTGCTGGATTACAGGTATGAGCCACTGTGCCTGGCCAGTATTTTGTTACAGCAGCTGGAGTTGACTAATACAGACTGATTGGATAGCTTTAGTTCATCCTAGAGGACAGCTCTTGAGCTGGGCATGGTGGTACACATCTGTGGTCCCAGCTACTTGAGAGGCTGAGGCAGGAGAAATGCTTCAACCTGGGAGGCAGAAGTTGCAGTGAGCTGAGGTTGCACCACTGCACTCCAGCCTGGGTGACATGAGTGAAACAACTCCATCTCAAAAAAAGATAGAAAAAAAGAAAAGAAAAAGAGAAGAAGAAGAAGAAGAAGAAAGGCAACTTTGCTTTTTACCTTCTTCTAATTTTATAACCGTGTGGAAAGTATTGTTTGCATAATATTAGTTTATCCAAGACTTTATTTTTGCAAAGTTTAATTAATCTGAGCTTTCTAAATTTCCTTTGCTGGCTTTACTGGTCAGATAAGCTGCTTTACTTCCACTAAATATTTCAGAGAAGGAGAGTATAAACAACTGTACTCACCTAAATGGAATGATAACTACTAATAAATGTTTTTATAAAAAGACATTCTGGCCAGGCACGGTGGCTCATGCCTGTAATCCCAGCACTTTGAGAGCCTGAGGTGGAAGGATCACTTGAGCCCAGGAGTTCAAGACCAGCCTGGACAACATGGTGAGACCACGTCTCTACAAAAAATACAAAAATTAGCCAGGAATGGTTGCACTCACCGGTAGTCCCAGCTGCTGAGGGGCGCAGGGAGGGCGGTGGGGCTGAGCTGGGAGGATCGCTTCAACCCAGGAGGTCAAGGTTGCAATGATTATGCCGCTGCACTTCAGCCTGATGACAGAGCAAGACCCTGTCTCAAAAAATAAAAAATAAAAAGACCTTCTGATGTTTTCAGACACTGTGACCCATCAATCTGTGAAAGGAAGATAAATCTCAGGACCCCAAAGTCACTAAGCCAAGGGAAAAGTCAAGCTGGGAATTGCATCAGGCAGAACTGCCTCCCATTTTATTGCTAAATAAGATAGCTACAAAGATAAAAGAGCTACATACCTCCCTCACAATCTGTCCATAAGGAAATTCCTTGTGGGCCTCAAAATCTTTATCCTAAAATAGTTCTGTTGAATTTCACCCTGGCAATGTAAACTGTTAGCTTATTTTCACATGTACAGGACAGAAAGTCATCCCTCTGCTGACTTGAGACAAATGCTTATCTTATTGCTTCCTCTGCCCTATTGTTAATGTAAAAATGCAGATTCACTGAGCCAGAATAAATTGTGTACTCTGTGAAAGGCTGATCAAGGACTGAAAAGAATACAACCTTTTTTCTCTTATCTACCTATGACCTGGAAGCACTCCCCCACTTCGACTTGTCCCTCCTTACCAGACAGAGCCAGTGTACATCTTGCATATATTGATTGATGTCTCATGGCTCCCTAAAATGTATGAAAGCAGGCTGTACCCGACCACCTTGGGCACATGTCCTCAGGACCTCCGGAGGCTGTGTCACGGATGTGTCCTTAACCTTGGCAAAATAGACTTTCTTTCTTTTTTTTTCTTTTGAGACAGAGTCTCACTCTGTTGCCCAGACTGGAGTACAGTGGCGCAATCTCGGCTCACTGCAAGCTCCACCTCCCAGGTTCACGCCATTCTCCTGACTCAGCCTCCCGAGTAGCTGGGACCACAGGCACTCGCCACCACACCCGGCTAATCTTCTGTATTTTTAGTAGAGACGGGGTTTCACCATGTTAGTCAAGATGGTCTCGATCTCCTGATCTCAAGATCCGCCTGCCTTGGCCTCCCAAAGTGCTGGGATTACAGGCACGAGCCACCACGCCCTGCCAGCAAAATACACTTTCTAAATTGGTTGAGGCCTGTCTCGGATATTTTGGGTTTACAAATCTAAATCATTCCGGATGCCATCAGCTGATGGTTTTTGCTGTCCTCTCACACAAGCCTCAGGGCCCTTGCTGTATGGTACAGACCCCAGTAGGGTCTTCTGGAAGGAACATCCAAGAAAGATAACCTTAGGAACACAGAAGAAAGAATGAAACGAAGGACCCAAGACTCAGAATTCCTAGGATCATTCGGTTCCGCAGTAGGTGACCTCATGACGTCAGCCTGCTGACGCAAAACCACTAGAATGAAAATTAGTTCCACGAGACTCAGACTGTTGCTCACATTTACTTGAACTGTAGTCACCATTATTACTTGGCTACCAGTATGTAAAAGACTTTTGATGAAAATGGTAGTATTAACAAATGTGACTTTTTTGACATTGCATGATGAATTATGTCAACAATCTTTATAACTTAGTGACCCAGTATTTCCCAAATAACCAATGCATGATGTTACAAAATTTTGTATAGTTAAAAAAAAACACTTAACGTGCAAGACAGAACAATGGATTTTCATGTACAAAAAAATATGAAAACTTAGCCGGGTGTGGTGGCTCACGCCTGAAATCCCAACACTTTGGGAGGCTGAGATGGGTGGATCACAAGGTCAGGAGTTCGAGACCAGCCTGGCCAATATGGTGAAACCCTGTGTCTACTAAAAAAAATTTAAAATTAGCCGGGCATGGTGGCATGCACCTGTAATCCCAGCTACTCGAGAGGCTGAGGCAGGAGAATTGCTTGAACCCAGGAGGCAGAGGTTGCAGTGAGCCAAGATCACACCACTGGACTCCAGCCTGGGCGACAGAGGAGACTCCGTCTCAAAAAAAAAAAAAAAGAAAACTTTATGAAGTTGAAATTTGGTTTCAGATTCCATATTGCGACTAGTCCTTAAGGAAATACCACTTGTTGGCCAGGTGTGCGAACTCATGCCTGTAATCCTAGCGCTTTGGGAGTCTGAGGCGGGTGGATTGCTCGAGGCCAAGAGTTCGAGACCAAAGTGGGCAACAAAGTGAGAGCACTGTCGCTACAAAAAATAAAACAGGCCAGGGGAGGTGGCTTATGCCTGTAATCCTAGTACTATGAAAGGCAAGGCAGGCAGATTGCTTGAGCCTAGGAGTTTGAGGCCTGCCTGGGCAACATGACAAAAGCCGGTCTCATACAAAAATTAGCTGGGTGTAGTGGTGCACACCTGTAGTCCCAGTTATTAATACTTGGGGGTGCTGAGGCAGGAGGATTGCTTGAGCCTGGGAGGCAGAGTTTGCAGTGAGCCAAGATCAGCCACTGCACTCCAGCCTGGGCAAAAGAGACCCTGTTTCAAAAAAAAAATTAGTTGGGTGTGGTGGTGCATACCTGGAGCCTTTGCTACTTGGAAGCTAAGGCAGGCAGAACACGTGAGCCCAGGAGATGGAGGCTACAGCGAACCATGATCATACAACTGCACTCCAGCCTGGAAGATAGAGTGAGAACTTCGTTAAAAATAAATAAAATAAAATAAAATAAACTACCACTTGTTGAGTTTTACATCAAAAAAGAAAATCCACAATTATCTGAAAAGGCTATTAAAATTCTCCATTTTCCAACTACATATCTATGTAGGGCCAAACTTTCTTAGTATAGTTCAACTAAAACATCATATAGGAACAGACTGAATATAGAAGCCAAAATTAGATTCATATTGTCTTTTATAAGCCAGATATTAAAGTAAAAGCAAAAATTGTAAAACAATGCCTCTCTTATTTCTCTTTATTTTAAACAAACAAAAATTTGGCGGACACAGTGGCTCATGCCTGTAATCCCAGCATTTTGGGAGGCCGAGGCGGACAGATCATCTGAGGTTGGGAGTTCAAGAGCAGCCTGGCCAACACGGCAAAACCCTGTCTCTACTAAAAAACTAGACAGGTGTAGTGGCATGCACCTGTAATTCCAGCTACTTGGGAGGCTGAGGCAGCTGAGGCAGGAGAATTGTTTGAACCTAGGAGTCAGAGGTTGCAGTGAGCCAAGATCTCACCACTGCACTCTAGCCTGGGTGACAGAGAGAGACTCTGTCTCAAGAAAAAAAAAATTGTCTGGGCACAGTGGCACACGCCTAAAATCCCAGCACTTTGGGTGGCCCAGGAGGGCAGATCACTTGAGGCTGGGAGTTCAAGACCAGCTTGGCCAACATGGTGAAACCCTATCTCTACTAAAAACCCTATCTCTACTCTGCCTCCCAGGCTCAAGTGATTCTCCCACTTTAGCCTCCTGAGTAGCTGGTTCTACAGGTGCACGCTACCACACCGGGCTAATTTTTGCATTTTTAGTAGAGACAAGGTTTCACCACATTGGCCAGGCTGGTTTTGATCTCCTAATCACTTTGACCTCCCAAAGTGCTGGAATTACAGATGTGAGCCACTGCTCCTGGCCTGTGCCTGGATACTTTTAATTTCTAATATGGTAAATATTCTTAGACATAACTCACCTAAACAAAGATTCTTTGTAGTCCTCAATATTTTTAAAATTATGGTAAAATAGATATTATAAAATTTACCATTGTAACCATTTCAAAGTGTACAACACAGTGGCTTTAAGTACATTCATAATGTTGTTCAACCGTTAGCTTTTTTTTTTTTTTTTGATATGGAGTCTCGCTCTGTCACGCAGGCTGGAGTGCAGTGGTGTGATCTCAGCTCATGCAACCTCTGCCTCCTGGGTTCAAGCAATTATTCTGCCTCAGCCTCCCAAATAGCTGGTACTACAGGCGTGCACCACCACACCCGGCTAATTTTTGTATTTGAGTAGAGATGAGGTTTCACCATGTTGGCCAGGCTGGTCTCGAACTCCTGACCTTGTGATTCCCCCTTCCCAGCTTCCCAAAGTGTTGGGATTACAGGCATGAGCCACTGCATCTGGCCTCAACCATTACCATTATCTAAGTCCCAGGTCTCTCATTACCCCAAGTAGGAACTTCATACCTAGAAAATGGCCACTCCCATGTTCCCCTGCCACCCCAGATCTCAGCAACCACTCATCTGCTTTCTGTTTCTGTGGATTATTTCTACTATGGAAATTTCATACAAATGAAAATACAATATGTGACCTTTTGTGTCTCTGGCTTCTTTCACTTAGCATAATGTTTCAAAGTTCATCATGCACTATTACTTAATCCTTTCTAGGGTCAAATAATATTCCATTGTATGAATATACCACATTTTGATTATCCATTCCTCTGATGGACATCTTACGTTGTTTCTACCTTAAAAATTTTTTTTTTTTAGGCTGAGGATGGTGGCTCAAGTTTGTAATCCCAGAATTTGGGAGGCTAAGACAGGAGGATGGCTTGAGCCCCAGAGTTTGAGAATACCCTGGGCAACATGGCACCACCTAGTCTCTACAAAATTTTTAAAAGACAGGGCGTGGTGGTTCATGTTTCTAATCCCAGCATTTTGGGAGGCCAAGGTAGGTGGATTACCTGAGGTCGGGAGACCAGCCTGGCCAACATGGTGAAGTCTCCTCTCTACTAAAAATACAAAAATTAGCTGAGTGTGGTGGCGGGCGCCTGTAATCCCGGCTACTCAGGAGGCTGAGGCAGGAGAATTATATTTCCATTTGTATGAAATTTCCATAACAGGCATAACCCATAGAAACAAAAAGCAGATTAGTGGTTGCCCAGATCTGGGGCAGGAGAGGGACATGGGAGTGGCTACTTACTAGGTTTGAAGTTTCTACTTGGGGTAATGAAAGAGCCCTGGGACTTAGATAACGGTAACGGTTGAGGCCAGGTGCGGTGGCTCACACCTGTAATCCCAGCACTTTGGGAGGCTGGGGCAGGCGAATCGCGAGGTCAGGAGTTCGAGACCAGGCTGGCCAATATGGTGAAACCCCATCTCCGTCTCTACTGAAAATACAATTCTCCTGCCTCAGCCTCCTGAATAGGCGGAGGTAGGGTTGCAGTGAGCCGAGATCGTGCCAATGCACTCCAGCCTGGGAAACAAGAGTAAAACTCAATC
>NW_012121487.1:1248865-1249614 GCF_000951035.1 Colobus angolensis palliatus
AATCCCAGCACTTTGGGAGGCTGAGGCAGGTGGATCACCTGAGGTCTGGAGTTTGAGACCAGCCTGGCCAAAATGGTGAAACCCCACCTCTACTAAAAGTACAAAACTTAGCTAGGCGTGGTGATGGGTGCCTGTATTCCCAGCTACTTGGGAGGCTGAAGCAGGAGAATCTCTTGAACCCGGGGGGCGGAGATTGTAGTGAGCTGAGATCATGCCATTGCACTCTAGCCAGGGCAACAAGTGCAAAATTCTGTCTCAAAAAAAAAAAACCAAAACATTTTTGTGCAAGTTTTGATTTGAACACCTGTTTTCAATTATTTTGGTTATATACTAGGAGTAAAATTGCTGGTCATATGGCAATGCTATGTTTAACTTATTGAGAAACTGCCAAATTGTTTTCCACAGCAGCTGCACCATTTCATATTCTTTTTCCATTCCCCAGCCTACTTTTCTTTTTGAGATAATTATTGCTGGCAGCTGGGCGCAGTGGCTCACGCCTGTAATCCCAGCACTTTGGGAGGCCGAGGCGGGCACATCACGAGGTCAGGAGATCGAGACCCTCCTGGCTAACACGGTGAAACCTCATCTCTACTAAAAAAAAATACAAAAAATTAGCCGGGCATGGTGGCAGGCACCTGTAGTTCCAGCTACTCCGGAGGCTGAGGCAGGAGAATGGCATGAACCTGGGAGGCGGAGCTTGCAGGGAGCCGAGATTGTGCCACTGCACTTCTGCCTGGGCAACAGCAAGG
>NW_012121487.1:1250431-1250942 GCF_000951035.1 Colobus angolensis palliatus
ATGAGAATCACTTGAACCCAGGAGGCAGTGAGACAGGTTGCAGTGAGACAAGATCATGCCACTGCACTCCAGCCTGGGCAACAGAGAGAGACTCCGTCTCAAAATAAATAAAATAAAATAAAATAAAATGATTATTATGGGCTGGGTATGGTAGCTCACACCCGTAATCCCAGCACTTTGGGGGGCCAAGGCTGGTGGATCACTTGAGGTCAGGGTTTGAGACCAGCCTGGCTAACATGGTGAAATCCTGTCTCTACTAAAAATACAAAAATTAGCCAGGAGTGGTGGTGGGCACCTGTAGTCCCAGCTGCTTGGGAGGTTGAGGCAGGAGAATCATTGGAATGCAGGAGGCAGAAGTTGCAGTGCGTGGAGATCACACCACTGCACTCTAGCCTGGGCGACAGAGTGAGATTCTGTCTCAGAATAAATAAATAAATACATACATACATACATACATACATAATTAGCCAGGTGTTGTGGTGCCTGCCTGTGGTTCCAGTTACTCAGGAGG
>NW_012121487.1:1255123-1256293 GCF_000951035.1 Colobus angolensis palliatus
ATATATATTTTAATTTCTAGCTCACTATGGTCTCAAACTCCTAGGCTCAAGTAATCATCTTGCCTCAGTCTCCCAAGTAGCTGGGATTACAGGCATGGATTACAGGCATGGATTACACCACGCCCTACTAATTTTTGTATTTTTTGTAGAAATACAAAAATTCACTGTTTGGGCCAGGCTGGTCTTGAACTCCTGACCTCAAGTGATCACCCGCCTTGGCCTCCCAAAGTGCTGGGATTACAGGAGTGAGCCACCGTGCCCAGCTCCAGCTTCATTCTTTTACATGTGGATATCCAATTGTGTTCTCAACAATCTTTGTTTTTAGTATAATTATTTTGTCTTTTTAATTTTTTTTTTTTTTGAGACAGGGTCTTTCTGTGTTTCATGACGATGCAGTGGCATCATCACGGCTCACTACAGCCTAGAACTCCTGGGCTCAAGTGATCCTCCCACCTCAGCCTCCCAAAGTGCTGGGATTACAGGCATGAGTCACTGCCTGTGGCTCAAAATTTCAGTTAAGACAGAGATCTATCGTGCCAAATGGTGACTGTAGTTAATAATAATGTCTATTGGCCAGCATATTTGCTCATGCCTGTATTCCTAGCACTTTGGGAGACCAGGAAGGGCAGATTCCTTGAGCCTAGGAGTGCAAGACCAGCCTGGACAACATAGTAAAATCCTGTCTGTATAAAAAAAGAATTTAATATATATTACGTATATGAAAATCAATAAGCAGATTTTAAATGTTCCCATCACAAAAAAATGAAAAGTATGTGAGATAATGCAGTTGTTAGATTGATTTAGCCATTCCACAGTGCATACATATTTCAAAACATCATGTTGTACAACATAAATATTTATTTTATTTATTATTTATTTATTTATTTTCTTGAGATGGAGTCTTTCTCTGTCACCAGACTGGAGTGCAGTGGCACAATCTGGGCTCACTGCAACCTCTACCTCCCAGGTTCAAGCAATTCTTCTGCCTCAGCCTCCCGAGTATCTGGGACTACAGGTGCCCACCACCACTCCTGGCTAATTTTTGTATCTTTAATAGAGACAGGATTTCACCTGTTGGCCAGGATGGTCTCAATCTCTTGACCTCGTGATCCACCCACCTCAGCCTTCCAAAGTGCTGGGATTACACGCGTGAGCCACCATGCCTGGCCA
>NW_012121487.1:1261398-1262085 GCF_000951035.1 Colobus angolensis palliatus
AGTTCACTCATGATTTGGCTCTCTGTTTGTCTGTTATTGGTGTATAGGAATGCTTGTGATTTTTGCACATTGATTTTGTATGCTGAGACTTTGCTAAAGTTGCTTATCAGCTTAAGGAGATTTTGGGCTGAGATGATGGGGTTTTCTAAATATACAAACAGGGACAATTTGCCTTCCTCTTTTCCTAATTGAATACTCTTTATTTCTTTCTCCTGCCTGATTGCCCTGGCCAGAACTTCCAACACTATGTTGAATAGCAGTGGTGAGAGAGGGAATCCCTGTCTTGTGCAGGTTTTCAAAGGGAATGCTTCGAGTTTTTGCCCATTCAGTATGATGCTGGCTGTGGGTTTGTCAAAAATAGCTCTTATTATTTTGAGATACGTCCCATCAATACTGAATTTATTGAGAGTTTTTAGCATGAAGGGCTGTTTAATTTTGTCACAGGCCTTTTCTATATCTATTGAGATAATCATGTGGTTTTTGTCTTTGGTTCTGTTTATATGATGGATTACATTTGTTGATTTGTGTATGTTGAACCAGCCTTGCATCCCAGGGATGAAGCCCACTTAATTATGGTGGATAAGCTTTTTGATGTGTTGCTGGACTTGGTTTGCCTGTATTTTATTGAGGATTTTTGCATAGATGTTTGTCAGGGATATTGGTCTAAAATTCTCTTTTTTGTTGTGT
>NW_012121487.1:1267348-1282451 GCF_000951035.1 Colobus angolensis palliatus
TTTGTTCTCATTGGTTTCAAAGAATATCTTTATTTCTACCTTTATTTCATTATGTACCCAGTAGTCATTCAGGAGCAGGTTGTTCGGTTTCCATGTAGTTGAGCAGTTTTGAGTGGGTTTCTTAATCCTGAGTTCTAGTTTGATTGCACTGTGGTCTGAGAGACGGTTTGTTACAATTTCTGTTCTTTTACATTTGCTGAGGAGTGCTTTACTTCCAACTATGTGGTCAATTTTGGAATAAGTGCAATGTGGTGCTGAAAAGAATGTATATTCTATTGATTTGGGGTGGAGAGTTCTGTAGATGTCTATCAGGTCCGCTTGGTGCAGCATTGAGTTCAATTCCTGGATATCCTTGTTAACTTCCTGTCTCATTGATTTGTCTAATGTTGACAGCTGGGTGTTAAAGTCTTCCATTATTATTGTGTGGGAGTCTAAGTCTCTTTGTAGGTCTCTAAGGACTTGCTTTATGAATCTGGGTGCTCCTGTCTTGGGTGCATATATATTTAGGATAGTTAGCTGTTCTTGTTGAATTTATTCCTTTACCATTATGTAATGGCCTTCTTTGTCTCTTTTGATCTTTCCTGGTTTAAAGTCTGTTTTATCAGAGATTAGGATTGCAACCCCTGCTTGTTTTTGTTTTTCATTTGCTTGGTAGATCTTCCTCCATCCCTTTATTTTGAGCCTATGTATGTCTCTGAACATGAGATGGGTTTCCCGAATGCAGCACACTGATGGGTCTTGACTCTTTATCCAATTTGCCAGTCTGTGTCTTTTAATTGGAGAATTTAGCTCATTTACATTTAAGGTTAATATTGTTATATGTGAATTTGGTCTTGTCATTATGATGGTAACTGGTTATTTTGCTCGTTAGTTGATGCAGTTTCTTCCTAAGATCGATGATCTTTACAATTTGGCATGTTTTTGCAGTGGCTGGTACTGGTTGTTCCTTTCCATGTTTAGTGCTTCCTTCAGGAGCTCTTGTAAGGCAGGCCTGGTGGTGACAAAATCTCTCAGCATTTGCTTGTCTGTAAAGGATTTTATTTCTCCTTCACTTATGAAGCTTAGTTTGGCTGGATATGAAATTCTGGGTTGAAAATTCTTTTCTTTAAGAATGTTGAATATTGGCCCCCACTCTCTTCTGGCTTGTAGAGCTTCTGCTGAGAGATCCGCTGTTAGTCTGATGGGCTTCCCTTTGTGGGTAACCTGACCTTTCTTTCTGGCTGTACTTAACATTTTTTCCTTCATTTCAACTTTAGTGAATCTGACAATTAAGTGGGCCATAGCAAAATAATTTTGCAAGGTTAGAATGTGGTCAAGAAACCAGTTACAATTTAACTGGATTAGACTTCAACACAGTGTTCCTCTAAATAACCTTCATTTAGGAACATTACATTCCTCCAGTATCTGGAAAGACAATAAATACTTTTCCTTTTTTATTTTATGATCGTGATTATTATTATTTTTTGAGACAGAGTCTCACTGTGTCCCCCAGGCTGGAGTGCAATGGTGCCATCTCAGCTCACTGCAACCTGTCTCCTGGGTTCAAGTAATTGTTGTGCCTCAGACTCCCGAGTAATTGGAATTACAGGCACATGCTACCATGCCTGGCTAATTTTTGTATTTTTAGTAGAAACAGAGTTTTCACCATGTTGGCCAGGATGATATTTGAACTCCTGATCTCAGGTGATCCGTCTGCCTCGACCTCCCAAAGTGCTGGGATTACAGGCATAAGCCACCACACCTGGCTAATAAATACACTTTTTTCTGTCACTGAAGAAGAAATTTCCCCTCTTGATGGGCTGACACTATTTTGTTTTTACTGCTCTTTTCCCTTTTCCTTTACTTGGTTTCCCCTTTTCATGGAGCTTCTTTTATTTATTTATTTTCTTCTTTCTTTACCGAGGCAATCAAGTTACACAGAGCTTCTTTAATTTCCCATTTAGAAAAAAAAGTGCAGCTCACTGCCAGCGCTCATTTAATTTTACATAAACAGGCTCTCTGAGGCTGAAGCAAATCTGATTTTCAATATGAAAATAAAATATCAAAACTGTTCTTGGAGTTATTTCTGAACAGAGTTAACATCAGAATTGTCTGAATCATCAGAATCATCTATTTCGGAAAAATCTGATTCATCAAATGAATCTTCAGCCAACAACTGTTCCAGAATGATGTTAACATCACGCATAGGAGTGCTACATTTTCTAGGATTTGACATTTTCAGTGATTGAGAATTACTATGTTTTGTAAATGGAAATACCACTACTAAAAACAGAATGCTATAAATAGAACGATGGCTTTTGTTTCCAAGGATGTGATATACTAGAATGATGCAAAATAATAATAGAAGCAAGATATTTCCTGGCAAAGTTATCTCGAGGTAAACACTGCAACCACAAGCACTGCTGACAAATATTCCTGGGGCAGACAGGAAAAGGGTTAAACACATTTGTTTATCCTTAAAATTTGTTTTTGTTTTTGTTTTTGTTTTTTTGAGAGATGTGGTGTCTTTGTTGGCCAGGTTGGTCTCTCCTTTTTTTTTTTTTTTTGAGATGGAGTTTTGTTCTTGTCGCCCAGGCTGGAGTGCAGTGGCACTATTTCTCGACTCACTGCCACCTCTGCCTCCCGGGTTTAAGCAATTCTCCTGCCTCAGACTCCGGAGTAGCTGGGACTACAGGCACCCGCCACCATGCCCAGCTAGTTTTTTTTGTATTTTTAGTAGAGACAGGGTTTCACCGTGTTAGCCAGGATGGTTTCGATCTCCTGACCTCGTCATCTGCCCGCCTTGGCCTCCCAAAGTGCTGGGGTTTACAGGCGTGAGCCATCGTGATTGGCCAATGACTACTTTTAAGAAAAAGCGGTGGCTGGGTGCGGTGGCTCACGCCTGTAATCCCAACACTTTGGGAGGCCGAGGCAGGCAGATCACCTGAGGTCAGGAGTTCGAGATCAGTCTGACCAACGTGGAGAAACCTCGTCGCTACTAAAAATACAAAAAATACAAAATTAGCAGTCTGTGGTGGTGCATGCCTGTAATCCCAGCTACTCGGGAGGCTGAGGCAGAAGAATCACCTGAACCTGGGAGGCGGAGGTTGTAGTGAGCCGAGATCACACCACTGCACTCCAGGCTGGGTGACAAGAGCTAAACTCTGGTTAAAAAAAAAGAAAAAAAGTCATTATTAGTGAAGATGCAGCTTCACTGGCAGAAGATATTTGAATTACACATACCCAAACAATTTACATTGGAATATATAAATAACTACAAATAAATAAAAGGCAATCTTCCATCTAAAAACTGGGCATAAGATTTTAATGGGCATTTCAAAAAAGATGATATCCAAAGGGCCAATAAATATAACCACAGGGAAATGTACATTAAAACCACAAGTAGACACTACTACATACTTACCAGAGGAACTAAAATAGACTGGCAATACCAAGTGTTGGCAGGAACGTGAAGCAACTGTGACTTTTATATTTTGCTGGTGGGATTGTAAATTGGTTCACGCACTGTTTAAAAACTTGTTTTAACTATTTTTTTTAAAGCTAGTCATATTTAGCAGTGTTTTTGTTTTATTAAGAGACAGGGTCTCATTATGTTGTCCAGGTTGGTCTTGAGTTCCTGGGCTCAAGCCATCCTCCCCGCTTGTACTCCTAAAGTGCTAGGATTACAGGCGTAATCACTGACCATGCCTGGTGGGTTCATACACTTTGGAAAACAGTTTGGCAGCATCTACCACTGTATTAGCTAACTACTAAATCTAAAAGTATGCCCACCCTATGATCAGAAAATTAACTTCTTAGGTGAGAGAAGTACGTGCATATGTCCATCAAAAGACATGTTCAAGATTATTTACAGCAACTTTACTCACAGCAGCCAAAATGTCAAAATAGCTCAAGAGTATCAACTGGAGAATAAACAAATTTTATACTCATATAATGAGGTAATATATGGCAATAGAAAGAATGAGCAATAGATAACCCAACAGCATGAATTAATCTCACATTCATTCTGCTGAACAGAATAAGCCAGATACAAAAGGTAACTTTGTATATGACTTCATTTATGCTAGAATCAAGAGAGGCAAAACAAATCCATGGTTAAACTTTCAGAGGGTGGAGGGGTGGGGGTAGGGAGGAACCATCTGGGATATCTTTATTAGATAGAGAAATGTTCCGGCCGGACGCGGTGGCTCACGCCTGTAATTCCAGCACTTTGGGAGGCCGAGGCGGGTGGATCACGAGGTCAAGAGATCGAGAAGAGACCATCCTGGCCAACATGGTGAACCTGTCTCTACTAGAAACGCAAAAATTAGCCAGGCGTGGTGGCATGCACCTGTAGTCTCAGCTACTCA
Organism: Colobus angolensis palliatus; assembly: GCF_000951035.1. Classification (NCBI taxonomy): domain Eukaryota; kingdom Metazoa; phylum Chordata; class Mammalia; order Primates; family Cercopithecidae; genus Colobus; species Colobus angolensis. The sequence goes on from NW_012121487.1 coordinate 1,271,698, forward strand.
GGAGCCCGAGGCAAGAGAATTGCTTGAATCTGGGAGGCAGAGGTTGCAGTGAGCCGAGATCGCGCCACTGCACTCCAGCCTGCCAACAGAGCGAGACTCTGTCTCAAAAAACAAACAAACAAACAAACAAGAAAACAAACGTTCTGTATCTTGCCGGGCTCAGTGGCTCACACCTGTAATTCCAGTCCTTTGGGAGGCCGAGGCAGGCGGATCACCTGAGGTCAGGAGTTCAAGACCAGCCTGACCAACATGGAGAAACCCCGTCTCTACTAAAAACACAAAAATTAGCTGTGCGTGGTGGCACATGCCTGTAATCCCAGCTACTCCGGAGGCTGAGGCAAGAAAATCACTTGAATCCAGGAGGTGGAAGTTGCAGTGGGCCGAGATTGAGGCATTGCACTCCAGCCTGGGCAGCAAGAGTGAAACTCCGTCTGAAAAAAAAAAAAAAAGAAATGTTCTATATCTTAATCTGAGTAGTGCTTTCCTGGGTGTATTCCTATGCAAAGCTTTATTGAACTATGCACTTCATATTAATGCACTTCACAGCTATGTATAATATATTTTAATAAAAAGGTATATAAAAATACTATTTGGCCAGGCACCGTGGCGCATGCCTGTAATCCCAGCATTTTGGGAGGGCAAGGCAGGTGGATCACTTGAGGTCAGGAGTTCAAGACCAGCCTGATAAACATGGTGAAACCCCGTCTCTACTAAAATACAAAAATTAGCCAGGTGTGGTGGTGCACGCCTGTAATCCCAGCTACTCAGGAGGCTGAGGGAATTGCTTGAACCTGGGAGGCAGAGGTTGCAGTGAGCCGAGATCGCGCCACTGCACTCCAGCCTGCCAACAGAGCGAGACTCTGTCTCAAAAAACAAACAAACAAACAAACAAGAAAACAAACGTTCTGTATCTTGCCGGGCTCAGTGGCTCACACCTGTAATCCCAGCACTTTGGGAGGCCGAGGCAGGCGGATCACCTGAGGTCAGGAGTTCAAGACCAGCCTGACCAACATGGAGAAACCCCGTCTCTACTAAAAACACAAAAATTAGCTGTGCGTGGTGGCACATGCCTGTAATCCCAGCTACTCCGGAGGCTGAGGCAAGAAAATCACTTGAATCCAGGAGGTGGAGGTTGCAGTGAGCCGAGATTGAGGCATTGCACTCCAGCCTGGGCAGCAAGAGTGAAACTCCGTCTGAAAAAAAAAAAAAAAGAAATGTTCTATATCTTAATCTGAGTAGTGCTTTCCTGGGTGTATTCCTATGCACTCAGGAGGCTGAGACAGGAGAATCGCTTGAACCCGGGAGACGGAGGTTGCGGTGAGCCTAGATTGAGGCATTGCACTCCAGCCTGGGCAGCAAGAGTGAAACTCCATCTGAAAAAAAAAAAAAAAGAAATGTTCTATATCTTAATCTGAGTAGTGCTTTCCTGGGTGTATTCCTATGCAAAGCTTTATTGAACTATGCACTTCATATTAATGCACTTCACAGCTATGTATAATATATTTTAATAAAAAGGTATATAAAAATACTATTTGGCCAGGCACCGTGGCGCATGCCTGTAATCCCAGCATTTTGGGAGGGCAAGGCAGGTGGATCACTTGAGGTCAGGAGTTCAAGACCAGCCTGATAAACATGGTGAAACCCCGTCTCTACTAAAATACAAAAATTAGCCAGGTGTGGTGGTGCACGCCTGTAATCCCAGCTACTCAGGAGGCTGGGGTAGTAGAACTTGGGAGAACTTGTTGTAGTAGAACAAGTAGAACTTGCTTGAACTTGGGAGACAGAGATGGCAGTGAGTCAAGATGGCACCACTGCACTCCAGCCTGGGCTACAGAGCGAGACTCCATCTCAAAAACAAACAAACAATCAAACAAACAAACATCCCTTTGTGTCCTATCTCAGATACTATTCCCCATCCCCCAAAGGTAGCCTGTATCCTGATCCCCAACACTATAGATCATTTTTGCACCTTATATAAATGGAAACATGTAGTATATACTATTTTGTAATGTGCATCTGTGCGTCTTTTATGTTCATGAGATTTACCATCACATGCTGTATAAAAATAGGTAGTGGGCCAGATGAGACCTGAGAGCAACGGTTTTCTTTTTCTTTTTGGAGACAGAGTCTTGCTCTGTCACCCAGGCTGGAGTGCAATGGCATGATCTCGGCTCATTGCACTCTCTGCCTCCCAGGTTCAAGCGATTCTCATGCCTCAGCCTCCCGAGTGGCTAGGATTACAGGCGCAAGCTACTGTGCCTGGATAATTTTTGTATTTTCAGCAGAGATGGGGTTTCACAATGTTGACCATGTTGGTCTCAAACTCCTGAGCTCAGATGATCTGCCTGCCTCAGCCTCCCAAAGTGCTGGGATTACGGGAGTGAACCACCACGCCCGGCCCTTTTTTAAGACAAAGTCTCACTCTGTCACCCAGGCTGGAGTGCGGTGGTGCTATGGCTCATGCCTGTAATATCAGCACTTTTGGAGGCTGAGGTGGGCAGATCACTTGAGGTCAGGAGTTCAAGACCAGCCTGGGTAACATGGTGAAACCCCGTCTCTACTAAAAATACAAAAATTAGTTGGGCATGGTGATGCAGGCCTGTAATTCCAGCTACTTGGGAGGCTGAGGCAGGAGAATCACTTGAAACCATGAGGCAGAGGTTGAAGTCAGCCAAGATCATGCCACTGCATTCCAGCCCGGGTGACAGAGACCCTGTCTCAAAACAAACAAACAAACACTCCAAATGGCAGGTGCATGAGCTTTAGCTCAGCTATCTGCAGTTGTCTTTGGGTAATGGGGATGTCAAGTGGCAATGTTCCAAGTCTGACTTATCTTGGGGGAACTAAATGGTTGTTATCATCCCCAGGCCTCACGTCTACATTCTGCCTGCTTCAGAGCAAGGGAGGGGAGTTTCTCCTGTGCCGTCCACCCGCACTGTCCTCGATCAAACCAAGCCCTTTGACCAGGGAAGTGCTGTGCCCTGTTTGTGCGTGCTTGTGGGTGCAGGGAAGAGACAGATGGAGAGAGATCCCCTGACTAGCTTATATCAACCTGGTTCATCCCTGGAACTTGGGATGGAGTCAAACCCAACAACCCCTGGGCCTGCTCCAATGAAGACAGGGAGTGTTTATCAATGAGCAGTGACAATTACTACCACTCCTGAGAGCAGATGAGTAGAGTAGGTTTCAGGTGTGGGGTTTCTCTAGGTCAGCAAAAAGCACCCGATCCCAAATGACAGAGGAGCAGTGTGTGTTAAATAAATGTGTGCACATGTGTGAGTAATTCAAGGTCCTCTAACCATGTGACCCGGGACAAGAACCACACTTGCCCACATCAAGTCAATGCTCTTGTCTGCAAGAACATTGTTTATTGTGGCTGGAGCCCAGATAATAAGGAGAAAGTGGCAAGAGATGCGGCAGGAGAGAAAAGCAGGGTGACTTCTGGAGAACCCTTTTCTCAGTGAAGGCATTTCAGCCTTATCCTGGGAATAAGCCAGAGCCCTGAGGGGTTTTAAGTGGAGGAGAGCTAGCCCCACTCCAACTTAATGACTTTAGGGGTCATTCTTCCCATGCTACCATTTCCCGTGGTTCAAAGGTTAACAATAGGGCTAACTTCCAATGTATTCAATTCTCAAGTTATTTATTCAATAATCTAGAGTTCTTCCTCTGTACTTCCCTCACCACCTCTTCAGTACCTTGTTGTGGGTGGAGCTCCAGGAAGAGGATGGGGTGTGGTGCCTGGAGGCGGAAGTGTGTATCTTGATTGTTTAACCTGGGAGCCCTGCGGGCAGAGGGCGTAGGGGTTGAGAGAGGAAAGGAAGGTGCTAGGAAGGCACTGGAAAGACATCGTAAGCCTGGCAGCTCCTAAACCACAGCTAAGCATGTCTGGAGGAGAAGACTGATTCCAAAAGCAATGAGGAAATGATTAGTTGTTTCATAGTGGGTTGTCTGGAACTGTAGACACACAGGCATTTTTGTACACAGGTAACACAGGTCTGTTCTGTTATTGACCACACGTTTGTTTGAAGCCTCAAACTCATGTGTCCTCCTGCTCATGGCAACCTCCACCTCCCGGCAACCTCCACCTCCCGCGTTCAAGCGATTCTCCTGCCTCAGTCTCCCAGGTAGCTGGGATTATAGGCAAGTGCCACCATGCCTGGCTAATTTTTATATTTTTAGTAGAGATGAGGCGTCGCTATGTTGACCAGGCTGGTCTCGAACTCCTGACCTTAGGTGATCCACCCGCCTCAGCCTCCCAAAGTGCTGGAATTACAGGTGTGAGCCACTGTGCCCAGCCTCTCTGAAGTATTATTTGATACTTTTCTTTTGAAGTTTTCTTCTTCCTGCATAGAATCTATTTCTGAAAATTGCTTTTCAGTCTGCTTTTTGCTCATTTGTTTTTATCTTCCATGCCTGAGGTTTTTTTCAGCTGTCTGGTGATCTTTGACTTATTTATAAGACAGGCAAATATCCGTTAAGTCCTTAAACATATGGTTCACTCAAGTTAGGATCATTTTAGGAGGTTTTCTTTACAAAATGGCCATTTACAGAGTGTAGGAGAGCTATAACCTCTGGTTGAGAGACACAGGCAGCCAAAGGTGACCCCTAAGAGAGGAACCAGAGGAACAGATACCTTGATCTCACTCTCCTCCTCCCTCTGGTCTTCTTCCTGGGTTCTGTGTTGTCTAAACCAACTGCAAGTCAGAGGGTGTGGGGTATTGCTCATGTGGTCTCTTCCTGGAATACCCCCAGTGCAGAGGGCCAGGCAGCGTGGGTGGGGAGAAGCAAAGAGAAAGCTCTGATATGGGAACCAAGGCGCTGACTGGAAGCTCACGCCGAGCATGCATCTGGACGGGACTGTTTGCCGGGGGGAATCCCCACATGTCTGGATCTTTAGGTCTTTCCTCTGGGGCCAGTCAGGTTACCCAGAGAAGAATCTCCTTCTAGGAGGGAACAGGCCAGGCTGCCAGTGTTCTGGCCCCCGAAAGGAGGCAGAGGGCTGTGGGTCTCAGCCTGGGGCATTCGGCATACACAGTCCCTTAGTGATATCAAATGTGCCTGTATCACCCAGTTCAGAGACCCTCTGTTTTATACTGTACAGAGAACAAGCTTGCAGATTTCTGTGGGAGGAAGGGAGGGGTAGTTACTCAGTAATGAAGGATGCTTCTCAAACAGCTTTCAACCAGTCCTCCTTGTTCACACATTCACACATTCTAAGACACACAAACTCAGTTCCAGAGGTGCTTGGAGCTGACAGCTCATGAACATTTTGAGGATTTTATGAATAGATGGGTTGCTTCTCAGTTTTCTCTGCTGGCCATTTTGGCCATTTAGGATTTGGCTTGTTTTTCTTTTTCTTTTCTTTCTCCTTTTTTTTTTTTTTTTTGAGTCAATATTCTTGCTCTGTTGCCCAGGCAGTGGCATGATCTTGGTTTGCTGCAACCTCCACCTCCCTGGTTCAAGAGATTCTCCTGCCTCAGCCTCCCAAGTAGCTAGGGCTACAGGCGTGCACCACCACACCCAGCTAATTTTTGTACTTTTAGCAGAGAGGGAGTTTCACCACTTTGGCCAGGCTGGTCTTGAACTCCTGACTTCAAATGACCCGCCTCCTCGGCTTCCCAGAGTGCTGGGATTGTAGTCGTGAGCCACTGTGCCTGGCCAGGATTTGGATATTTCAAGTTGCCTACATCAGTTGCCACCTAAACCCAGAGGGTTTTCTGGTTCCTGGGCTACATCTGGAATTTTCAAATCTTCTTTGGCTGAAACACAGTATATTTGAGAGAGGGCTTGCAAGAAAGAGGAAGAAAAGGCATCCTGGGGCCAGACTGGGAAGTGTTTGAGTAGAGTGTACTTTTTTTTTTTTTGAGATGGAGTTTTGCTCTTGTTGCCCAGGATGGAGTGCAATGGAGTGATTTCGGCTCACTGTAACCTCCATCTCCCAGGTTCAAGTGATACTCCTACCTCAGACTCCTGAGTAGCTGGGATTACAGGCATGTGCCACCATGCCAGGCTAATTTTGTATTTTTAGTAGAGATGGGGTTTCACCATGTTGGTCAGGCTGGTCTCAATCTCTTGACCTCATGATCCGCCTGCCTCGGCCTCCCAAAGTGCTGGGATTACAGGCGTGAGCCACCGCGCCCGGCCGAGTAGATTGTACTTAACTCTAGAGACCATGGGTTGAGGGGTGGGAGATAGCAACTGAGGTCTAGGTACATGGGTCCTTTGAGAAATTTATTATCTATTAAGTCCCAATTTTCTTTCTTTCTTTTTTTTTCTGAGATGCAGCCTTGCTCTGTCACCCAGGCTGGAGTGCAGTGGCACAATCTTGGCTCACTGCAACCTCTGGCTCCCACTTCAGCCTCCCAATTAGCTGGGATTACAGGTGCCTGCCACCATGCCTGGCTAAGTTTTGTATTTTTAGTAGAGATGGGGTTTCACCATGTTGGTCAAGCTGGTCTCGAACTCCTGACCTTGTGATCTGCCTGCCTTGGCCTCCCAAAGTGCTGGGATTACAGGCATGGGCCAACACACCCGGCCAAGTCCCAATTTTTTATTGCTTCCTATATGATGCCTCAATAGGGGTGTGGAAACAGTAAACTATAAAGTGCTATACTAATGTGATGCATTATTTTTTGAATGCAGCCAGAATGTTCCTGTCTTTGTCTTTGCTCATACTGTTGCTTCTGCTTGGAGTTTTCTCTATCTTCTCCCTCACCTCTCCAATCCATCCATCTCTACTTATAGAAATGATACCTTTGACTGGGCACAGTGGCTCACGCCTACAATCCCAGCACTCTGGGAAGCCGAGGCCCAACCTCCAGCATGTGTCACAGAGTGAGACTCCATCTAAAAAAAAAAAAAAAAAGAAATGATACCTTTAAGGCCCAGCTAAAGGTCAACTCCACTATGAGTCTGCTGCCCTCAAACTGAATGAGAACTTTCAAACTTTAACGATGGCCATATTTTTCTCACCTCCATTCCTGCCCACCTGTATTAGTCAAGGTTCTCCAGAGAAACAGAATATATATTTATCTTCTATATATACATATGTGGATATAGAATATATATCTTCTGTATATATAGAATATACATCTTCTATATAAATATATATCTATATATACAGAAGATATGTATAGACACATATCTTCTGTATATATAGAATATGTATCTTCTCTCTATATACTATATAGAACATCTTATATTACTATAATATATAACATATAAATATATTAATACAATAATTTACCTATAATATGTTAATATTATATATATATGTGTGTGTATTAAGGAATTGGTTTGTGCAATTACAGAGGCTTGGAGCTGGTTAATCCCAAGATCTGTAGGGTGAGTCAGCAAGCTGGAAACCTAGGACAGCTGATGGTGGAGTTCCAGCCTGAAGGGTGAAAGTCTTGACACTCAGGAAGAGCTGATGTTCAGTTCAAAGGTAGGAAAAAGCCAGTGTTCTCTGTTTCAAAGGCAGTCAGGCAGGAGGAATTCTTACTAGGGGAATAGTCAGCCTTTATGCTCTATTCAGGCCTTCAGCTGATTGGATGAGAACTACTTACATTAGGGAGGGCAATCTGCTTTACTCAGTCTAATTATTTAAAAAAATTAATTATTAATTAATTAATTTATTTGGGACATGGTCTCACTCTGTCGCCCAGGCTAGAGTGCAATGGCACGATCTCAGCTCACTGTTACCTCCAACTCCTGGGTTCAAGTGATTCTCCTGCCTCAGCCTCCCAAGTAGCTGGGATTACAGGTGCCCACCACCACTCCCAGCTAGTTTTGTATTTTTAGTAGAAATGTGGTTTCACTGGCCAGGCATGGTGGTTCATGCCTGTAATCCCAGCACTTTGGGAGGCCGAGGCAGGCGGATCATGAGTCAGGAGTTCGAGACCAGCCTGACCAACGTGATGAAACCCCATCTCTACTAAAAATATAAAAATTAGCTGGGCGTGGTGGTGCGCAACTGTAATCCCAGCTATTCAGGAGGCTGAGGCAGGAGAATTGCTTGAACCTGGGAGGCAGAGGTTGCAGTGAGCCAGGATCTTGCCATTGCACTCCAGCCTGGGCACTAGAGCGAGACTCCGTCTCAAAAAAAAGAAAAAAAAAAGAAACATGGTTTCACCATGTTGGCCAGGCTGGTATGGAACTAACTCCTGACTTCAGGTGATCCACCTGCCTTGGCCTCCCAAAGTGCTGGGATTACAGGCATGAGCCACTGTAACCAACCTTTTTTTCTTCTTTTTTGTTTTTTGAGATAGGGACTCTCGTCCTGGCTGGAGTACAGCGGCATGATCTCAGCTCACTGCAACCTCCACCTCCCAGGCTCAGGTGATTCTCCCACCTCAGCCTCCTGGGTAGCTGAAACCACAGGTGCATACTACCATGCCTGGCTGATGGTTGTATTTTTTTGTAGAGATGTGGTTTTGTCATGTTGCCCAGGCTAATCTCGAGACCTTGAACTCCTGGACTCCAGGGATCCACCTACCCGAACCTCCCAAACTGCTGGGATGACAGGTGTAAACCACTACACCTGGCCTAAATGTTAACCCCATCCAAAAACACCCTTACAGGCTAGGTGCGGTGATTTATGCCTCTAATCCCAGCACTTTGGGAGGCAGAGGTGGACGGATTACTTGAGGTCAGGAGTTTGAGACCAGCCTGGCCAACATGGTGAAACCCTGTCTCTACTAACATACAAAAATTAGCTAGGCGTGGTGGCGAATGCTTGTAATCCCAGCTACTTGGGAGGCTGAGACAGGAGAATGGCTTGAACCTGGGAGGTGGCAGTTCCAGTGAGCCAAGATGGTGCCACTGCACTCCAGCCTGGGTGATGAAGCAGGACTCTACCTCAAAAAAAACTACCCTTAAAACATCCTTACAGAAACTCTCATAATAATGTTTGAGGTAGGCCATGGCCCAGTGAAATTCACACATAATTTTTTTTTTTTTGGAGATGGGATCTCACTCTGTCACCCAGGCTGGGGTACAATGAATTGATCATAGCCTTGAACTCCTGGGCTTAAGCGATCCTCCCACCTCAGCCTTTTCAGTAGGTGTGCCACCACGCCTGGCAAATTTTTTTTTTTTTTTTTTTTTTTTAGATGGAGTCTGGTTCCGTTGCCCAGGCTGTAGTGCAGTGACAACACTCCACTTCCTGGGTTCAAGAGATTCTTGTGCCTCAGCCTCTGGAGTAGCTGAGATTACAGGCATGTACTACCACGCCTGGCTAATTGTTTAGTAGAGACGAGGTCTTGCTATCTTGCCCAGGCTAGTCACGAACTCTTGGGCTTAAACAACCTTCCCACCTGGGTCTCCCAAAGTGCTGGGATTACAGGTGTGAGACATCACACCCAGCAATTCAAAATTTTTTGTAGAAATGGGGTCTTGCCACATTGCCCAGTCTTTTCTCAAACTGCTAGCCTCAAGCATTCGTCTTGCCTCTGCCTCCCAAAGTGCTAGGATTATAAGCGGGAGTCAGCATACCACCAACACATAAAATTAACCATCACACTGCACTTCCTTGCTTTGGTTGTATTGTAAGGAACTGGGAACCTGCAAGCTAATTTCCCCTGACTCTCTTTCCAGCTGGCTTCTGGCTAGGTTCTGCAATAGGTGTCGCTGGTGAAAGATGAGAAGGGAAGCTAAAGGAATAGGTCTTCTTGTTCTCTTCTTTTGGCAGTTTCTCTGACAGTGGCAGCAGCAGGTGGATGTAGGCTCCTAGATTCCTTGCTTCACGAGCACAGTGATTGTGGCCACAGCAGCACAGTGACTGTGGACTCTGGGGCTGGAGGAGGCAGCAACAGTGGTGTGACTTTGGGCTCTTGTAACAACAGCAGGAATGCACTCCTTCCCTGCAAGGTGATATCTGCAGTGATTCCAATGAGAACCACAGCAGCAGTGGAGGCTCCAGCAGCCTTGACGGTGCGGTCATCATGGACTTTAACACTTTCTGGCCGGGTGCAGTGGCTCACATCTATAATCCCAGCACTTTGGGAGGCCAAGGAGAGCAGATCACCTGAGGCCAGGAGTTCAAGACCAGCCTGGCCAACATGGTGAAATCCTGTCTCTACAAAAATTACAAAAATTAGCCAGGCTTGGTGGCAGGCACCTGTAATCCCAGCTACTTGGGAGGCTGAGGCAGGAGAATTGCTGGAGCCCTGGAGATGGAGGTTGCAGTGATTGTGCTACTGTACTCCAGCCTGGGCGACAGAGTGAGATTCTGTCTTCAAAACAAACAAACAAACAGCAAAAACACTCTTTCCTGTTTGCTCCTACAGCCTAGAAGTGGTGGTACCTTCCTGTAACTACTAATATTTGAGTACCTTCACTTTCTCCTTTTGTTCTTTTAGCCCTTCCAACATCTTTGTAACTAGCTCCTTATATTACATTCCCTTAGTCTGAAATACTTGGTGTGGTTTTTGTTTTCTTAAGCATATCTCTGATTTATGAAAGTTAGACATAGGCCGGGTGTGGTGGCTCATGCCTGTAATCCCAGCACTTTAGGAGGCCGAGGCAGGTGGGATCACGATCAGGGGTTCAAGACCAGCCTGGCCAACTTGGTGAAACCTCATCTCTACTAAAAATACAAAAAAATTAGCTGGGCGTGGTAGTGGGTACCTGTAATCCCAGCTATTCAGGAGGCTGAGGAAGGAGAATTGCTTGAACCTGGGAGGCGGAGGTTGCAGTGAGCTGAGATTACGCCACTGCACTTCAGCCTGCATGACAGAGCAAGACTCCGTCTCAAA
>NW_012121487.1:1282776-1283969 GCF_000951035.1 Colobus angolensis palliatus
CACCATGCCCAGCTAATTTTTGTATTTTTAGTAGAGACAGGGTTTCTCCACGTTGGTCAGGCTGGTCTCAAACTCCCGACCTCAGGTGATCTGCCTGCCTTGGCCTCCCAAGGTGCTGGGATTACAGGTGCAAGCCACCACGCCAGGCTTTTTTTTTAATTTTTAGAGAGAGGATCTTGCTATGTTGCCCAGGCTGCACTGGAACTCCTTGGCTCAAGCAAGGCTCACTGTAGCCTCCTGAGTAGCTGGGACTATAGGTGCACACTATTGTGCTGGGCCATATGGTAATTTTACTTTTAATTTTTAAGGAACCACCAAACATTTCCCCAGATGCTGCACCACTTTACACTCTCACCAGCGATTAACAACGATTCCAGTTTCTCCACGTCCTCACCCAGAGTTGTTACTTTCCTGTTTCTTTGAATAGCAGCCGTCATCCTAATGGCTATGGTCTCATTATAGTTTTGACTTGCATTTCCTTGATGGCTAATGATGTTGATTGAACATATTTTTATGTGCTTGTTGGTCATTTGTGTATCTTTTTTGGGGAAATGTCTATTTTAGTGTTTTGCCCCCTCAATTTTTTTTTTTTTTCAGATAGGGTCTTGCTCTGTCACCCAGGCTGTAGTGCAGTAGTGCCATCTTGGCTCACTGCAACCTTTGCCTCTAGGGTTCAAGTGATCCTCTTACCTCAGCCTCCCAAGTAGCTGGGACTATAGGCGTGTGTCACCATACCCAGCTAATTTTTGTATTTTTAGTAGAGATGGGGTTTTGCCATGTTGGCCAGAGTGTTTTTGCCCATTTTTTAATTGGGTTGTTTCTTTTTTTTTTTGAGACGGAGTCTCACTCTGTTGCCTAGGCTAGAGTGCAGTGGCACGATCTTGGCTCACTGCAAGCTCCGCCTCTGGGGTTCAAGCAATTTCTGGCTAATTTTTGTATTTTTAGTAGAGACAGGGTTTCAACATGTTGGCCGGGCTGCTCTGTAACTCCTGGCCTCAGGTGATCCACCTGCCTTCGCCTCCCAAAGTGCTAGGATTACAGGCATGAGCCACTGCACCCAGCGAAATTGAGTTGTTTCTTTTTGTTGTTGAGTTGTGGGAGTTCTCTATGTATTCTGGATATTAATCCCCTTATCAGATATATGATTTGCAAATATTTTCTCCCATTCTGTAGGGTTTTTTTTTTTTTTTTTT
>NW_012121487.1:1284300-1290067 GCF_000951035.1 Colobus angolensis palliatus
AGACAAGGTTTCACCACGCTGGCCAGGCTGGTCTTGAACTCCCAGCCTCAAGTGATCCACCCGCCTTGGCCTCTCAAAGTGGTGGGATTACAAGCATGAGCCACCTTGCCCAGCCTCCTGTATTGTTTTGAGTACTGTAGCTTTGTAGTGAGTTTTAAAATTAGAAAATGTTAAGCTCTCCAACTTTGCTCCTTTTTCCCAGGATTGTTTTGGCTATTCAGGATTTTTTGAGATTTTAGGATTTTTTCTATTTCTGCAAAAATTGTTGTTGAGATTTCTTTTTTTTTTTTTTTTACATCGTCTCTCTCCGTTGCCCAGATTGGAATGCAGTGGCACAATCAGCGTTCACTGTAGCTTTGAACTCCTGGGCTTAAGTGATCCACCTTAGACTCCTGAGGTGGTGGACTACAGGTGTGCATCATCATGTCTGGCTAATTGCTGTAGGGATTTTGATAGGAATTACATTGAGTCTGTAGGTTATTTGGGGTAGCATTGTTGTCTTAACTATATTAAGACTTCCAATCCATGAACATGAGATGTCTTTCTATTTTTTGGGTCTTCTTATTTATTTCAGCAATGTTTTGCAGTATTCTATGTACAAGTATTTTACCTCCTTGGTAAAATATATTCTCAAGTATTTTACGTTTTTAGATGCTATTGTAAATGAAAAAAATTTTTAATTTCTTTTTCTGATTATTCATTGCTAGTGTATGGAAACGCAACTAACTTTTATGAGTTGATCTTGTTTTCTTTTAATTTTTAAAATTTAATTTTAAAAAACTCCTTACCATCAGGAAGTCATAAGTGTTGATTTTGTGTACTGCAACTTTACTGAATTTCATTTATTAGCTGTTTATTTGTATTTATGTGTGTGTGTAATCTTTAGCATTTTCTTTTTCTTTTTCTTTTTGGACGGAGTTTCGCTCTGTTGCCAGGCTGGAGTGCAGTGGTGCAATCTCGGCTCTCTGCAACCTCCACCTCCTGGGTTCAAGCGATTCTAGTGTGTCAGACTCCCGAGTAGCTGGAACTATAGGCACCCACCATCACGCCTGATTAATTTTTGTAGTTTTAGTAGAGAGGGTTTCACTATGTTGGCCAAGATGGTCTCGATCTTCTGACCTCATGATCTGCCCGCCTCGGTCTCCCAAAGTGCTGGGATTACAGGCCTGAGCCACTGCGCCTGGCCTAGAGTTTTCTACATATAAGAGATCATGTCATCTGTGAGCAGAGATAATTTTACATCTTTCTGGCCCGGCGCGGTGGCTCACGCCTGTAATCCCAGCACTTTGGGAGGCCGAGACGGGCGGATCACGAGGTCAGGAGATCGAGACCATCCTGGCTAACACAGTGAAACCCCGTCTCTACTAAAAATACAAAAACTAGCTGGGCGAGGTGGCGGGCGCCTGTAGTCCCAGCTACTCCAGAGGCTGAGGCAGGAGAACGGCGTAAACCCGGAAGGCGGAGCTTGCAGTGAGCCAAGATGGCACCACCGCACTCCAGCCTGGGCAACAGAGAGAGACTCTGTCTCAAAAAAACCACAAAAAACAAAAAACTTTTTACTTCTTTCTTTCCAATTTGGATGCCTTTAATTTCTTTTTCTTGCCTAATTGCTCTGGCTAGAAATTGTTATATTATATTGAACAGAAGTGGCGAAAGTGGGCATACTTGTCTTATTTCAGATCTTAGAGAGAAAAGCTTTTATTCCTTTACCATGAAATATGATTTAGCTGTGGGTTTTTAAAAATATGGCCTTCATTCTTCCTTCCACATTTATTAAATAGAGACCTTGAATAAATTCATGAACATTATTTTTTATTCATAAAACAATTATTTATCGAGTGTCTACTCTGTGCCTAGTATTGTTTTATGCACTGAAGATAAAGCAATGGCTGGCCGGGCGCGGTGGCTCAAGCCTGTAATCCCAGCACTTTGGGAGGCCGAGACGGGTGGATCACGAGGTCAGGAGATCAAGACCATCCTGGCTAACACAGTGAAACCCCGTCTCTACTAAAAATACAAAAACTAGCTGGGCGAGGTGGCGGGCGCCTGTAGTCCCAGCTACTTGGGAGGCTGAGGCAGGAGAACGGCGTAAACCTGGAAGGCGGAGCTTGCAGTGAGCTGAGATCCGGCCACTGCACTCCAATCCGGGCGACAGAGCAAGACTCCGCCTCAAAAAAAAAAAAAAAAAAAAAAAAAGCAATGGCTAGACAGACACAGTACCCATGGGAATGTGTTGAAGGGTTTTAAGCAGAAAAATAACATGATCTAATTTACATATTTTTAAAGCATCCTGGCTGAAATGTGGAGAATAGATTGAAGCGGAGATACTTAATGGGAGAAATCAGTGGTTAATACTTTAGAAGTCTGAGAGAGATGGTAGTAACTTGGACATGTATGGTAGCAGTGAATACGGAGAGAGGCAGATGGATTTGAAATCTCTTCTCCAGGTTGAAGCAACATTGTAAGACCTGGATGACAGAGGAGAGGAAGAAGGAGGAGTTAAGGATGATTCTTAGGTTTCTAACACGAGCAAATGGTGGGGCAAATCCCTTAGATAGAGAACATAAGGGGAGAGCCAGTAGTGACAGGAAGATAAAGCTCAGTTTTGGGTATGTTGAGTGTGAGATGTGTATGAGATCTCCAATTGCAGATGTCAGGCAGGTAATGGTAGCACAGGGAAAGTTGCTTCTTAAGATGGAAGAGACTAGAGCATGTTAAATGCTCATCAGTAGGATTCATTGGAGAGGGAGAGGTTTAACTCAGGAGAAGAGGGGGATAATTCACAGCTTAAGGCTCTAGAGAAGGGGGGTAGGAGTAATCCTTGGAGGTATTAGCATTAGGTGAGAAGGGCAAAATCTGTGCCTTATTTATCTTTGAATTTGTTGTAGTGGGGAGAGGAGCAAAAAAAGTCTGGCACATGGCTGTCATCTAATGAATAATTATCAGGCCGGATGCAGTGGCTCTGTAATCCAGCACTTTGGGAGGCTGAGGAGGGCAGATCGCCTGAGGTCAGGAGTTCGAGGCCAGCCTGGTCAACATGGTGAAACCCCATCTCTACTAAACATACAAAAATTAAATTAGCTTGCCCACCAACACTTGTCATTATATGACTTTTTGATTATAGCAAGTTCAAATACTTTATTTATTTATTTGAGATGGAGTCTTGCACTGTCGCCCAGGCTGGAGTGCGGTGGCATGATCTTGGCTCACTACAACCTCGGCCTCCTGGGTTCAAGTGATTCTCATGCTTCAGCCTCCCGAGTAGCTGGGATTACAGACATGTACCACCACATCCAGCTAATTTTTGTATTTGTTTTTTTTTTTTTGAGATGGAGTCTTGCTTTGTGACCCAAGTTGGAGTACAGTGGCGGTGGGGGATCTCAGCTCACTGCAACCCCTGCCTCCCAAGTTCAAGTGATTCTCCTGCCTCAGCTTCCCAAATAGCTGGGATTACAGGTGTGCGTCACCACATCTGGCCAATTTTGTATTTTTAGTAGAGATGGGTTTTCACCATGTTGGCCAGGCTGGTCTTGAACTCCTGACCCCAAGTGTCCTGCCCACCTCAGCCTCCCAAAGTGCTAGGATTACAGGCATGAGACACCGCGCCCGACCTAATTTTTGTAATTTTAGTAGCAATGAGGTTTTTCCATGCTGGCCAGGCTGCTCTCAAACTCCTGCCCTCAAGTGATCTGCCTGCCTCAGCCTCCCAAAGTGCTGGGATTACAGGTGTGAGCCACTGCTCCCAGCCGCTAATTTTTCATATTTTTTAGTAGCAATGAGGTTTTTCCATGCTGGCCAGGCTGCTCTCAAACTCCTGCCCTCAAGTGATCTGCTTGCCTTGGCCTCTCAAAGTTTTGGGATTACAAGTTTAAGCCACCGCACCCAGTCTTAATTTTATTTTTATTTTTTTACCTTTCCTATGGTGCTGAAAAAGCTTTTAATCTTTATGCTGTATTGCTTCAAATTTGTTAAAATTATGGTCAGCCTAATTCATTTTATGGGCCAGAAAATTGTACAGCATGTTTAGAAAAAAAGACTTACGTAATGGTTAATATAAGTAAGGTTTTTTCCTTGGAGGGAAATTTCACTTAACAGAAAAAAATCGATTCTAACTGATATCCACCTTCTTCCTCTTCTCCCTGGAATGGATGAGGTTACCATATGTACAGATTATTGTCATTATCAGGCTAACTGAGCATTTACTGGGTGCCAGGACTGCATTAATTACTTTAGGTAGTTTTCTCAGTTAATCCTCACAATAACCCTGTGCAGCAGACACTCTTAATATTCCCATTTTATAGAAAAGGAACGTGAAGTTTAGATAAAATTACAGCATCCAAGATCCCAGCTGGTCAATGGCAGAGCTAGATTTGAACTCAGGCAGTTTGGCTCAGGAATCTGCTTACATGTCTGTGTCTACATAAATAGCTCGGCATAGACAAGTGATTGTTAAAGAGCATGCTAATAATGAATGCAAATGCAGCACGTGATTGGCACGTGAAGGGTAATTATTACTCAACCCTCATTCTGCACAAATCCACAGTGTAATGCAGCCTCTGCCAGGAAGTGTAAGAGCAAATAGCTCACGTGTACTTGTGAAGTCCAGGTTTAGACTATCTTCCAGAAAAGGTAAAATGGCAGGCAGAGGTAGTAACTGCGGGGCCCTAGCTCTGACAACAGATTGCTGTTAACAGCAGAAGCAAACCTGACTGAAACTGTTAAGTTAGCTAGTACAGTAAGTCCTCACTTAACCTTGTTAACAGGTTCTTGAAAACTGCGACTTTAAGCAAAACAACATATAACAAAACCAATTTTACCATAGGCCAATTGATATAAACTAGAGTTAAGTTTCTACGGCATTTCTGGTCACAAAGACACCACCAAACTTCTAAGTAAGGCCCCAAGCACTTCTAATATCAAACATTGAAATAAATGTGAGTTATATATACATTTAAGAAAGATTAATAAAAGGAACAAAGAAAATTATGTACCCAGTTATTTCAGTTTAGTGTCTCTGTTGTGGGTGGCGGAGCCTATCACAGCAACTTGGTGCAAGGCAAGAAACAGCCCCGGACAGGACGCTATCCCATCACAGGGTACACACACACACACTCTCTCTCTCTCTCTATCTCTCCCCCACCCAGCCCTTTCCCTCTCTGTCTCTCTCAGACTGGGACAGTTTAGACATGCTAATTAACCTAACAGGCACATCTCAGAGTACCAGAAAAAACCCCACACAGACATGGTGGGGGGCATGCAAACTCCACACAGACAGGGGCCCAGGCTGGGAATAGATTTTTTTCCTTATAAAAATTATCACTTAGCCTGGTGTGGTGGCATGCACCTGTAGTCGCAGGTACTCTGGAGGCTAAGGCAGGAGAATCGCTTGAATCCAGAAGGCAGAGGTTGCAGTGAGCCAAGATGGTGCCACTGCACCAGTCTGGGCGGCAAAAGAGCAAGATGTCGTCTCAAAAAAAATATTATTTCGGCCAGGCACAGCGGCTCACGCCTGTAATCCCAGCACTTTGGGAGGCCCAGGCAGCTGGATCACCCGAGATCAGGAATTGGAGACCAGCCTGAACAACATGGTGAAACCCTGTCTCTACTAAAAGTACAAAAATTAGCTAGGCATGGTGGCACATGCCTGTAATCCCAGCTACTCAGGAGGTTGAGGCCGGAGAATCGCTTCAACCCGGGAGGCGGAGGTTGCGGTGAGCCAAGATTGTGCCTCTGCACTCCAGCCTAGACAACAGGAGCAAAACTCCGT
>NW_012121487.1:1290192-1296127 GCF_000951035.1 Colobus angolensis palliatus
TCATCAGAGGACCTGCTACCAATGGCCCTTTATGTTATATATATTATATATCATATTATATATATATATTATTTTGAAACATTGACCTAAATGATATCATCGGAGAACCTGCTACCAACGGCCCTTCATGTTAAATCTGTGGATCTTCTGAGAAGGGGCCTCACAGAACAGCTAATGACCAAATTCTACTTCAAAATATTCATTTTATGGGTGATATAATGAATTATATTTTAAAAAGCATTTGGATGAACTTCTGTGTCTAGAAAGAATAGGTTTTGGGAAAGTTTACTTATTTACATTTATTTAACAAACCCTCATATAGATTTTATCATGTATTGTCATTGTTATAAACGTTTTACATATGTTAACTAATTTAATTCCCATTAGAATTGTATAAGGGTATTCCCCCCTATTTTTTAGATGAAGAAATTGAGACACAGAGCAGTTAAGTGACTTGTTCAGAGACAGCTGATAAGTGGCAGAACTGAGATTTGAACCCAGGCACTTTGGCTCCAGAGTTTGTGTTCATAGAATTATGTTGTATAGTCACCAAAAAAAGTCCACTATCTTAAAGGAATCTCATTCTATATCCTTTAAAAATATAAGTTATCTTCCCTTCCCCACCCACTCAATAATGCAATCTGTTTTCTGGATTTCCAAGCATCTAGCTTGTTTAATTTTATAATTGCAATGGTTTATTAAAAATGTGATAAAATATACAAAACATGAAATTTCCCATTTTACCTTCTCATTTATTTATTTACGATAAGGAAGGTCTTTTTCTGTCCCCCAGGCTGGAGTACTGTGGTGCCGTCATAGCTCGCTGCATCCTTGAACTCCTTGCCTCAAGCTATCTTTCCAAGTAGCTGGGACTACAGATGTGTGTCACCGTGCCCAGCTAATTTTTAAATTTTTTGTAGAGATAGGGTCTTGCTATGTTGACTAGGCTAGCCTTGAACTCCTGGCCTCAAGCAATCCCCCTCACATGGGCATTTTAACCATTTTTAAATGGTTCAGTGGCATTAAGCACATTCACATTATTGTGAAACTATAACCACTATCCATCTCCAGAACTCTTTTCATCTTGCAAAAACGGAAGCTCTGTACCCATTAAACAATAACTTCCCACTCTCCTCCTACTAACCCCTGGCAGCTACCACTCTGCTTCCTATCTCTATTAATTTGTTTACTCTAGGTACCTCATATAAATGAAATCATATAATATTTGTCCTTTTGTGGCTGGTTTATTTCACTTAGAATAATGTCTTCAAGGTTTATCATGCTGTAGCATATGTCAGAATTTCCTTCCTTTTTAAGACTGAATAATATTCAATTATATGTACATACCACATTTTGCTTATCCATTCATCTCTTGATGGACTTTTGAATTGTTTCTACTTTTTGGCTATTGTAAATAATGCTGCTAAAAATATGGGTGTACAAATATCTGTTCCAGTCCCTGCTCTCAATTTTTTGTGAATATATCCAGAAGTGGAACTGCTAGATTATATGACAATTCTATGTTTAATTTTAATTGCGATGCTGTTTATTTATTTATTTAGTTTTTGAGACAGAGTCTCACTCTGTTGCCCAGGCTGGAGTGCAGTGGTGCGATCTCAGCTCACTGTAACCTCCGCCTCCTGGGTTCAAGCAATTCTTGTGCCTCAGCCTCACAAGTAGCTGGGATTACAGGAATGTGCCACCAAGCCCAGCTAATTTTTGTATTTTTAGTAAAGATGGGTGCCACCATGTTGGCCAGGCTGACCTCGAACTCCTGACCTCAGATGATCTGCCCGCCTTGGCCTCCCAAAGTGTTGGGATTACAGGCGTGAACCATTGTGCCTGGCCTTTTAAAATTTTTTTTTAAAGACAGGGTCTTGCTCTGTTGCCCAGGCTGGAGTGCCAAAGGTGGAATCATAGGTCACTGCAGCCTTGACCTCCTGGGCTCATGCAGTCCTCCTGCCTCAATCTTCCAAGCAGCTGGGACTACAGGCATGTGCCACCATGCCCAGCTATAACTGTGATGCTTTTTAGCAGTTACAAAATCATAACATTCTCTAAATATTACAAGAAGGGGATAAACTTTTATGATCCCTTTCTGAGAATGGTGCTAAAAAAAAATCCCTTTTCTGGGTATAAACTCACCTGGTGATGCAACGGGGAGCCAGACTGTCATGCTGCCAGAGCCGGGGATGCTGCATTCCTCCACTGTGAAAGTGAGGGTCTCCACGGGCAGGCTGAGGCCCTCAATGGGCCCTGGCTGGAGCCTGACTCTGAGGGATGCCACTGGCCAGACACTGAGCTCTGTTATTAGACCTCTGTCTGCCCACGTAACCTCTTCCCAGGCTGATGAGAAAGCAGGAGGTGAAGGTTTCAGAGAATAAGGAGCACCTTCCTGTAATTATTGATTAACCAGGGGCTGGCTCCAGGGCCAGAGGCCAGGGAGGGATCTGCAGGTCAGTCCAGCCCTACCCCACTGCACTTCTCAGAATAATCGTTGTCCCTAAAGATGGATTCACATGGTGAATAGAGAATAAAGTGCATAGTTTTAAACTCTCACAATTGAGAATGGCCCCATCACATCAGCTCAGACCTGGAGGTTGGGGGCAGGGTGGGAATTTAAAATGACCACTTTGAGTCAGGGTGTCTGGGATCTTGCAGCTCTGTCACCAACTGCCTGTGCCCTCTTTACCAAACAACTTCTCTTCTTGAGGCCTCGCTTCCTTATATGAAAAGTGAGGGAGGAGGAGCAGATGATGACCAAGTCCCTTTTGGTTTCAAAAAAACCTTACGTATTTATTCTGTGGGGTCTCCTATAGACTTCTGCTTTTGGCAAACTTTAAGATGCTTCGTCTCTTCAGGTGGAAGGTAAGAGAGGACTTGCTTGCTGGGAGTCAACCTCAGGCTTTCCCCTTTAGGGGAGACGGAGGGTCCCTGCAGGAACACCAGTGATGGACAGGGTGTCTTACACACCAAGTTCTGCTCTCTGCTCTCCCCTCACAGACTACAGAACACCAAGTGCCTGCTGCCTTAGTCTGCAGTGTCTTTGGTCCTGGGTGGGCCCACCGAGCCCTTGCTCAGTGAGAGTCCTGGGCCAGGAGCCAGACCTCACCCTAGAGCTGCCAGTTACTAGTAGTGCAGTTTTGAACAAGCCACTTTACCTCTCTTAGCCTCAGTCTACTCATCTGAAAATTGGGGGCAATACCTCCCAGCACTCAGGGTTTAGAATTTCAGAGGAGATTGTATATATGAAGCAATTGGTAAGCAGCAGTTATCCAAGAGGTATTCTGGCTCAGACAACTAAAGTCTTCGTTGTTCCTTCTGTTGTCTAGGTGAGGGCAAGTCAGGCTGAATTGTGCAGGTATGTTTTCTTCTCTTTCTTTTTTTCTTTTTCTTTTTTTTTTTGAGATGGAGTTTCGTTCTTCTTGCCCAGGCTGGAGTGCAGTGGTGCCATCTCGGCTCACCGCAACCTCTGCCTCCTGGGTTCAAGTGATTCTCCTGCCTCAGCCTCCTGAGTAGCTGGGACAACAGGTGTGTGCCATCATGCCCAGCTAATTTTTGTATTTTTAGTAGAGATGGGGTTTTATCATGTGGGTCAGGCTGGTCTCGAACTCCTGACCTCGTGATCCACCCACCTTGGCCTCCTAAAGTGCTGGGATTACAGGTGTGAAGCACTGCGCCCGGCCTGGCCAGGACTACATTTTTTCATGTGAACCACAACACTAAAAATTTGTATGTTGCTGCTCTTATCTTACAAATCAGGAAATAGGGGCTCAGAGAGGTTGAGTAACTTGCTTAAGTCATACAGCCAGCGAGTGGTAAAGCCGGGGTGGGAACTCGATCTGCATGACTACAGAGCACACAGGCTCCCCATCAGTAGATTAGAGAGAGGAAGGTCTGCTTTGGTGCAGAGACAGGTGGGATCTGTGATGCCTATTCTTGGTTTCAACATTCTTTTAAACTCTCCTATCTGAGCCTCGGACTTTCTGCAGCCTTCCTGTTTTAGGCTGGCAGCTTACAGTCCCTCTCTGGTTATTTTCAGGTCTGTGTGTGCCACAGAGAGGAAGGGGGCAACCACAGGGGGAACCGTTTTCCAGCCCTGCTGCAACCCCTTTTGAACTAGCAGGCGAGAGGGCTGGTGGCCTCCAGCGTGCTCTTCTGTTCCTGTCTGCGGGCATGGCTGAAGCAAACAAACCCACCCACAGTAGCCCCCGTCGTGCGGTGGATCAGTGCATGTGCTTGGTTCTGCCTGGCACTGCTGATGGGGTGGTTCCTACAGAAAGACCCAGATGCACAGGCTCTGAGGACTGTTTCAGAAGCTCTGTCCCTCCATGCCTGGCCCTGTCCACTTGGGAGTTCCATTAGGCCATGCCTCTTCCAGCTGTCCCAGAATCTTTGATCTGGGTTAGGATCGGCCTGAAACCCAAAGCAGAAAAACACATTCTAATGAGCAGTTGCTGGTCTAGAAGCTTCTCAGCCTAAACTTTATTTCAGCATTTTTCTTTCCCTCTGAATTCAGCCATGAGGCCATCCTATCAGCTTTAGGCTCTGTGGGATCCTTGAGAGAGTTCCCCTCAAAGGGACGGACAGATGGTCCCCTTCACGGTCCTTGTGGTTGCTCAAAAGCCAAGCACTAGTTTCTTTTTTTCTTTCCTTCCTTTCCTTCCTTCCCCTCCCTCCCTCCCTTCCTTCCTTCCTTTTGTTTTCTTTTCCTTTTTTTTTTTTTTTCCAGACAGGGTCTCACTGTCATCCAGGCTGGAGTAGCGGCTCCCAATCAGGGCTCACTGTAGCCTGGGTCTCCGGGATCCGGGACTCAAGCAATTCTCCCACCTCAGCTTCCCTAGCAGATGGGACTACAGGCGTGCACCACCACACCCAGCTAATTTTTAAATTTTTTATAGAAATGGGGGGTCTCACTTTGTTACCCAGGCTGGTCTGGAATTCCTGGACGGAAGCAATCCACCCACCTGGGTCTCCCAAAGTGTTGGGGTTACAGGCGTGAGCCACTGCCCCTGGTGTTAGTTTCTGTCTGTCAAATCAGGAGGGCAGCCATGCACGTTCTGATGTCTACGGAGCACCTGTGGCCTAGACCGTGTGTCGGGTGTTTAGGTGCCATCTACAGAACCTTCCTAATAACCCTGGGCAGCATAGGCTTTCTTATCTCTGACAGGTGAGGAAATGGAGACTCAGATTCTGAACCAAAGTCACAGACACAGTAGATGGTGGGTCTAAATGGGGACCCAGGTCTATCTGACTGCAAAGTCCAAACCGTTTCCTTGCCTCTGCTCCAGCCTGCGAGGAGCAGCTGGGCAGAGAGACTGTGCCTTTGCGGTGGTGAGTCTTCCGGTGCCCAAGCCTCACCCCAGACCGATTAAATCAGAATCTCTGGAGACCCGACCCAGACATTGGTGGGTTTTAGGGCTCCCGGCTGATTCCAGTGGGCAACCGGGCTACCAAGCACTGCTTTACCGTAAGGGTAAGAGTCACATCGCCTCCTCGAGGACTCTCCAGGTGTGCCTTTCACAACGTAATCCTGTTCACGAAACCAAAAATCAAAACAAGCGCCCTTTTCTCATCAACAGAACCGGGAGGAAGGGCTCTGATGGGGCTGGCGGTCCCCTGTTCTCCCCGCTCAGGTGCGGCGCTGTGGCAGGAAGCCACCCCCTCGGTCGGCCGGTGCGCGGGGCTGTTGCGCCATCCGCTCCGGCTTTCGTAACCGCACCCTGGGACGGCCCAGAGACGCTCCAGCGCGAGTTCCTCAAATGTTTTCCTGTGTTGCCAGGACCGTCCGCCGCTCTGAGTCATGTGCGAGTGGGAAGTCGCGCTGACACTGAGCCGGGCCAGAGGGAGCGCAGCCGAGCGCGGCGCGGGGCCGAGGGACTCGCAGTGTACGTAGAGCGCCGGGCTCCTGCGAATGGGGGCTGCCCCCGGAGAC
>NW_012121487.1:1296397-1307294 GCF_000951035.1 Colobus angolensis palliatus
GGCGCTGGCCCCAGGGGGCTGCCCTGCGCAGGGTAAGGGCTTCGGGCGCACCTGGAGGGCTGGGGCAGCTGGCGGCTGGGGGAAACCGCCGTGTCCACCGCAGTCTGGGGGAGGTTGGAGGGAGGAAAGGAGGTGCGACGGCTCGCCTTTTCTGTGGCTGCCTTGAGGCCCGGCGGGCACCTAGCTGTGTGGTCGCGGGCAGTGGCTATTGCGCCCCCTGCTGCGCTTGCTCCCTTGGCCCAGAGCTCTCCCCGGAATGCCCTGTGAAGCTGTGCGGGAAGCTCCCTAAGGTCAGTGTATAGGACTGTGTTCTTGCAAACCTGACTCTCCTTCCCAGTGCCCCCATGAGCCTTTACACAACCGCGAACCAGTTTACTCTAAGGGGAGACAGCCCGAGAGGGCGCGCCCCAGCGGGGTGATGAACCCGCCTGGGAAGTCCTTTGTATCAGCAGCGCCCCTCTTCTCCCTCTGCATTGGGGGTCCACCTCGCCTTGTCCTCCCCCGACCCCCGCGGGTGCATGTGTGGATGACAGTGCCCTGACTATGAAAGGACTGACATCATGGGCGCTGAGTCACGGATCTTCCCGCTGCACGGAGTCAGTTCGGCAGCCACCAACTCTGCGAAGCCAAGTGCCCCAGTCCTGGGAATTGAGTCGGGAGGCTGGCAAGGGAATGAGACCTCCTGGGGCTGGCACGTGCTGGACTCCCCTCCAGACAAGAGAAGGAGCTGTGAGGGAGAGGGCAGGGGCACTTGTTGCTCCTGTTGACAGTAATCTGCCCCTGGCAAACCAGGCTTTTCTTGGACTCTGGCCGCATGCCCAGCTGTGTGTCTAGTCTCTCTTCTGGAAGAGCTGGGCAACTGGCTCTCCAGAGGTTTATTTTAGGGTCCATGTGCTTCTTTGAGGACACAGTAGAAAACTAAGGGGCAGATGACAGGCTTCTGGAACAGCTGACGAGGCTGGGGAGGCTGAAGGCTAAGACTTTCAACCACTAGATCACACTGCGTTCCAGCCCTAGGTGCACACTGGTCTCTCCCTTTGGGAAGGTGACTTTCTGCAGCTAGAGGCTGAGCTGGAGTGTCTGAGGCTCTCTTTGCTATTTGGATGGTTGTGGTCCTTATGATTGGAAGAAAAAAGGAAGGGATTCCTTTTTAAATACACATTTATAACTCCTGCCAGTAACAGCCACTGTTGATTGAGGCACCCATTCAATGTTTTCTAATCCTCCTCTGTATCTACATATAACTGTTTGAAAGAGGAGACTGAGGTTCAGGGAGGTTGGGAAGGCAGGTTGTCAGGCCTGGGTGGTGGAGGCCGACCCCTCCCATGGCTCTGTACTCCAGTGTGATAGATGTCTAAGACTCTCAAATATAGAACTAGATCAGCAGGCAGAGCTGGGGGCATTGGGGCAAGCTGAGAGTCACTTTTGTCTGGCTGAGTGCTGCGGCAGAAAAGGCTGAGGGAGGGAAGTGGAGGCCCAGGCTTGCCCATGGTGGTGTTAGAGGGATGCAAGACAGGTTTCAGGCCTTGGATGGCCTCAGGAGCAAGCAGGGCTCCCTTGGCTGCCTCTGTTGCTGTCACACCAGCCCAGGGCTCCTGCGCCAGGGAGGTTATTGTTACTGCTGTAGTTGCCACCACCTGTTGCTCCTGAGTGGATTCTAGGCCCGTCCAGGGCAGCCAGTTGCAATCAGTTTTCTGTTTCCCTGGTGCTCAGGAAGGTTAGGAGAGGAGGTCTCATGACCTGGACAGCCCATGAAAGGCAGAACTGAGAGATTGGAGAGGAAGTGAAAGTCCTCCCAGCTCAGGAGGAAAACACAGAGAAGCAGAAATACCCAGCTCCTCTCCCACACCCACACAGACTCAGCCCACAAACTGGAGAGTAAAAATAAAGAAATCGTACAGGAAGCATGGAGCAAATGACTGTGAGATGTTTCGCTTTAGAGAAGTGAGGAGCAGAAGGGGAGCAGAGGCTGGAGTTGGCTGAGAGGGGAAATCCGCAGGTACAGCCTGCGGGGCTCTTAGAGCCCAGAGATTTGTTTTCCTGGGGATCAGCTACCGCCCACACACCCTGTAGCTGCCAGGACTTCTCAGGTGTACTCGTTGTCTAAGGGCCTGGACTAGCTGGGACTTAGGCTTCTGCCAGTTCCAACACTGTGGTGCTGGAAGGCTGGACTTGGGTGACTCAAGTTCCCTCTTGCTACTGCAATGCAAGGAAAATACACAAAAGAAGTATGTATACCTTTAAGTATCTCAAAGACCTATCTCAGCTTCTGAATTTCCTTCTAGGGCAACCTCTTCCTGCCCCCAGTACCCACATACATGCCTAGCCTCACCCTAAATCAGTATTTCTCAAAAGCTTAGTTCTGAGCCTAGCACCAGATTTGGTGTGTGTGTTGGGTGGGAGGGCTTGGTAAACATGATGATTTTTGAACCCTAACCCAGATTTATTAAATAAGAACACCTGGGAGTGAGGCCTGGGGCATGTCATTTTAAACAAACTGCCCCTCCTGATTCTTAGGGACTGTCAGTTTTGAGGACAGCTTCCTAAATGGTGTCGTTGAGGAGCTAAATGAAGGCCCTCCCCCCTCAGGCTCTCTGTTGCCAGAAATCTCTCCTTGCTTTGGCTTGCTGCTTGTTTATTCATTGCAGCAAACATTTCTTGAGTCCGTGCAAAGCCTGTGAGGCCTGTGTAGGATCAGCTATGCAGACTCCACCCTAAAAGGAGCCTGAAAATGGTCATGGGTAAATCCTGAGAAGGACTGAGCAGCCCCAGACTCTGATCGGGCCACTCGGTACCAACTGCCCGTGAACAGATTGTCTGGCTTGGGGTGGGGGGTGGTTAGAGAGAGGAAGTTCCTTTGACTGAGGACCAAGATCCCAAGGCAGCAGGCACACTGATCCTGACCCTGAGCCTCATCTCCAGCCCTTAGCAGCAACAAATACTCCCCTCGCTGGGTATTCGTAGATTACACAAAGTAACCTAGGTGCTCACTGCTGAAAATATACACTCCCTTCCCCCCTCTCCTGAATCGCCATCCTGAATCGCCGTCCCACCAGGCCTGGAAGCCACAGACCCAGCAAGCAACCTAGTTTCCAGTCACTGAATCTAGTCTGGATTGAAGCTGTGCTCTGTAATACGGTAGCCACTAGCCACGTGTACCTATTTAAATTTAAATTGTGCCAACGCAGTGACTCACGCGTGTACTCCCAGCACTTTGGGAGGCTGAGGCAGGAGGATCTCTTGAGCTCAGGAGTTGGAGACTGACCTGGGCAACAGGGTGAGATGCTGTCTCTACAAAAAGATTTAAAAAAATTAGCTGGGCACAGTGACGTGAGCCTGTAGTCCCTGCTACTCAGAAGGCTGAGGTGGGAGAATCACTGGAGTCCAGTCTGCATGGAGCCATGTTTGCACTACCAAATGCCAGTCTGGGCGACAGGAGACCCTGTCTCCAAAAAAGAGTAAATTAATTTAAATGAAATCAAATAAAAAACTTAGTTTCTTAGTTGCACTAGTCACATTTAAAGTGCTCAACAGTCACCTGTTGCTAGTGGCTACTGTACCGAACAGTGCAGATACAGATCTCTTCCATCATTGCAGAAACTCCTACCAGACAGTGCTGGGCTAGAGTGTTAGCCAGTTTCTTCCACAGGTTTTCTGCTCTCTTTTTCCTTTATCCCCCTCTGCCTGCTGCTCTCCTCCACCTCAACACAGCTCATTTTGTGTAGGTAGTGGCTAAGGCCTGCAAGCCAGACACATCTCTGCCCTGCCCTGCCAAGTAAAAATTATAAGACCTTGGGCAAGTGATTTAACTTCTCTGAGAGCCAGTGTTCTAGAAAATAGAAATAATTGTATTACCTCGAAGGGTGGTTGTGAAGATGAGATGAGCTAAGTAAGGTATTAAATAGAGTGTTTACAGAAGTCGCTAGCACAGAGCCAGTGCTTAAATAAGTGTGGGTAATCATTCATTCACTCCAAAAATGTATTTTGAGCTCCTGCTCTGTTCCAGGCACGATTCTAAGAGCTGGAGATACACCGTGAATAAAAGAGACAAAAATCCCAGGCTTAGTTGAGTTTCCTTCTAGTGTGGGAGACTATTAACGGGACGTGAATTAAGTATGTGGTATGCTAGTGACTAGTGCTAAGGAGAAAAACTAAAGTCAAGAGGAAGACAGGTCCCATGTGTGTTTGTGGCAGGGTGGGGTGGCAAGGTGCCTTAGATGGGAGGCCAGGGAAGGCCTTGCTGAGAACATAATATTTGAGTGAAGATCTGAAGGAAATATACAAATCTTTAGATTCCCTGTATGTCTGTCTTGGGCAGGAAAAATCTTGCCTCCTCTTTAACAATGTGTACCACCTGAGGATGTGTTATGTTCTGAAGCAGAGGGCTCTGTGGATGCCTCTGCCCTGGAGAGATATCTTTGGGGTAACAAGTCCTCAGCCCTTTAGCTCCTTGAAGTCTAGCAGAGGGAAGTGCTAAATGCTAGGTCATTAACTGCAAGTCTGCAGGTGGGATCCTTGAGGGCTGGAGTAGCAAGGGGAAGGTGGCAAAGAAAAGCCTTTTTTATTTTTTGAATACAGGATGTTACTCCTGTAGACCTCTCACCTCAGCTTCCTGAGTAGCTGAGACTCCAGGCGTGCACCACCACGTCTGGCTAATTTTTTGTATTTCTTGTAGAGACAGGGTTTCGCCATGTGCAGACTGGTCTGGAACACCTAGGCTCAAGCAGTTCACTCGCCTTGGCCTCCCAAAGTGCTGGGATTACAGGCGTGAGCCTTTGTGTCCAGCTGGGAGGTTTTTTTGTGTAGTTAATCTGTGTTCTTTACCCTCTCCTCTTGCCTGGGATCTGAAGAGGTCAAAAGTCCCTGGCAAAGGCAGAGGCTTTTCTGCCACTGAGTTCAGGCTTGACGTTAGCTGGACCTCAGCAGCCTCCCCCACTCCTGCTCATCCCTTGCCAGCTCTGTCGGGTGGTTTGTACCCTTAGGAATGTGCCCCTGAGGCCCTGCATCCAGCCTATTCTCCCCAGCACCTGTTCTCTGAATCAGTTCCCACTCCACTTCCCAACTGCTTTCCCGAAAAGCATCTTTTGGTCTTCCCTCTCTATATGATGGTTACAATAACTGTTCACATTTATGGTGTGTCAGCTGTGTGCAAGTAGCTGCGCTAGGCCCTTGGCATCTGTGATCTCATGTAATCTTCAAAACAGCCTCAGGTGAGAGGAGTGCTGGCCCCATTGCACAGATGGTGGGCTGCAGGACAGGATGAGAGGCCAGTTTTGCACATATGGAAACTGAAATGTCTTTTGTTTTCATTTTCGTTTTTGTATTGAGACAGAGTCTCTGTCTTCCAGGCTGGAGTGCAGTGACGTGATCTTGGCTCACTGCAACCTCCACCTCCTGGGTTCAAGCGATTCTCCTGCCTCAGCCTCCAGAGTAGCTGGCGTTACAGGTGCACACCACCACAACTGGCTAATTTTTGTATTTTTAGTAGAGATGGGGTTTCGCCAGGTTGCCAGGCTGGTCTTGAACTCCTGACCTCAAGTGATCTGCCTGCCTCGGCCTCCCAAAGTGCTATAGGATTGCAGGCGTGAGCCACCGCGCCTGGCCGAAATGGAAATGTCTGCTAGACAATCAAGAGAGGATACTGAGAAGGAGTTGGATATGGGAGTCAGAAATTTGGGGATGAAGACTGAGCTTGAGATGAAAATGTGGGAGTCACGTGCTGGCAGATATTATTTCAAGCCCTGAGAGTGGCTGAGGTCCCCCACATCTATTCATAGGACTTTTGGTCAGGGGAATGTTTTACAATCCACATCACTATAAATGAATTTCTTCTGTCTCTCAGAGAGGCAGCTGAGGTAGCAGAGAGAAAACAGCTTTGGGGGCAGGAAATCCAGGCCTGTCTCCTCATTAACTGCTTCACCAGCTAGGGGACCTTTGGGCAAGTCACTACAAGCTTTAAAGTATAAAATACTTTTTGAGGCCGGGTGTGGTGTATCATGACTGTCATGCCAGTGCTTTAGGAGGCCAAGGCAGGAGGATCACTTGAGCCCAGGAGTTCGAGGCTGCAGTGACCCATGACAGCAACACTGCACTCCAGCCTGTCTCAAAAAGAAAAAAAAAGAAAAAGAAAAGTATAAAATACTGTAACAGACAAAAATGCATGCTTGATAAATGTTATTGATCCTAAGAGTCATTTTTTTTTTCTTTGAGACGGAGTCTTGCTCTGTCGCCCAGGCTTGAGTACAGTGGCGTGATCTTGGCTCACTGCAACTTCCGCCTCCCAGGTTCAAGCAATTCTTCTGCCTCAGCCTCCCGAGTAGCTGGGATTACAGGCATGCACCACCAAGCCCAGCTAATTTTTGTATTTTCAGTAAAGATGGGGTTTCACCATGTTGGCCAGGCTGGTCTCAAACTCCTGACCTCGTGATCTGCCCACCTTGGCCTCCCAAAGTGCTGGGATTACAGTTGTTCCCTTTTTGCTCTTACACACCCTGCTGTGGGGAATAACTTGGCGTATGCCTCTTGTTGTGTGAGTGCAACTACTCCTGCAGGATATATTCCCCGAAGGGGAATTGACGGGCAAAGGCCATGAGATTTGTCATTTTGAGAGAATAGAAGTTGCACCAATTTATACTTCCAGCAGCATTGTGAGAATACCTGTGTCCCTACGCCCTGGCCAAAAGTGTGCTATTAACCTGATATCTACACAGACAATGGCTTCTGTGTGGAATTAATTTGCATTTATCTTATCTGAATAAGATTGTATGGGTTTTTTAATGTATAACCGACATTTGCATAATCTGCTATGACTTGCCTGTTCATATTCAATGCTAATTTTATTTTGATTGGGTCATTGATCTTACTGTTTACAGGAGCTCTTAACATATTAACATGTCATACATGAGTTGCATATTTTTCCAATTTGACTTTTTTTTGGTGATGGGGTGGTTTTTGCCATGAAATTTCTCTGTCTCTCTTTCTCAGGGTCTCACTGTGTCACCCAGGCTGGAGTGCAGTGGCATGCTCATGGCTCACTGCAGCCTCAATTTCCTGGGACTCAAGCGATCCTCCTGCCTCAGCCTTCCGAGTAGCTGGGACTACAGGCGCACACCACCACACTTGACTAGTCTTTGTATTTTTTGTAGAGACGGGATTTTGTCATGTTGCTCAGACTGGTCTCAAACTCTGGGTTCAAGCAATCCTTCCTCCTTGGCCTCCCAAAGTGCTGGGATTACAGGTGTGAGCCACTGTGCCTGGCTGCAGATTTTTTTTTTCCAACTGTAATTGAATTTACCAGTCTTTTTTATTGCTTCTGGGTTTTGTGTCATACTTAATAACATCCTTCCCATTCCAATATTTTATTTTATTTATTTTTTTAGAGAAGGTCAATCCACCTTTATTGGAGGAAACCTTGCACTGTAACTGTTTTAAATAATGTGTGCCCTGCCCCACCCAGTGCCTGGTGGGCTCAGATGGTCATCTCCAGCTGCCAGGCATACTCGGTGACCTGTTTGTCCAGTTCTGTGGAGGGAATGGTAATGTCTTCCGACTCCTGCTGCTGGCTGGCAAAACTATGTTAGTTGTTGGGACCCAGGACCCACCCTCACTTCTTGGTGTAGTCGGTCATCTTTTTGGGTGTGTTGAAGAAAAGGATCTGGTGGCCTCGGTGAAAGGGATTTTCTCACAGGCTTTCTCAATGCACCCGGCGAGCTCATCCCTGATGGTGTTAAGCAGGATGTCGATGAAGAAGGTGTAGCTCTCGGTGGGGATGTTACCCTTGGCCAGGAAAACTTTGTTGTAGCTGCCCTCCATCAGGTATTGCTCCAGCGGCACAGGGTGTTTGATGTAGACATTGGTCTGGATGTCCTTGGCAGGCAGCCACTCCAACTCCGTGTGGAACTCAGCCACCCGCTTCTGGGACAGCAGGAAGAGGAGGTTGAGGCCCAAGAGCTGGTGCATGTAGGCTGACTCGGGAAGCTGTTCCTTGTAATCAAAGTAGCAGCATTTGGGCTGGGCCATGTGGCGCTTGAAGGAGGGGATGTCCTTGCATAGGATGCTCCACTGGCCCCGATCTCCAGTATGTCACGGGCTAGAATGAGCTGCTGTTTGGTCAGCTTGGTCCCTGTGGTTGGCAAGAAGTTGAGCTCCAGAAGAACTAGCTTGAGGCGGCCCAGCCCTTCCCTGCACTTGCTAAGGTTGGGGCTTTTATGGTTCCACTCACCCTTTTGCCGTCTGCAGTCTGCAGGACAGGGCCCTAGGTCGCCATGGGCCCAGAGCTCATGGCGCTGGCTGCACCGTTCACTTCCCCTCATTCCAATATTTTGAAAGATTCTCCTTTTCTGATATTGTTAAGAGTTTCAAAAGTTTAAATATTTGATCCATTTTTGAACTTATTAATATTATGGATGAGGTATAAACTCTGACTCCAGCTTTTTCTTTCCAGTTGTCACCTGACATCCCTTTACAGTTTATTGAATCCATGTTTCCCCCACCGATTTTCAAAGTTACATTTTAAATCTACCAAATTCCTGTATACTTGGGTTTATACTGCCTCTTGGCATAGTGAGTAGTTAAAAGCACAAAGTCTGAGGCCCAGTTGTCTGGACTTGAATCCGGGTCACCCCTAATTAGCTATATAACCTCAGTCTCTTCTTCTGTCAAATTGACTGTTGAGAAGATCAAGTTAGTTAATCCATGCAGCACACTTAGAAACTGCCTGTATGTGTAGCAGGCACTTAGATTAAGTTATTATTTTTTTTAATGTGGTAAAATACACATAATATAAAATGTATCAGCCGGGTGCAGTGGCTCACGCCTGTAATCCCAGCACTTTGGGAGGCCGAGGCAGGTGGGTCATTTGAGGTCAGGAGTTTGAAACCAGCATGGCCAACATGGTGAAACCCCATCTCCACTAAAAATACAAAAATTAGCCAGGCATGGTGGCGGGCACCTGTAATCTCAGCTACTCGGGAGGCTGAGGCATGAGCATCACTTGAATCCAGGAGGCAGAGATTGCAGTGAGCTGGGATCGTGCCACTGCACTCCAGCCTGGGCGACAAGAGTGACACTCCGTCTCAAAATACATATATATATATATAAAATAACCACTTTAAAGTATACAGATCAGTAGTGCAGAGTGAACTCTTTTTTATTTTTATTAGTTCCGAACTTTCTAGTCTCTTAATTTGGTCTCCCTATCCCCATGTGCCAGTATTGCACTGTTTTAATTATGTAGCTTTATTTTTTCCTTCTTACTTTTTTAGAGACAGGTCTCACTCTGTCTTATTTTTTTTAGAGACAGGGTCTCACTGTGTTGCAGAGGCTGGAGTGCAGTGTCTCGATCATAGCTCACTGCAGTCTTGAACTCCTATACTCAAGCAGTCCTCTTCCCTTAGTTTTCTGAGCAGCCAGGACCACAGGTGAGTGACACCATGACTGGTTAATTTAAAAAAAAAAAAGTTTTTTTTTTTTTTTTGTAGAGATGGAGTCTTGCTATGTTGCCTGGGCTGGTCTTGAACTCCTCGTCTCAAGAGATCCTCTCGCTTCAGCCTCCCAAAGTGTTGGGATTACAGGCATGAGCCACTGCACCTGGCCAAGTAAACTTTAGAGATTAATTAGGGAACATTGACGTATTTATAATGCCGAGTCTTCCTATCTCTTGGTAGGCCTGATGGGGCTTATTTATGAGGGAGGAGGAGCTGGGGCAGGAGAGCCCAACATTCAGGTCTCACTGAGGGGAGATGTGCCCGTGACACTTCCATTCGGAACTGCTTCCTTGACGGTGATGTGGAGTGAGCCGGACCAGTTTGTGCATGCATGTGTGTACCCAAGCTCATGGCACATGGGGTGGGGAGGGGGTGGGGATGGCTCAGCAGTGATTGGAATGCAAGAGTGGGGATTTTGGGGCCTGTATGAAAAAGTGTTATGGCAGAGTGACACAACTACAAAAGAGTGTGGTCAGCATAGTTCTCACACTGGGTGAGTTTTCACAAACTGAACACACGCGTGGAACCACCACCCAGAATAAGAACTGAACAGAAGCATCCTCAGGGGAGCCCTAAATCCCTCTATGCAAACCCCTCAAACCTCCCCTTACCCCTACCAGCTGCTCCATCCACACCTTCACATGACTTCTTAAATCTTCAGCTTTGCTGCCTCATAGCTAAAGGGATCAGGGAGGGGAAGCTGGGGAGTCTGTAGGAACGGTGGTGCATACATCAGGTCACTCCCTCTCCCTGCCCTCCTGCCACCTTCCAGAAGCACATAAAAAAATCTGACTGAGGGCCAGCCTCCCTGTTACACTCTGAGACTGTGCTCAGAGATAGAAGATAAGACCTTTTAGGCTGTACTTCTGGGAAGGCAGAGGGCTGCGTGTTAAGCCTGGACCGAGAGTCCCAGAGCCCAGCTCCAGTCCTGGCGACACCATTCACTGCTGCGTGACTTCTGGGCCCTGGTTCTCCTCATCCACCAAAATGAGTAGGTTGGCCTGAGTCATCCTTAAGAGCCCC
Organism: Colobus angolensis palliatus; assembly: GCF_000951035.1. Taxonomy (NCBI): domain Eukaryota; kingdom Metazoa; phylum Chordata; class Mammalia; order Primates; family Cercopithecidae; genus Colobus; species Colobus angolensis. Next base: position 1,306,906 of record NW_012121487.1, read on the forward strand.
GAATAGCTTTAAAATAGCACTCCTCCTCTCAGCACCCCACTCCCTGGCTGTAGCTTCTCACTGTCCCTTTTGGGACCAAAATCCTGTGTGTGTCCATCTGCAGGTACTAATGGCTTTCTTCTCAGGCCCTGCTGCATCCTGCCTTTAATCTCTTTATTTCTCTGTCTGCTCCTGGGGTTAGGTTGGGGCCAGGGAGTGGATTGTTTGCCCTCCTTAGATATCCTTTCTTTTTTTGAGACAGGGTCACCCAGGATGGAGTGCAGTGGTGCGATCTTGGCTCACTGCAAACTCCATCTCCAGGGTGCAAGTGATTCTCCTACCCCAGCCTCCCGAGTAGCTGGGATTACAGGCACACACCACCATGCCTAGCTAATTTTTGTTTTTTTGGG
>NW_012121487.1:1307344-1325450 GCF_000951035.1 Colobus angolensis palliatus
TTGCCTCAGCCTCCCAAGTAGCTGGGACTACAAGCGCCCGCAACCACTCCCGGCTAATTTTTTGTATTTTTAGTAGAGACAGGGTTTTGTTGTGTTAGCCAGGATGGTCTCGATCTCCTGACCTTGTGATCTACCCACCTCGGTCTCCCAAAGTGCTGGGATTACAGGCATGAGCCACTCCACCCAGCCTAATTTTTTTGTATGTTTTCTGACTCTAATCCCCACCACACACGGCTAATTTTTGTATTTTTAGTAGAGACAAGGTTTCACCATGTTGGCCAGGCTGGTCTCAAACTCCTGACCTGTGATCTACCCACCTCGGTCTCCCAAAATGCTGGGATTATAGGCATGAGCCACTCCACCCAGCCTAATTTTTTTGTATGTTTTGGTATAGATGGGGTTTCACCGTGTTGGCCAGGCTGGTCTCGAACTCCTGATCTCAGGTGAACCGCCCGCCTCAGCCTCCCAAAGTGCTGGGATTATAGGTGTGAGCTGGAGCACATGGCCTTAGATATCTTTTCCTCTAATTAGTTTATAATCTCTGAGAGTTGACCCAGGCTGGACCTTCTTGGACTGGAGCTAGGTGGTTATCTCTGATGCTGCCAGGGGAGGATTAAATGTTTTATCTCCTGAGTTGGTCACATGCGCACGCGGGTCTCTGAGTCAGCATTGAGCATTACCTGTTTATGGATCCAAAGGAACCTCCCTCTCAGACCCTCTCTCTAGCAGTATACAGTCCATGGTGTGGATGGGAGGAAGGCAAGGCCAAGGTAAATACTGACTCTGCCAAATACAAGATAAATACAAGCAGGTACAAGAAGTACAAATACATATGTGGGGGAGGGAGCAAGGGCCTGCCAGCCAGAGCTAGTCATCTGAGAAGAGGGGGTTGTGGACAAGTGGGGCTGGGAGCTGAGTCAGAGAGGGCCCCTGGGCCTCTGGTTAGAGCCTGGGAGCCTTGACTTGCCGTAGCCTGCGGCCTTGCCTCTTCCTGGACAGTGGCCGAGGGTGCCCTCTGAAGTGTTAAGGAGAAATGAATGGGCCCAGACGATGGGGTGACCTGGGGAGGACGTGAGATTTGGAGTCCAAGGGGAGGCAGGTTTAGGCTCTAACTCATCCTATACACACTGCGGCTGTGGGGAAGGGAAAGACAGGCCAAGGGCATGACTCCTGGCTCCTGAGAGCCCCTCGGTGTCCCATTAGGTTGGTAGCTACAGTGATGGCGCTGACCCCCCACTTATGCACACCCCTCAAGCCTCAGCATTCCCTTCCCTGGGCCTCTGAAGGGTAGAAAGATCTGAGAAGAGCGGGGAAGAGGAGAGGAAATTGGGAGAGGGGGAGAGAGAGGGTGGTGGGGAGCCCAGAGAAGGGAGCTGGGGGTGGAGTATGGAGAGCTACCTGGGCCAAAGAGGGAGAGGCTTTGGCCAGGCTCACCTGGGTCCAGCATGGATTCCCTCACGCATGAGCTGTGTGAATTTGGGCAAGTTCCCTAACTTCTCTGATCTCTTGTCGCCTCAACAATGAAATGGGGACAAGACTTCCTCCCTGGAAGACTTTTTGTTAGGAGTAGTGTGCTCGTAGGGAAAGCCCAGGGCTCAGGGTAAATGTCCCAACTGCTAATGATTGTTACGGTTATCATCACATCAAAGCCAGGAGCCAGTCTCGGTCCAAAGATGGAGAATGCAAGAACAGGCAACCAAGAGCCCTGGGACTTGTCCTAGCCCTCGTGGGAGCAAATTCTACATTTGTTTCCATTTGGACACAAGGTGCCCACAGTCTTCTCCTGCAGGCTTCTCAGCACCCACCTTTTAGATCAAGACCATTATTGCTGGCAGGGGACCTTTGGTTCCTCTGTGGCCCCTCCTGAAATCCTATGCCTTTGCAACCCAAGAAGCTGGGTCAGGCTGGGGGGCCTCCTGTGCTGCCAGCTGGCCTGGGCAGCGGGGACCTGCGTCCCTGCTTAGAAACCGGGGTGGTGGGATGGGATTAGCAGGCACGAGCCAAATCTATGTCCTCGGTGGCAGGCCAGGCAGCTGGTTCACCACTTACATAAACGGGGCCAGGAAGCTGAACTTGTTTTTGCTGGCAAGAGCCGTGGCAAGCTGCAAGAGAGTTGAGAAATATGTGTCTCCGTGTGCGTGTTTTTCTCTGGTTATTGACATTGTCAAGTTTACTTGAAAAGGGGGGAAAAGTAGAAAAACAACAAAGTTGTTTGGGTTCCTTGCACCCAAACTTACATCCCAACTAGGGAGGAACCCCACTTTCCCAGAGCTATGCTGCAGGGTCCCTAGGCCAAGGGGTGTCTGGGCTATGGTGGGGGTCCCAGTGCCCCTGGGAGGGGGATTCCTAGGCCACCGGGACAGGGAGATATGGGCTTGCTTGCTGGGAGTTACTAGGACCTAAACTCTCTTTCCCTTGAGGAATGGGAGGCAAGGGAGGTTGTGGGAATTTTCCCTCCTCTAGAGCTCTCCAGGGAGAAAGACGCATTTTTCTGAGGGCACTGGGATGATCTGGTCATCATCCTTCTCCCAAAGCCATCAACTACTAAAATAATAAATCCATAGATTAATTATGTGTTTTCAAGCTGAGTATTGTCTGCTTCTTGCCCTCTGAGAGCTAATGATTGGGCGCTATGGGATGCTAGACCGCAGGAGTGGGGGCCCGTGGGGGACTTACAGGTCACAGTCTGAACCCTCATTTCACAGAGAAGGCCAGTGGGCTCTGCCAGGGGCAGTGACGTGCCCGTGGCTGCCTGTGAGTCATCACAAGACCAGGAATAGAACTCAGGTCGCCTGATAGCACAGAGCTATTTCTTGTACACCAAGGGGCCTCCTGCTTGTGGAGATGTACTTTATTTTATTTATTTATTTATTTTTGAGAAGGAGTCTTGCCCAGGCTGGAGTGCAGTGGTGTGATCTTGGCTCACTGCAGGCTTTGGCTCACTGCAGCCTCTGCTTCCCAGGTTCAAGCGATTCTCCTGCCTCAGCCTCCTGAGTAGCTGGGATTACAGGCACGCACCACCGTACCTGGCTAATTTTTGTATTTTTAGTAGAGATGGGGTTTCACCATATTGGCCAGGCTGGTCTCGAACTCCTGACCTCAAGGGATCCACCCGCCTCGGCCTCCCAAAATGCTGATATTACAAGCGTGAGCCACCACATCCTGCTGAGATGTACTTTATATTAAAGAACAAATCAAGGCAGACTGTATGTTTGTGTCAGCCCAGCCCCACACAATTAATAGTCAGTGATTAAACTGACCAGACCAGACACCAAGTGCCATTGACTGTTGAGGAGGAGCTTGGGGGTTTGTTTTCGCGAGGCAGCACTGCCTCCTTTTGTGATCTTAGTCCCAGGTGAGGTGCTTCCTTGTCCTCTCTGCAGAATCCCAATCCCAGCCTGGGCTGAAGGTGCTCCCTCCCCGTATGTGACCCTGGCCTTGCCGCAGTCCTTGGGTGCCCCTTCCTCCATTCTGCCTCTGTACTGCTTCATGATGCACCGGAGCCAAGGAGGGGCAGGGGACAGTCGGTTTTTTCTCAGGGAGATTGGAAGAGAACAGAAACAAGAAGCAATGGAATGCTCCTGTCCTGGAGGCTGGTGGGGCAGTGGGGAGAAGTGGGGAAGCCATTGAGCCTGCACATACTTTTGACAGGCTTGGCTCATGCCTGCCAATCCCATCCCACTACCTGGGTTTCTGAGCAGGGACATGGGTCCCCACTGTCCAGGCTAGCTGGCAGCACAGGACAGCCTCCAACCTAACCCAGGCTCTTGGGTTGCAAAGGCATAGCATTTCAGAAGGGGCCACAGAGGAACCGAAGGTCCCCCTGCCTGCGGAGTCAGGCCTGATCTCCTTGAGGGTGCTAACACCCTCCATGTTCCCCTGTAGGTCCTCCTTCCCTCCTTACTGCGTTTCATATACTACAGACACCAGCTTTCCCCAGGACTCTCACTGGTTTTTTTTTTTTTTTTTGAGACATAGTCTTGCTCTGTGTCCCAGCTGGAGTGCAGTGGCACAATCACAGCTCAGCTCAGCTTTGACCTCCTGGGCTCAAGTGATCCTTCTGCCGCAACCTCCCAGATAGCTGGGACCACAGACATGTGTCACCATGCCCAGCTAATTTTAGAGTTTTTTGGTAGAGATGGAGTTTTGCCATGTTACCCAGGCTGGTCTCAACCTCCTGGGTGCAAATGATCCTCCCATCTCAGCCTCCCAAAGTGTTGGGATGACAGGTGTGAGCCACAGTGCCTGGTGACTCTCAATTCTTTTTTTTTTTTAATTATTGTTATTATTATTACTATTTTGGAGATGGAGTTTTGCTTTTGTGGCCCAGGCTGGAGTGCAATGGCACGATCTCAGCTCACTGCAATCTCTGCCTCCTGGGCTCAAGCAATTCTCCTGCCTCAGCCTCCCCAGTAGCTGGGATTACAGGCGCGTGCCACCACGCCCATCTAATTTTGTATTTTTAGTATGGGGTTTCTCCATGTTGGTCAGGCTGGTCTGGAACTCCCCACCTCAGGTGATCTGCCCGCCTTGGCCTCCCACAGTGCTGGGATTACGCCTGGTGACTCTCAGTTCTTAATGCCTTGCATATGCTGTTCTCTCTTTATGGAATATAACTCCCTGTGGCTCCACTTATCAAACCTCCATCCATTTATCAAGGCCTTGATCGATCAAATCTCTCTTCCCCCTTTAGAATAATTGATCCCTCTTCTTAGTTCCCTCAGTATGTTGGAGACATTTATATCCGGTTGGCCTGTATTATAGATAGTTTTAAGTTCTAGGGCTTTGTGGGGTTTAAAGAAGATTACGATATGGAAAAGATGGGAAGGAATGCCAGTGCATCGTAGATACTCAGTAACTTCAATATGGAGTTTTTTTTCCTGGATTAGGAACTTCTGAACTTGCACATCATGGGTGCACAAAAATTATTGAATTCTTGAAGAAGGGACAGGCATAGGCTTGTAATCCTGGCTCTAAATGCTAGCAATTGCTCACGGACAAATGCTCTGTTGATTGTGCGCTCTTTGCTAAATTTCAGAGTGTGCACCAGCCACGCCTTCGCCCCCGCCTGCCCGCCTGCCCGCCGTCTCCTAGGGCCTGCTATGCAAGGCCTGTGTCAGGCTAGCGGGGAGCATGAACACGACTGGGCATATCTCCCAGGAGCAGGAAGGACTGCTCTCAGGAGCCCCCTCCTCACCTGGTTCCCCATCGTATGTCTTCCTTTTGGCCCTTCTCTTTGGTGGTGCCTACTTAGGGAGGGCCCCAGCAGATTCCCAGGGAACAGAAAAACAGGGACAGATGGGAGGAATCAAGGCTGAGCCCAGGGATGGTGTCTTGTGTCCACTAGGGAATCAGGCCTACAGGGGAAGGCTGGGCTCTGGGTGCAGAATTCAGTGACAGTGACAGTGAGAGAACTTAGCAGTGCAAGGGCAAAGTGGCACTGTCTGGCCTGAAGGTGCTCAGAAGCTGCTTGTATTGAAAAACCCACCCTCATCCCCCCATATCCCTCAGTGCCCACTGTGCTCTGCCGTACCCTCTCCCTCCTTCCTAGAAATCCTAACTCAGACAGACCCAGGCTATCTAGCCTGTTTAATTATATATATATATTCATTATAAGAGCAATATAGGCAACTTATAGAAAATTCAAAAACTACAGAAAGACGCAGGGAAGAGAAAGAAATCACTTCTAGCACCATCATTTGGAGAGGAGGGCAGAGGTAGCAAGAGGACACTTCTGTGAATGTTACTTGTTCTGAGAGTCACACGTGAGGCTTCCCCACTGCCACCCGGCTGTCAGGGGTACTGAGTCAGAGATTTGGGTCAGGAGGCAGAGGGCTGAGTGGGCGGGAGGGGAGGGGCGGTGCTACCCACTCAGACTTTAGCAAGTATATTTTCTTATGGTCTTTATGAGTATTTCTTTGATCATTCTGCATACGGTGCTTTTAAAAGCGTAGTTAACACAGTGTTGTTCACAGGTTCTAGAGGAAATATATTTTGAAGCAGGGCTGTGACAGGCAATACTTGCCAATGGGTGGTTTATAATTAATCATTCCCTATTTTAAAAAATAGTGACTCAGTTTTAAAGATTCAGAAAACCATTACTCAAGTTCCTTGGCAGAGGAAGTGGCCATTATGTTGCTCCCTGCAGCTCTGCTTTTGTGGAAGAGGAAAAAAAAAAAGTATTTTTATTTGGTATTTCTTTGAGCTGCTCAGATACTTTGGCCATTGTGAGTAAGTGTAGGAGCAGAACAGCCCTTGCTGTTGTTCAGGCTGGCCGCTAAACATGGCAAGAGCTTCCCGCCAAACTAGGGTAGGGGAAATGACCAGAAAGACATATTTACTGGATTTGGCAAAGGCAGAAGCAGAAAAGAGAGCTTCCTCTGGCTCCAGGAGTCTATTTCCTTGCCTCAGCAGGCTCCTCTGCCCCCCAGCCTGGGCCTGCCCATCGCACAACACGAGAGGGCACCACTTAGACCCCTTCACCGCAAACCGTGCTCCTGGGAGTTTTTGGTGCTGAGACCCTCCCTGTGGGTACCCCTAACGTGCCCTATATTCAACAAACATGCACTAAGCACCTACTGAGTTCTCTGATGAGTGATGACCAGGAGCTTCCAGTGTTGTCACCATGGTTGGGGAAGGGACCTTTTTATAGTTGAGGACTGTGCTGTGTGAAAAGTGCCAGTGATTGGATGAGCCGTGGTGGTGCTTGACCCCTGCCTTCGACCTTCATGCATCCTGCACTTGTGTCTGTTGCATGCTGGTGCTCCTAGACTGCCTTGTGAATTCTGATTTCTGCTAATCAGCTGAGGAAGGGATATTGCAAGCATTGCACTGGGAGCAGTTCTCTTTGGGCACTGTTTCCATCTTTGTTCCTGCAAGTTTGTCATTGTGCTGGAACTTGAAGTCCGTGTTAGGCTTTATCTTGACAGCTGCTTTATCAAGTGGAAAATGGAAAAGTGGAAATACTGGTGCATCGATTAGAAATGTTGTTGCATCTTCCATACATAACCGCATTCAGGCACTGATGGACTTCAAGATGTGGACTGGATGTGGTAAACTGCTGCCTCCATCAGGTGCCCACTGGAGTTCAATGCATTGGACCGTGTGTTCAGTTGTGAAGGAAAAGGACACATGTCACACACGTGCCAACACCAGCAGTTTTCACTCTTAGGGAAGTTCCTGGGCAAGTGCACTGAGTCATGAGAAAGTTAATAGCCTCCCTCTTTGATGTGGCAAAACACTGGGAATGACCCCAAACCTCCCTCAGTGAGAGAATGATAGGGTCACACAACAGAATATTACATAGCAGTGAAACTGAATTAACTATATATGTCAGTGAATCAGAGAAACGTATCATTGAGGCTGGGCCAGGTGGTCATGCCTGTAATCCCAACATTTTGGAGGCCCAGGTGGGAGGATTGCTTGAGGCCAGGAGTTTGAGACCAGCCCGGGCAACATAGTGAAACTGCATGTCTCAAAAAAGAAAAGAAAAGAAAAGAAAATAGCCAGGCATGGTAGCATGTACCTGTAGTCCCAGCTACTTGGGAAGCTGAGGTGGGAGGATCAGTTGAGCCCAGGAATTTGAAGTTGCAGTGAACTGTAATTATTCCACTGTACTTCAGCCTGAGTGACAGAGTGAGACCCTGTTCCAAGAAAAAGAAAAAAAAAAAAAGGAGCAGCCGGGCACAATGCCTCATGCCTGTAATCCCAGCACTTTGGGAGGCTAAGGCAGGAGGATGGCTTGAGGCCAGGAGTTAAAGACCAGCCTGGGCAATATATTGAGAACTTGTCTCTAGTAAAAATTTAAAAATTAGCCGGGCATGGTGGTATGCACCTATAGTCCCAGTTACTCAGGAGGCTAAGGTGGGAGGATTGCTTGAGCCCAGGAGTTTGAGGTTGCAAAAAGCTATGATTGTGCCACTGCACTCTAGCCTGGGCAGCAGACTGAGACTCTGTATCACACACACACACACACACACACACACACACACACACACACACACACACAGGAAGTTGGAGAAAAGCACCAGCTGGGCGTGGTGGTTCATGCCTGTAATCCCAGCACTTTGGGAGGCAGAGGCGGGTGGATCACTTGAGATCAGGAGTTCAAGACCAGCCTGACCAATATGGTGAAACCCCATCTCTACTAAAAACACACACACACACACAAATTAGCCAGATGTGGTGGTGTGTGTCTGTAGTCCCAACTACTTGGGAGTCTGAAACAGGAGAATTGCTTGAACATGGGAGGTTGAGGATGTAGTGAGCCGAGATCGCGCCACTGCACTCCAGCCTAGGTGACAGAGCTAGACTGTCCTTTCCCCACAAAAAAAAAAATAAAAGAAAAAGAAAAGAGAAAAGCACATCACAGCAGAAGACTATATTCAAACCATTTATATGAAGCTCAAAAATGAAGTAAAGTTAAGAAAAATTTAGGGATCCAAGAACCTATTTTTAAAAGTTAGGTTGGTGGGCTCTCCTGGGTATTTTATGCTTCCTAAATTAACTTTTATGTATGTAGTTTTACATACATTACACATATGAATTTGCATGGATTATGTAATATATTAAAAAACAATGTTTGCAATGTTAAAAATATATTGTTGAAAATTCTGTGTGAAAGCTATATTGTAGTTGGGGCTTTTTATAACCCTTTCAAGTCCTCTGGGCAGTAGCAGTCCATCCCTTATTGCCCTCAGTGGACTTCACCTTCTAGGGACTCAGTTTTTTTTTTTTTTTTAGGCAGGTCTCACTCTATCACCTAGGCTGGAGTGTAGTGGCACAATCTCGACTCACTGCAACCTCCACCTCCCAGGTTCAAGCAATTCTCCTGCCTCAGCCTCTTGAGTAGCTAGGATTACAGCCACCCACCACCACACCCAGCTAATTTTTGTGTTTTTAGTAGAAATGGTGTTTCACCACGTTCGCTAGGCTGGTCTCGAACTCCTGACCTCAGGTGATCCACCTGCCTCAGCCTCCCAAAGTGCTGGGATTACAGGTGTGAGGCCCAGCTGGGACTCAGATTTTGCTGAGGACCAGGAGAGTACTGTGCACTGTGTCCTGGCCTTGCAGCAGCGAATGCGTCTCCCATCTCTCAAGGGCAGGTCTCTGGGATGCCTGATTGTGTCCCTCGCCAGTGCCTGGCTGCTACAGCCTCCTCGAATGTTCATCAGACACAGGACTTGCTCACTGTGGGAGAAAGTAAGGCCATAGGGGTCTTAGGAACCTGCCCAAACTCCACTGGCTGCATGGTGACAATTCAACCAGCTTTCTTACCCAAGGTCCAAGGCTCTGTTGGTGACCAGAGAAAACCTTAGATGACCGGCTGCCATGATGGCCCTGTGTCTGTCCCTTTTCTGTCAGCCTCCGGGGAGAGGGTACCAGGGAGGAGGACTCTGGCTCCAGGTGTTAAAGTGAGAGGGAAGTGGGAAGGGTATCTGTATAGCTAGGCAGGGCCCAATGCCAGGCAGAGCTATTTCTGCCCCTTTGATGTCTATGTCTCTCTCCCTGGACTGTGGCCAGTAGCCAGTGTGGACTCCAACCTCACCAGCTTTGGGGGTGTTATCTGCCTGGGAGTCACTGATCCTTACTCCCTCCTCTGACAGCCACCTTGGATGGGGTGAAAGGAAGGACAGTCTGCTAAGTATGAGATAACGCCTCATAAACAAGAAGGGCTTTGCAGGCCAGGCAGGGAGCCTTGTGCTGCTTCTGAGTCCCAGGAGCATGGGCCAGGAGGTGAGGTCAGGCACTCAGCGGCTGCTGGTCCTTTCTGAAATCTTTGGCCAGATATATTGCTACTACTTGCTAATAAACAGTTATGTATTTGGTTCGAAGGACCAAGTGTGCTTAGATGAAAACTGGCTGTGTTCCCTGGCCTCTGTTTCCTTAGCTGGTTGGACTAATTTGATTGATTGGTTAATAAATGAGTCCAAGGTGGTTGGGCTAATTTTTATCTTAGATTCTATGAATCTATAACTGCTACTCAGAAAAAGTGTACTTATTCCTTTAATCTTTAATCTCCTTTTTCTTGAGTAGTAGAATACACCCAATTTTTTTTCAAGGGGTAGATAATGCATTTTGTTTTTTAACCTTCCAGTTTGGTCCCTAGAGTAAACACAGCATTGCTGTAGTAGATGTAGGATAGTGGAGGGAGCGTGGAACAGGGAACCAGAAGCTCTGGTTTCTACCCCAGCTGTGCATCTGGGCCAGTCTCCTGATTCTTCTGTGCCTTGGTTGCCAGCTGTACAATAGGCATTCTGCCATGAATACCCTGCGATTCGGAGGCCTCCTGTGTACATGTGCACTTGGGTGCCTGGCATTCATTCCTAAGGGCATCCATTCATTCACACATTCATCAAGCGCTCAGCAGGCCCCTGCCACAGGCCAGGCAACGTCCCGGGCACTGGAATGTGACGGAGAACAACAGAGCAGGGTGCCTATTCCTGTGATGCTTGGAGTCTTGAGGGAAAGGGAGACACGGAATTGGTAATTACATGGCAGCGTGTGGGTGACGTAGTGCAGAATGAGGGCCTAGTGCAGCCGAGGGACCGGAAACGATGTTTAGGCCAAGACCTGGAATAGGAGGAGTTGTCGAGGGGATGACGTGTGAAGAACGAGTGTGAGGAGGAGAGCTAGGTGAGCTGAGGGGAGAGCTCCACCCCTTCTAAGGAGTGGGGAGAGGTGAGACCTCCAAGGACAGCAGGGCCCTGCAGGCCACGCTGAGGAGCTCGGACTTCATCCTGTGGATGGTGGCAGGCCCTTGAAGGGTTTTCTAATCCAGGGAGTGGGGCGGCCAGCTTCAGAAGGCTCTCCCAGGCAGCTGGATGGTGAGGACCAGGTTGGGGAGGCCACCAGGAGACTGCTGCCCTAATCCAGGCAGGGGTGACGGTAGCCTGGACCACTTCATGATTATCACTGAGGCCTCTTGTGGCTTCCTCAGACCAGAACGAAGCCCCTTCTTCAGTGGCTATGGGCTCACCGACTGTCTTCTCCCTCTTCCAGAGGTGGCGAGAGGTGTGCTGACCAGTCTGCCAGGAGACAGCGTGACTCTGACCTGCCCAGGGGGAGAGCCGGAAGACAATGCCACTGTTCATTGGGTTCTCAGGAAGCCAGCTGCAGGCTCCCACCTCAGCAGATGGGCTGGCGTGGGAAGGAGGCTGCTGCTGAGGTCGGTGCAGCTCCATGACTCTGGAAACTATTCATGCTACCGGGCTGGCCGCCCGGCTGGGACTGTGCACTTGCTGGTGGATGGTGAGTTGTGCCTCAGAGCTCCTGGAGATAGTTCTCGTAAGAAATGAGGCTCTGTGCATTCCAGACAGTCTCTGTCTGAGCCTTCAAACTCCCGCCATTTCCTTGGCGCAAGAAGTTTGGGGAAGGCCCACCAATGTCTGCCACCCAGATGCCGGCAAAGACAGCTGCTGAGTGGGAGCGTCTGACTGATGGGGAACATTGGCTTTGGGAGTTAGGACTTCCAGGGAACTGGTGAATAGCCTGGGGCCCGGAGTCAGGCAGCCTGGGTTTAAATCCTGCTCCTTCACATACAGCTTAACTTCTCTGCCCCTCAGTTTCATCTTTGGCAAAATAAGGTTAATTTTATTACCTTACCTTAGAGTTGTTGCAAAGGGGGTATATGTGAATTTGCCTATGTGTGTGTGTGTGTATGTGTGTATCATACACATGTGGTGCTAAAAAGTCTGTATAGCACATCCTAAGCTCTCAAATTAGCTATTCTTATTTTTTTTAGAATTAGCAAGTTCTTAGCTCCCTCACATGTAGATAAAGACTTGCTGGAACCAGTGCCCTGTGTGCCAAGCCCTACGCCAAGGCACTTTCTTCTTTGTATCTCTTGTAATCCAGCAGCCTTGTCAGGGAAAGCAGGCTTATCATCATTGCCATCATCATTACATTATCATCAGTTTATTTTATACATGAGGAAACTGAAGAGCAGCTACGACTTGCCCAAGGCCACACAGCCAGGTCTGTGTGACTCCAAAGCCCTTTTTTTCCGATCATCCTATCTCCTCTTCAGACAAGTTGGCCATGAGGTGCTTCCCTTCCCCTGTCCCGGATGTGTGTCCCAGACTGACATGAGGTCTTTGGTGTCCTTTAATTTCCAAGCTGCGATTCCATTCATGTGTGGCCAAGTGTGGCCATGGTGTCTGGTCCTGACTGGCCCCAGGACTGGCCCCTAGCCACGCGTTCCCTTCAAGGGAGGCTGCCCTGCCTGCGAGGTCGGGTGTGCCCCAGGATCCCCGCTGGCCTGCTCACACCTGTGATGCTCTCCTTTCAGTTCCCCCCGAGGAGCCCCAGCTCTCCTGCTTCCGGAAGAGCCCCCTCAGCAACGTTGTTTGTGAGTGGGGTCCTCGGAGCACCCCATCTCCGACGACCAAGGCTGTGCTGTTGGTGAGGAAGTTGTAAGTATCTTGGGCTGAGCTGGGTGCACGTCAGCTCCCTCCTTTCCGAGGCCCCCAGAGAGGGGCTGGTTCAGGTGATTTCAAAACGTTATCATTAGGAAGTAATTCCTTCAGGCTGAGGAAGAGGAGATGAGAGAAAACTGAGATTTACATTTGACTGCCCTCTGAGCTGGGCACTGTGCTTGTGCTTGGAACCTTGCCCTATTCACTGTTATCACAACAGCTATGGGAAGTGGGCGTTATTTTTCTCACTTAACAGATGGAGAGACTGAGGCCCAGAGACTGATTAATGGGTTTGGGTCACTTAACTAGTAAGTGGCTCTGCTGGGAATTCAGTCCCAGTCTGTCTGATTTCATTCAAAGTCCGAAGGTTATGGGCGTTGCTCTGAAAAACATGCAAATGTCCCTAGGAGAGGGTAGCACAGCCAGCCTCTTATCGATGTCTGGGCCCTTGTGGGCATATCAGGCTATTTCCATGATAAAGGCATGAGAGAGAAAGTGGTGATGGGTGGGGGAGAGGGAGCTAGGGGCCATGGGGCGGGAAGTCACGCCTGCCTGAGGGTGCCTGAGGGTCCCTGCATCATCGCAGGAAGACGGGTTTAACGTGGGAAGACTTGGGATGGGTTCAGGCATGGATGTAGAGGAGGTAGAAGATGCTGAAAACAAAGCTGCCTCTGCGGTTTTGCCGGTCTCCATCCCAGAGCCACAGTCTCCCCAGTCCAGAGGTTTACAATTGATTTTGAGCTGTCAGTCATCAGAATACAGTGGCAAGGAGGACACATTCCAAGACCCCTAGTGGATGCCTGAAATTGCAAATGGTGCTGAACCCTATATATACTATGTTTTTCTATAGATATGTACTGATGATAGTTTAATTTATAAGTTAGGTACAGTAAGAAGTTAACAATAATTAATAATAGCATAGAACAATGATAATAATATACTGTAATAACAGTTATGCGAATGTGGTCTCTCTCTCTCAAAATGTCTTATTACTGTACTCACCCTTCTTGTGATGATGTGAGGTCGTGAAATGCTTGCATGATGGGATGAAGTGAGGTGAATGATGTAGGCGTTGTGACTTGGTGTTAGGCTACTAGGACTTTCTGACCATGTGTCAGAAGGAGGATCACCTGTTTTGGGTGACTCTGGATCACCGAGCCATGATGATGGCAGTGGATGTCAGAACGAGCGACGAGTAGCATGTACAGTGCGGGAATGCTGAACAAAGCGATGATTCACGTCCTGGGCGGGACGGCATGAAATCTCATCACACTTCTCAGAACAGGGGGCAGTTTAAAACTTCCGAAGTGCTTATTTCTGGAATTTTCCATTTAATATTTTTGGACCGCAGTTGACCACAGGTAACTGAAATCTTGGAAAGCAAAACCTCAGATAAGGCAGGACTACTGTATCAGAAAGCCAGAGCAGTGACTTCAACAGGGTGGTTCGGCCCCTACTTGGGTCTGTTTCCATAGAGTTACTGGGCCGCCTAGCAGTCATATTTTTGTTCTGTCTTCCATGATGAAAAGTGCGGATTACCCATCTGTGAGTGATGCAGCTGCCATTAGCACTGTCAGCTTATGCCCCAAGCCTGGGTAGCTTCACAGTCCAGCGAAGGATACGCCTTGTTTGTACCTCAAAGGCCTGTACCATAGACAGGATTAGGCAGGATAGAGACGGTGGCTGGCAGCTTCCCAGGCCAGCCTGTGGAAATCTCTGTCATGTCTGACACTTCAACTGAAATACTTTTTTTTTTTTTGAGATGGAGTTTCGCTCTGTCGCCCAGGCTGGAGTGCAGTGGCATGATCTCGGCCCACTGCAACCTCCGCCTCCTGGGCTCAAGCGATTCTCCAGCCTCAGCCTCCTAAGTAGCTGAGATAACAGGCGCACGCCACCACGCCCGGCTAATCTTTGTATTTTTAGTAGAGATGGGGTTTCACCATGTTAGCTGGGCTGGTCTCCTGACCTAGGGTGATCTACCTATTTCGGCCTCCTAAAATGCTGGGATTTAGGTGAGCCACCGCGCCTGGCTTAACTGGAATACTTTCCATGTTGACAGCAGGAGTAAGAGAGAGTATGGTGTCCGTGTTGCCATGTTTGTCCTCCTCCTGAGCAGCCTCGAGCCTTTGCTTCCATCTGCTTTGAAGAGTCAGCATGGCCACTGGGCACCTTTGAAGTGAGGAAAGAGCAGGGGAAGTGGCTGTGAGAGCCTCGGGGGCCCCAGCCTCCACTGAGGCCCCACCAGGACCTCAGGCCACTGCAGGGCCTGGAAGAGACAGGCCCCTGGAAAGGGATTACTGGGAGCTCTGCTTTTTCTCTTGTGTGTCTGCTTTCATACCCTGGCCCAACTGCAGCACCATTCACTCCTTCTTCCACAGGCGTGGGTGAGTTCAGCCTCTGCCTTGGACCAGGCATGGTGCTGGGGCAGTGGGAGAGACGCAGGCCAACAAGACTGAGCCCTGGCCCTCTGACCCCGCCTGGGCACACACGTAACGCAGTCGGTGACCCTGCCTTTGTGGCTGGGTGGAAGCCTGGGTGGTGTTGAGGGGAGGAGGAAGGGGTTTTAACTCAGCCTGGAAAGGTTGGGTTTGTCCCATGTGCTGGACTCAGCAGGAGCCCAGGTTTCGAACCCGAGTCAGAGATGGCAGACTCGTCACCCCAGCCAGAGGGTGAGTGGCTGATGTGGCCTCATATCCCCACATGTGTCATAAGAGGGTGAAACCTCAGGTTTCCAGGCCAGGTGGGATGGTGACTGACTCACCTCGAATGTCTTCAGTCACCCAGAATTCTTTTCTGGACTCACTTGCCAGAACCCCTCTACCACTTTTTGCGTCTCTGGAGTGGCATTTCTGCTGGGTGTCTAGTCATCCGAGGACAGATCTTTTTTGTTAGTGCCTTAAAGCCTGGGTGGGGCCTCTCAATTCATTTCTACATCCCGTACAGTGCCAAGAGCACAGGCCCAGCGGGAGCCCAGAGCTGGCCAGCCCACCAAGGCCTGAGTGACTGGCTGAGCCCTCCAGCCTAGCTCCCCTCACCCTTCGTGCCAGGCGCTAGGCTACATGTTTATATATATTTATAAATCCAGCTAGTTTCCTCATCTGTAGATTTTACATTAATTGCTCTTTTTTTTTTTTTTTTGAGATGGAGTCTCACTCTGTCGCCCAGGCTGGAGTGCAGTGGTGTGATCTCTGCTCATTGCAACCTCTGCCTCCTGGGTTCATGCGATTCTTCTGCCTCAGCCTCCTGAGTAACTGGGACAGGCATGCGCCACCACGCCAGGCTAATTTTTTTTTTGTATTTTTAGTAGAGATGGGGTTTCACCATGTTGGCCAGGCTGGTCTTGAACTCCTGACCTCAGGTGATCCACCCACCTCAGCCTCCCAAAGTGCTGGAATTACAGGCGTGAACCACCACGCCCAGCCCTTATTTTTCAGTCTTAACAGAACCAGCCAGGCATGATGGCTTACGTGGTGCAACATGTTGCCAACAGCCTGGGCAACATGGTAAAACCCCATCTCTGTTAAAAACACAAAAATTAGCCGGGCACACTGGGTAGGCTGAGGCAGGAGAATCTCTTGAACCTGGAGGTGGAGGTTGCAGTGAGCCGAGACTGCGCCACTGTACACCAGCCTGGGCGACACGGTGAGACTCCATCTCAAAAAAAAAAATAATAATAATAATCTTAACAGAACCCCTACGAGATAGGTAGTATTAATGTTCCTGTTTGTAAATGAGAAAAGAAGACTTAGAGGTACAGGGCTCATGAGTCTGGAGCTGGGATTCAAACCCCGGGATTCCACTTCCCTCTTCTCTCCCCTCTTGAGTCTGTGAGAAACTGACAGGCGAGCCCTGCCGTTGTTTTGTGTCTAACAGTCAGAACAGTCCGGCCGAAGACTTCCAGGAGCCGTGCCAGTATTCCCAGGAGTCCCAGAAGTTCTCCTGCCAGTTGGCAGTCCCGGAGGGAGACAGCTCTTTCTACATAGTGTCCATGTGCGTCGCCAGTAGTGTCGGGAGCAAGTTCAGCAAAACTCAGACCTTTCAGGGTTGTGGAATCTGTACGTAAGCTCTTCCCGCTCTCCAGCAGTTTCCTTCATTTTTGATTTAATCCTTCTTATCGACTTCTCAGAGGGGCAGGGAAGGGGTGGTTGAGGGATTTGGTGAGTTGGTGGCTTTTGGGCGTTGCTTGCCGGGAGGTGTGGCAATGATGAAGCAGGCCCTTGTGGAGCTGTGCCTGGGGAGTGAACGGGGCTGGGTGGGGCTCTGCCTGCTGGGAACTCAGCCTACATGGGCTTCTCTACACTATATTTGCTGCTGCATAGGAGCCATGCTCCCTTTTCCCACAGTGCAGCCTGATCCGCCTGCCAACATCACAGTCACTGCCGTGGCCAGAAACCCCCGCTGGCTCAGTGTCACCTGGCAAGACCCCCACTCCTGGAACTCATCTTTCTACAGACTACGGTTTGAGCTCAGATATCGGGCTGAACGGTCAAAGACATTCACAACATGGATGGTAAATTTATGTTTTACTTCTCGTCAGAGAGGTGCCCCCAGATGCTTAGGCATAGTAGAAAGGGTACTAGAGGCCAGGCATGGTGGCTCACGCCTGTAATCCGAGCACTTTGGGAGGCCAAGGTGGGTGGATCACGTGAGGTCAGGAGTTGGAGACTAGCCTGGCCAACATGGTGAAATGCCATCTCTACTAAAATTACAAAAAATTAGCCAGGCGTGGTGGTGCACGCCTGTAATCCCAGCCACTCGGGGGCTGAGACAGGAGAATCCCTTGAACCCGGGAGGTGGAGGTTGTGGTGAGTGGAGATCACACCACTGCACTCTAGCCTGGGTGACAGAATGAGACTCCATCTCAAAAAAAAAAAAAAAAAAAATGAAAGAAAGAAAGAAAGAGTACTAAAAAGAAAACCATAGGCCCTAGGTCCTGCCCCAAAATTGGCTACCTTCGTTGCTTTGGATAAATGTTTTAAGCTTTCTGAGCCTTGGTGATATATCATTTATTAAATGAGAAGGATAATGCTAGGCCAGTCTCCTCTTCCCAGGCTTGCCTGTGAGGAGAGCAATGTGGGAAGAGATTTGGGCTATAAACATGTCAAGCATTGTGGCTTGCAGGATTCTGTAGTGCATGGGTGGGGCAGCTCCTGTGGGCCCTGAGGGCAACCCCCTCACTAGTGGTGGGAGCCTCTAGAGGCCTCTGCCAGCTGAAGCACAGGGCTGGTCAAGGCACCAACCCACTGGGGAGATGCCTGCCCAGCACCACCCTGGACCCCTCCCCAGAGTCACTGTGCCCCCGCCCTCAGGTCAAGGACCTCCAGCATCACTGTGTCATCCACGACGCCTGGAGCGGCCTGAGGCACGTAGTGCAGCTTCGTGCCCAGGAGGAGTTTGGGCAAGGCGAGTGGAGCGAGTGGAGCCCGGAGGCCATGGGCACGCCTTGGACAGGTACTGGGTTGGGCACTGAGGAAGGAAGGGGTGTTTCAACTCTGTCATTGCATCAGGTATCCGTTGCTATCTGACAAGTCGCCTCAAAACTAGTAGCTTAGGCCAGATGCGGTGGCTCACACCTGTGATCCCAGCATTTTGGGAGGGAGGCTGAGGCGGGTGGATTGCCTGAGGTCAGGAGTTCGAGACCAGCCTGGCCAATGTGGTGAAACCCCCGTCTCTACTAAAAATACAAAAAA
>NW_012121487.1:1326227-1327079 GCF_000951035.1 Colobus angolensis palliatus
ACAGTCAGTTAGGCAGCTCTTCTGCTGGTCTTGCCTGAATCAGGAATGCAGCTGCCATCAGATTGAGATGGTCTGAGGTGGCCTTGGTCACATGTCTGACGATGGTGCTGGCTGGTGGCCCCGGCCCTTGGTTCTCCCTGTGGCTTCTCATCCTCAGCTGCCAGCCCAGACTCAGGGCAGGCGGGTGGGGATCCCGCCACCGCTGGAGGGATGCGAAGCTAGCCATATTTAATCTAGGGCAGTCACTCATGCTTTTTATTTTTTTCAAATGTTAAAGGTAATAATAATTGCCATTTGAGGACTGTTGAAATTAGCATGTTTGTTGTAGAACATGAAAAATTCCAGAAAAATATGAAGAATAATTATCACCAGTAGTTTTACTCCCTAGAGAAAACCAGTGAGATCATGTTAGTATGCTGCTTTCCTTTTTCTAGGTGCATGTATGTGTGTGTGTATTTATATGTATAAACATAATATTCCCCATGTTGTCAATTACTTTTGGAAGCTTATTTAGTAACTGCATCATCAATATATATTTTTTAAAGCTCCATGGAAATTTTTTTAAACTTAAATTTTTTTTTTTTTTTGGAGACAGGGTTTCTCCTTGTTACCCAGGATGGAGTGCAGCAGTGCAATCGCAGGTCACTGCAACCTCTGCCTCCTGGGTTCAAGCAGTCCTCCTGCCTCAGTCTCCTAAGTAGCTGGGACCACAGGCATGTGCCACCATGCCTGGCTAATTTTTAAAAATTTTTTGTAGAGACAGGGTTTCACCATGTTGCCCAGGCTGGTCTTGAACTCCTGGCCTCAAACAATCCACCAGCCTCAGAGTCCCAAAGTGCTGGGATTACTGGT
>NW_012121487.1:1327129-1334095 GCF_000951035.1 Colobus angolensis palliatus
CTCAAACAATCCACCAGCCTCAGAGTCCCAAAGTGCTGGGATTACTGGTGTGAGCCACCACACCTGGCTAAACTTTAAAAAATATATATATATATATTTTTTGAGACGGAGTCTCGCTCTGTCACCCAGGCTGGAGTGCAGTGATGTGATCTTGGCTCTCTGCAAACTCTGCCTCCGGGGTTCACACCATTCTCCTGCCTCAGCCTCCCGAGTAACTGGGACTATAGGCGCACGCTACCACGCCCAGCTAATTTTTGTATTTTTTAGTAGAGATGGGGTTTCACTATGTTGGCCAGGCTGCTCTTGAACTCCTGACCTCGTGATCCACCCGTCTCAGCCTCCTAAAGTGCTGGGATTACAGGTGTGAGCCACCGTGCCCGGCCTAAACTTTTAAAATTGTAATCAAATTAATATATGCACGTGGCAAAGAAGTAATAAACAGCTTATAACATTGAGCAGTGGTCCCTTGTCCCATGCCTTCCATTTCTAGTCCTGCTTTCTAAGGAAGTTGCTTGACTCTTTCTGTTTCTAGTTCCTCTGTTGGTGCCCTCCTTAACTCTAAACAACAAGCTTATATGACTTTTTTTTCTTTTCCTGATAAAACCACTTGAGACATTATCTATCAACACCCTGCTATGAAAGGTTAGGATTTAGCAGACCTAGAATGCAGGAATCTCCCTGACCACAATCCAGAGGGTGGTCAGCCAGCCTCTGCTTGAATGCTTCCAGAGCCAGAGAGCTTACTACCTCTTGTAGCACTGTTTTATTTTTCCCAGTGTTTTTGTGGTAGAATGGCCTCCTGGCTCACTTTGGGGTCAGATATTTCTAGCCCTGTGGCATAGTTGAGCCAAATTAATCATTCTTAAATAACTCGCAGTTAGGAAAAAAAAAAAGACTAAGATACCCATATATTTGAGTAAGTATGGATAAAAAGGAAAAGGCAGAATTGACATCAGTCCCATCCCTACCCCTGCCACTTTCTCCCAGCCCTGGCCCCAGGGAGAGAAGGCTTTTATCTATCAGCTGCATATTCTTCTGCCAGATTGGATGGTGTGGGGTGATGGCTGTTCCTCCTAGCTGGCTTTGTTCTATGGGGTCCTTGTCCCTTGTCTTTCTTGTCCTGGGGAGAGCCAGAGGAGTAGGCTGGGGCTTAGAGTGTAATCCTAGTTGGATGCAGTAATATCAAGTACAAGTTTCCATCTTTGTTGGCACTTTCCCTGTTCATCAAGAACAGGAGGCGGCTTTCTACTGGGCCCTCCCCTCAAAAGCTTTTTTTCTGCTCAGGCCTGGACAAGGAGTGGGGCCTAACTGCTGTATCTTAGACCATTTTAATAAATCAGTGCATCCTTCAGGGTAGATCGCATTGACCTGTCCATGGTTTTCTTTGATTTGTGTATACTTTGAGCCAAATACACTGATTTATCTGAATGCTGAGCATCAGTATGGCTTTGGGGGCCTTTTTAAGCGGGGGGAAAATCAGCTCTAACATCGTGCAGAGGAATAGGAATTCCAGATATAGGCTGACCCCTATTTTACCTTTTATTCCAACCGCTTAGTTTAGATAGTCACAAGCAGCTTGAAGCAATCTCATTTTGTTAGAAAGTTTCTTCATCTAAAAATTTTCAAATTGTAAAATATACGTAATATAATATTTACCATTTATATTATTATTATTTTTTGAGATGGAGTCTTGCTCTGTCACCCAGGCTAGAGTGTAGTGGCGTGATCTCAGCTCAATGCAACCTCCACCTCCCGGGTTCAAGCAATTCTCCTATCTCAGCGTCCCGAGTAGCTGGGACTACAGGCACCCGCCAACACGCCTGGCTAATTTTTGTATTTTTAGTGGAGATGGGGTTTCACCATATTGGTCAGGCTGGTCTTGAACCCCTGACCTCAGGTGATTCACCCACCTCAGCCTCCCAAAGTGCTGGGATTACAGGCATGAGCCACCGTGCCCTGCCCATTTATATTATTTTTAAGTGTACAGCTCTGTGGCATTAAGTATCGTTGTGCAACCATCACCACTTTACTTCTCCAGGACTTTTTTCATCTTGTAAAATTGAAACTCAGAATCTGTTAAACAATAACTCCCCTTTCACCCACTCCTTCCCCCAGCTCATGGCAACCACCATTCCACTTGCTTTCTCTGTGAGTTTGACTACTCTAGGTACTTCATTTGCTTGACTGCTTGCTTGCTTGCCTTTGTCTCTTTCTCTCTCTCTTTTTTTTTTTTTTTTGAGACTGAGTCTCACTGTGTCGCCCACCCAGGCTGGAGTGCACTGTCGTGATCTTGGCTCACTGCAACCTCTGCCTCCCGGGTTCAAGCAATTCTCCAGCCTCAGCCTCCTGAGTAGCTAGGATTACAGGCGTCTGCCACCACGTCTGGCTAATTTTTTTATTTTTAGTAGAGATGGGGTTTCACCATGTTGGCCAGGCCGGTCTTGAATTCCTGACCTCAGGTGATCCGTCCGCCTTGGCCTTCCAAAGTGCTGAGATTACAGGTGAGAGCCACTGCGCCTGGCCCTCTCCCTCCCTCTTTTTCTTTCTTTTTTCTTTTCTTTTCTTTTTTTTATTTTGAGATAGGTTCTCCCTCTATCACCCAGGCTGGGGTGCAGTGGCGTGCGATCATGCTCACTGCAGCCTTGACCTCCTGGGCTCAAGAAATCCTCCCACCTCAGCCTCCCAAATAGCTGAGACTACAGGTATGCACCACCATGCCTGGCTAATTTTTGTATTTTTTATAGAGACAAGGTTTCACCATGTTGCCCAAGCTGCACTCTAGGTACTTCAAATAAGTGGAATCAGAGAGTATTTGTCTTTTGGTTACTGACTTATTTCACTTAGCATAATATCTTCAAGATTTATTCATGTTATAACATGTGTCAGACTTTCCTCCCTTTTTAAGGCTGAATAATATTCCATTGTGTAGAGATACCATATTTTGTTGATTCATTTATTCATCAGGGGACACTGGGTTTGCTTCCCCATTTTGATTGTTGTGCATAATGCTGCTATAAACATGGGTGTGAAATATCTGTTTAGATTCCTGCTTTCAATTCTTTTGTGTGTATATACTCAGAAGTATATTTGTGGCATCATATGGTAATTCTAATTTTAAATTTTCATGGAAATGCCATGCCGTTTTCCACAGTGGCTGCACGATTTTACACTTACACTGGAGTGTATAAGTGTTCCAGTTTCTCCATATCCTTGCCAACACTTATTATTTTTCATTTTGCTGCAATAGTCCTCCTTATGGATATGAAGTGTTATCTCATTGTGGTTTTGATTTGCATTTCCCTAATGATTGATGTCTTTTTTGAGACAGAGTCTCACTCTGTTACCCAGTCCGGAGTGCAGTGGGGTGATCTTGGCTCACTACACCCTCTACCTCCTGGGTTCAAGTGATTTTCGTGCCTCAGCTTCCCGAGTAGTTGGGATTGACGTGCACCACCCAGCTAATTTTTGTATTTAGCAGAGATGGGGTTTTGCTGTGTTGGCGAGGCTGCTCTCAAACTCCTGACCTCAAGTGAGCCGCCTGTCTAGGCCTCTCAAAGTACCGGCATTACAGGCGTGAGCCACCATGCCCAGGCTGAGCATCTTTTCATGTGCTTCTTGGCCATTCATGTATCTTTGGAGAAATATCTATTCAAATAGAAAGTTCTTTCTTATGTGAACCTAACTCTGGCCTCACTGGCCCTTGCTCTGTCCTCAGGGATAACCGATGACAAATTTCCTAGTCTGCTCTCTCTGAATTCTTTTGGAGTTCCCAGACTTGAATCTGCTTGGGCTCTTCTTCCCAAGGTGTTACATGGAATGGTCTGTGAATTCTTTACCTGTCTGGCCCCCTTCCTCTGGTCTGGTCTCATTTGTGGATGTCCATCTTTAAGTTGCTGACACCCTCCCTCTATTGGAAGATGGTGTGGTGGGGGCTGTCTGGCCAGCACTGGGTATGGTCTTCACTTTCCAGCCTCGGGTGGACATACTTCTGTGGCATAGACACAGCTTCTGTGGGAGCTCAGACAGAACAGTTGGTTTCTTCTCACATAAGGAGCGGAAGACTTTGAGCCCTCCACCCTATACATATGTGGTTTGAGGCAGGGGAAGTCTTCAAAGCCTAGTGGTGAATATCCAAGAAAGAAACCTGCTGCTCCCCTCTCTGCTGAGGGCAGAGCAAGAGGAACTTGGATGATTCTGATGCAAGAGGGGGATTCAGGTTGGAAATTGGCAGACAGTTCTGAAAAATAAGAGGAAGGTTAGAACACTAGGTGAGGTGTTTGTTATGGACCACAGTTATTTGGCTGTTAGGGATGCGTCAGTGTACTAGACACTGTATCACCGTGTGGGATGAGCTAACCCGCCCCAAGGACCTTCAGCTCTCAAGGCCCAGACAGACAGGATGCACCTGCCTCCAGCCTAGGTGTGGGAGTGGTGGCCTTTGGCAGACACAGAGGTCCTGGGAAGCACCTGGGAGTCAGGTTGTATGACCTTGGTAAAGTTAGTTCAGCTCTCAGAGCCTCAGTCTTGTCATCTGTAAAGTAGGGATGATAGCACCAATCTTGTTCCTTTCAGAGAGTTTTTGTGAGTCTGATGAAAAAATATTCTTTAGAAATGCTAAAGCATACTGCACATGTAAGGGGATCAGCAATTACAGGACAGTGCTACTTCTTGGGAGGAGGAGAGTAGGACCAGAGGCATCCCAGAATCAGTATCCTGGAGGCCATCCTGAACTCACTGCGTTAGAATCTGGAGGAGGAAATGGAGTGGGCGGTTTGAGAAAGCTTTCCGGGTGGTTTTAGTATGTGCCTGAGGGGGCTGGAGGAGGGCGCATGCCCCACCGTAGTATATCTAATATGTACTAGATGGTGCTTACAGCGTGATAAGGCTGTAAGCAGACTGTTCTGTTGGGGCAGTTTAGAGATAGCAGGAAAAGCTTCATGGAGGAGGTGACAATTGAATTGTGTCTTGAAGGATGTGTAGGAGGGTCCCAGATAGAAAATGGGGATTGTAGACAGAGGGAACAGCAGGTACAAAGGCACGGAACTGTGAGCAAGGGGAGGGTGGCAGGGAGCTGCTTGGTGAGGCTGACAGATGTGTGGGTGGGTGGTCTGAGTGGGACAGGTGGAGGCCGGCCTTGGTGGGCCCCTGTAGGAGTGGAAGTGGAATGCCATAGAGGGGGGCTGTGGAGCCTGGACTTCGGCAGGTGCTGAAGGTGCCCTTGAGGCTGGGGCTTGGCCCTCGCACAGACTATAGCCCAGGACAGCCTTTTGCACGAAGTTGAGGGTCCCAGAGTCACTCTGTTGTAGCCCTGCTTTGGCCAGCAAGGCAGGTCACGTATGTCAGCACCTGCAGCGACAGCTCATGGAAATTGTGCAGGCTGGTACCCGTGGACAGGGCGCGTGGTCGGCGGCTTTCTCTCAAGCGGGAGTTCTGAATTTATCCTCTCCTAATGGGAGTTCTCCCTGTCACATCAACATTGAGTCTGGGGGAACCACAAAATCATTTTCCTCTTTTTTTTTTTTTTTTTTGAGATGGGATCTCACTCTGTTGCCCAAGCCAGAGTGCAGTGGTATAATCATAGCTCACTCCAGCCTTGAACTCCTGCCTCAGCCTCTGAGTAGCTAGCACTATAGGCATGCATCACGATGCCCGGCTAATTTTTTAAAAAATATTTTACAGAGATGAGGTCACCCTATGTTGCACAGGCCTTGAGTGATCCTCCTGCCTCGGCCTCCCAAAGCTCTGGGATTGATAGCCATGAGCCACTGAGCCAGGCTGGAGCCCCTTTTCAAAGAGGGCATGGGGCAAAATGCCTGGGAAAAGCCCATTAGGCACAAGGGGATTATTCCTTGCTCCTCACAAATTCCTTTAACTCCCTCCTTTATTCCCCAAGAATGGGAATCACACCTGTTGGAGGAGGTACTGCCAAAGGTTTGCATTTGCACATGAGGGGGTGCCCTGAAGCCAGGACTGAGCAGTCGGTCCCTCCAGCTATATATTATCTTCTCAAACTCTTTGGCCGTCCATTCTGGAGGAGTTTGTTTTGTTCCCCTCTGCAGCACTCCCAAGTGGGACATTCTGGGGTTACAGAGCCTCAGTTACACATTTCTGGAGAGATTTTGCCCTGTTCACTTCTCCATGTGGCATCCCCGAATTCCCTCTCGGCCCTGTTTTCTTCAGCTTTCTGAAACATTCCACTGGGGGCCCCGCCCACTTCTACTGCATCCCCTGCCACTTTGTGCAGAGCACTGACTCTGGAGTCAGGTAGCATTCGGTATAGTTGCTGCCCTTGCCCTTGACTAGCACGACCCTGGGGAAGTACCTCACCAAGACTCAGTTAGCTTACTTATCAAGTGGAAATAGTAATGCCTGCCTCAAAAAACCCAAACCCCAGCCTTGCTGGGTTGTGAGTCTTCAATGAGGTGAGAAGCAATTAGCACAGAGCCTGGCACATGACAAGGGTGCAATAAATGCCAGCAGGACTGCCTTTCACCCGTGTCTCCTGCCAAACCTGTCTCTAGAGCTCTGGATTCATGTCTTCAACTCGGCTCAGACTTCTGGCCAGATCCTCCCTCCTGTGCCAGGTGCTCAGCATGACCCAAACCAAACATATCACACCCCTCACAGACCTCCCTGCCCTGTTTGTCCAGGGGACAGACACTCCACCCACCCAGCTACCCAGCCAGGAGCTTGCACATCACGCCAAACGCCTCTGCCTTGGTTTGGATTCTCACCACATCTCAGTAGTATCTAGCAGTCAGCTGTCCTGGTGCACTCCACTCTTTGTGCCTCTCTCCACGACCCTCCTCCCGCATCCTCCCCTTGCCTACCCACCTGACATCCCTGTGCACAACTGGGCGAGTCCTAAACATTGGGATTTCATGGGTCTGTAAAACTTCAAAAACAATTCTGGGGACCAATTAAGATTGCCAGCTTTCTTTTTTTTTGACGGAGTTTCGCTCTTTT
>NW_012121487.1:1334685-1387922 GCF_000951035.1 Colobus angolensis palliatus
GGATGGTCTCGATCTCCTGACCTCGTGATCCGCCCGCCTCGGCCACCCAAAGTGCTGGGATTACAGCTGTGAGCCACTGCGCCCGGCCAGCCATCACTATAATTTCTTAAAAGAAAAGATGCTTGGTTGGGCGTGGTGGCTCAGGCCTATAATCTCAGCACTTTAGGAGGCTGAGGGAGGAGGACTGCCTGAGCCCAGGAGATAGAGACCAGCCAGCTACCATAAGGAGACCCTTTTTTTTTTTTACAAAAAAAAAAAGTTTAGAAAAAATTAGTCGGGCATAGCAGTGCATACCTGTAGTCCTAGCTAAGTGGGAGGCTGAGGTGGGAGGATCACCTGAGCCCAGCAGTTGGAGGCTGCAATGAGCTATGATTGCACTACTGCACTCCAGCCTGGGCAACAGAGCCAGACCCTGTCTTAGTAACAAAAAACGACTCTGCTTTAACTGCCCCCCCACACCCATCCCCCCAAATGAGGAAGGGTGAAACATGAGAACGAGGGGCGCTTTTGGCACCCAGACACCATGGAGATGTACACACAGCTTTTTCTGAAGCTTCTCTCTGCAGACCATCCCGAGTGGCGTTTGGGACCCAGCTGGAGGTGAGTCATTTCTCCTCGGGAGGCTCCTCAGTGAGGTTTATTTATTTGTTTCTGTACGAATAGAGGAGCAGTGATGAGCTGTCTGTTGGGTGGTTGAAAGGCTGTGAGGAAAGGTGTGAAGTAGGGTCTGCTGGCTCAGCATGGAGGAGCTGCCTGGCGCTGCTGAGCCTGTGGGTCCCACGGTCTCTTCTCCCCTCTTCCTGTGGCTTTGTGGTTCATTCCCACTTTAACCCCAGCAACCTGAGCCACCAGAGGTTACTGGGCATTCTCTAGGCCACAGGCTGTGTTGGGGGTCAGGACTGTGGGTAGAAACTTTCTTTATGAAGCATCTGTCTTGAGTATAGTATGGGGAGCCTTTAGAAAACCCTAATGACTGGGTCTTATTTCCATGGTTCTGCGGTGACAAGCAAGGTGGAGCCTACAAGGCTCCAGACGAAGCTGACTCTGGCTGGGTTTGGCAAACTGCTGGGCCGCATGAGCATCCGCGGGCAGCCATATTTTCTATTTAGGGCTGCCCCATCTTCTTGTTTTCTTCTTCTTCTTCTTCTTCTTCTTTTTTTTTAGAGACAAGGTTTGACTATGTTACCCAGGCTGGTCTCAAACTCCTGGCCTCAAGGGATTCTCCGGCATCAGTCTCCCAAAGTGCTGGGATTACAGGTGTGAATCCGGCCTGCTCCGTCTTCTTTGTCTTCTGATTTTAGCTTTCATTCTAGCGTCTCCATGCCCTCAGGTCATGCTTTAGATACCCTGGGCTATGAGTGTATGACTGTTCTCTGCTGGGCTGGGCTGAGCTGGGAAGAACACAAAGGAATAAGAAACTGGGTCCCGCCCATAAATTCTAGGTTCAATTCTGGTCACACTTGCTGTGCGGCCTTGAACAAGTCGCTTTCCCTCTCTGGGCCTCTGTTTCCCCTCTGTACAATGGGAAGAGTGGATGCATTCTTATACTCCCTCTCGTGCTGCGGGTGTGTGGTTTCCCCCTTACTGGTGACAGCATATTCCAGGAATTCTGGAAACCCTCCCCCACGCAGAAGCAGCGTCACCCTCTCCCCGCCTCCTTGCTAGTCCTTTTTTTTTTTTTTTTTTTTGCTAGTCCTTCTTACTCCTGGCCCAGTGAGGCTCATGATTTTTGTATAAACCATTCTGTGGAATTTTAGAATTCTTGATGGAAAAATGATGAGCTGACAAGAAAATATTTTGAAATCCAGAGCATTCCACTCACTGCCTGTTACGGTTAAGGCCCAGGCTTTCGCTTGGATGCTTAGCCTCCTCTTGCCTTGGGGTTTCTGCAGAAACACTGTTCCTGTGGAGGGGGAGGGAGCCGTGAGGGTGCCTGGTCCACATCCCTGCTGCTGCAATGTGTACTAAACCCACACAGGCAAATGAATATTTGTTTGTTATATATTTTTTATTGCAAAAAGGTGCATAGAAGGAAATTGAAATAGTGCTTATCTCTAGTGATGTGTATCTTCCATTTTCTTCTTCCTGTGTACAAATATATAGTATTATTATATATACTGTATTACACAATAAATAATCATAAAAATATATTTCTTTAGAAAGTTTGGATCAAAATACATGGAATTTTTCTTGTCTTGCATTTTTCATACAGCATTATGTCATGTCTTCAATGTTGTTCTAAAATATTTTTGGCCGGGCGTGGTGGCACACGCCTGTAGTCCCAGATACTTGGGAAGCTGAGATGGGAGGATCACTGAAGCCCAGAAGTTAAAGCTACAGTGAGCCATCATCATACCATTGCACTGCAGCCTGGCGATGGAGGCAGACCCTATCTCTGAAAATGTATAATAATTGGCCAGGCAGGGTAGCTCATGTCTGTAATCCGAGCACTTTGGGAGGCAAAGTGGGTAGATCACCTGAGGTCAGGAGTTCGAGACCAGCCTGGCCAATATGGTGAAACCCCATCTCTACTAAAAATACAAAAATTAGCTGGGTGTGGTGGCGGGCGCCTATAATCCCAACTACTTGGGAGGCTGAGGCAGAAGAATCACTTGAACCTAGTGGGTGGAGGTTGCAGTGAGCCAAGATCGTGCCACTTCACTCCAGCCTGGGCGAAAGAGTGAAATTCCTTCTCTCTCTCTCTCTATGTATATGTATATATATAAAAAATAAATTTTAAAAGTTTCTGCATTATGTAGTTATATCATAATTTCTATAACTAGTCCCTTATGGTTGGATATTTGGTTATCTCCAGCATGCTGGTTTTTTTTATTTTGAGACAGAGTTTCACTCTTGTTGCCCAGGCTGGAGTGCAATGGCATGATCTCTGCTTACCGCAACCTCTGCCTCCCGGGTTCAAGTGATTCTCCTGCCTCAGCCTCCCAAGTAGCTGGGATTACAGGCATGTGCCAGCACACCCGGCTAATTTTGTATTTTCAGTAGAGATGGGGTTTCTCTATGTTGGTCAGGCTGGTCTCAAACTCCCAACCTCAGGTGATCTGCCCAGCTTCCCAAAGTGCTGGGATTACAGGTGTGAGCCAGTAATGCTATTCTTTTAAATAACATTGAGATGAACTTTTTTCTGATTTTCAAGCCCCTGAGACAGGACTCCGGGGCCCGTGAATCACTAATAACAACCCTTTCTTCTGTCCACAGAATCCAGGAGTCCTCCAGCTGAGAACAAGGTGTCCACCCCCACGCAGGTGAGCTCCTGTTCTTGTAAAAGGGTCAGGGCAGCAGCACCTAGTGGTTAGGAGTGTGGGCGGATGCCAGACTGAATTTGGTTTAAATCCCAGCTCTGTCACTTAGTAGAAATGTGGCTGTGGTGAGTTATCTGTGCTTTTCAAGCCTCTGTGAAAGGGAATCATAAAAATTATCTTGTCCCAGGATTGTAAAGAGTGGAGCAGTGTTGGCCTGGCACGCAGAACTGCCCTGCATCTAGCGGCAGCTATTTCATCTCTGAGCTTTTTGGACACTGCTAACGGCTTAGCTTGAGATTGGATTCTGTTCATCTGAGTCCTTCCCCTGTGGACTCCTGGTGTCATAACTTGCTGGAAAGAGGATTACCTCTGAAGCTGCTTAACAAATTCCATGAGTAATCCAATTTCCTATCCAACTATATCTCCTCCTGTGGCCCTTAACTCCCTAAATGCTAAGCTGGGAGGCACAGCCACTTCTGGAGCTATGCAGCACAGGGAAGGAGCCTGGGGCTCTTGAACCTTATATGTGTTCCATGTAGGAACAGCTGCAGGTGGAGCCCATACCCATGGGGCTAGAGTGCTCCCAACACAGGTTCTGGGGAAACTGACACCGACTGAGGACTGGCCTCATCCTGCTAAACTGTAAGCCTTGCATTTGCTATTTCATTGGCTCCTTATGTTAACGTTACAAGGGAGTGCTTGTAAGGGCTGCTTAACATGGGGTAAGAAGTCTGAGGCCAGGGCCAGGCGCCGGAGCTCACGCCTGTAATCCCAGCACTTTGGGAAGCCAAGGCGGGCAGATCATCTGAGGTGAGGAGTTCAAGACCAGCCTGACCAACATGGAGAAACCCTGTCTCTACTGAAAATACAAAATTAGCTGGGTGTGGTGGCACATGCCTGTAATCCCAGCTATTTGGGAGGCTGAGGCAGGAGAATTGCTTGAACCTTGGAGGCGGAGGGTGCGGTGAGCCAAGATCGCACCATTGCACTCCAGCCTGGGCAACAAGAACGAAACTCCTTCTCAAAAAAAGAAAAAAAAAAAAAGAAGTCTGAGGCCGGGCGCAGTGGCTCACTCATGTAATCCCAGCACTTTGGGAGGCTGAGGCGGGTGGATCACCTGAGGTCAGGAGTTCCAGACCAGCCTGGCCAACATGGTGGAATCCCGTCTGTACTAAAAACACAAAAATTAGCTGGGCGTGGTGGCACGTGCATGTAATCCCAGCTATTCAGGAGGCTGAGGCTGGAGAATCACTTGAACACGGGAAGCATAGGTTGCAGTGAGCTGAGATCATGCCATTGCACTCCAGCTTGGGCGACAAGAATCTCCATTTCTTTTGTGAAACTCCATTTCACAAAAAAACAAAAAGTAAAAAGAAATCTGTCCAAGGTGACATAGCTCGTAAGTGGTGGAGCCAGGATTCCAGTCACAGTGGTACCTGCACCCTTGCATCGGACCTGTAAGGACAACAGCTGCTTCAGTGTATCCACTGAGCATCTTCTCTGTGCAGGGTGCTGTGCCCTTCAGCTTTTGGTGGAGAGGCAGGTGGAAAGAAAGCCCCACCCTTAGCAGACACGGTGTGGATAGAAAAAATGTAAATAATAGTATTATTGATTTTTCCACTGTTATGAGTGAAATGGAGAAAGGAATGCTTTGGGCGGATCAGGGAGGACTCTGAGGAGGAGGTACCTCCTGAACTGGTTCTGAATGATGGTGGAATCTGCAGAAACAGGCTGATGGTGAGGAATGTCTCTTTTAGGCACCTACTACTAATAAAGACGACGATAATATTCTCTCCAGAGATTCTGCAAATGCGACAAGCCTCCCAGGTAAGGACTGGGTATTTTCATATTCACAGGGTCTGAGGGACAGATTTGTCTCTGTGGAAAGTCCTTTCTTATTTGGCCAGGTCGTCAGAGGATCAATGGCAGAAATGTTTTTTTTGTTTGTTTGTTTTTGATTTTGTTTTTTTGAGACAGAGTCTTGCTCTATTGCCTAGGCTGGAGTGTAGTGCGATCTTGGCTCACCACAACCTCCGCTTCCCGAGTTCAAGCGATTCTCCTGCCTCAGCCTCCCGAGTAGCTGGGATTACAGGTGCATACCACCATGCCCGGCTAATTTTTGTATTTTTAGTAAAGACGGGGTTTCACCGTGTTGGCCAGGATGGTCTCAAACTCCTGACCTCGTGATCTGCCTGCCTCGGCCTCCCAAAGTGCTGAGATTATAGGCATGAGCCACCGTGCCTGGCCAGAAATATTCTTTTATTACTTTATATGTTGAAGTTTGATATTGTTAGCTAAGATATAATGAGGAGATCGTAAGAAAAGTGGGATAAATCAGTGAGATATTTCACAGTTGGCCCACAATACAAATGAATGTGCTGCAGATAAGATTACTGGAGTCTGAAATGGAATACCTGTTGAGGGAAATCTTTATTTTGGGAGCCCTTGATTTCAATGCTTCTGATTCCCTATCCCTGCAAGACCAGGAAAACTTACCAGTATTTGAATCAAGAAAGATCACAAGTCCTGTGTTTGATTAAGTGTATGGGACTTGATGGAATCCAGACTCCAGAGGTTCAGTAGTTGAGTGGCTCCAGCTGATGACTCTTGGGCTTTGTGAGGTAGTCCTTGCCCTCGTTCCCCATCCCTGGGTGGATTCCTGCCTGCACCTGATGCTGGCTGCGTCTGCTACAACAGCCCAGGTGCCAAGCCCTACCATGGTGCAGTGCACCTGTGGAAGACCTGCTAAATACCTGGGCCTGAGCTCTGCACAGTTGGGGACTCGGAGAGGATTAGAGCCATCCCTCTTCTCAAGGAGGCTACAGTCCAGGCCCCCACAAAGAGTAAACTGGTAACTGTGACAAAGACCAGAACGTGAGATGAGCAGAAAGGGAGGCACAGATAAAGCAAAGTGGAATTTAGAGATTTGAGAGAGTGCATCAAGCTGAGCAGTCACAGAAAGCTCATGGAGGAGGTGCCATTTGAAATAGGCTTTGAATGGTATGGGTGGGATGCAAGAGGTTGAGTGTTCAAAGGTTGCTATGGGCCGGGCACAGTGGCTCACGCCTGTAATCCCAGCACTTTGGGAGGCCGAGGTGGGAGAATCACCCGAGATCAGGAGTTCAAGACTAGCCTGGCCAACATGGTGAAACCCCATGTCTACTAAAAAATACAAAAATTAGCTGGGCGTGATGGTGGGTGCCTATAATCCCAGCTACTTGGGAGGCTGAAGCAGGAGAATCTCTTGAACCCGGGAGGTGGAGGTTGCAGTGAGCCAGGATTGAGCCACTGCACTCTATCCTGGGCCACAGAGTGAGACTCCGTGTCAAAAAAAACCCAAAAGCAACAGCAACAACAAAAACAAAGGCTGCTATGGAAGAGGGGACCCTCCAGTCCTCTCCGTCCACCCTCACTGATGATTTTTTTTTTTTACTTTTTTTAAAGATCGGCCCATGGATGGTCTTTAGTGAGGTCTTTTTTTTTCTTTTTTTTTTTCTGAGATCTGACTTTGTGATCCACCTGCCTTGGCCTCCCAAAGTGCTGGGATTACAGGTGTGAACCACTGTGCCCAGCCTGTTACTGATTATTTTATCCAGCTTCATGTCACTAAAGACCATCCACAGGCTGGCAACTCCCAATTTTATATCCCTACCCTGATCTGTCCACTAAGACCCAGACTCATGTACCCAACTGCTTAGTTGACACATGGGACATCCGCTAGCAGTCTCAAATATATATATACGTATTTTTTAAGATAGATTTTTTGTTCTTGTTGCCCAGGCTGGAGTGCAATGGTGTGATCTCAGCTCACCGCAACCTCTGCCTCCTGGGGTCAAGCGATTCTCCTGCCTCAGCCTCCTGAGTAGCTGAGATTACAAGGATGCGCCACCACGCCCAGCTGATTTTGTATTTTTAGTAGAAACAGGGTTTCTCCATGTTCATCAGGCTGGTCTCGAACTTCCGACCTCAGGTGATCTGCCCGCCTCAGTCTCCCAAAATGCTGGGATTACAGGTGTGAGCCACTGTGCCTGGCCAGCATTCTCAAATTTAACATGTCTGAAAGAGAACACCTGACATCTCCCCACCTCTTCAACCCAGATCTGTTCTTCTCCATCTTCCCTATCTCAATAACTGGTACTGCATTTGCTCAGATGCAGGGGATCGGGCACGCTTCCTCCCTACTCCTCATCCTGTGGCCAGTCCTTCAGCAAGTATTGTCCTTGTGCTTTGAGACGTATCTAGGAGCTGACCACTCCTCACCATCTCCAGCGCCAACACCCAGTCCAGCCCCTGCCACCTCTCATCTGGCAGGGTTTCCTGGGCTGCCAACTGGTCTACCAACTTCTAGGCTTAACCCCCAACCAACTCTTTTCCAACCAGCACCTAGAGTGTCCCTTAAAACACAAATCCAAGCTCTCTCTGGCTCAGTGCCATCTCCCCTAGAGTATAAGTCAAAGTCCTGACAAAGTCCCCAGTTTCTACGGGGAGTCCCAGCGAAGCCATGTGGTCCCCTATCTTTAGATGTTGCCTCTCCATTCTCCCTTTCCTTGCTCTGCCCCAGCCACAGTGCCCTCTTTGCTCCTCCACACATGCTCTACCTCAGGGCCTTTGCACTTGCTGTGTGCTCTGCGTGGACAGGCTTCCTCTGACGTCTGCTTGGCCAGCTCCTTCCTATCACTCAAGTCTCTGCTCAGATGCACCCTTCTCTGGTAACCTTTTCCTGAGAATTTTTTTTTTTTTTTTTTGAGACGGAGTCTCGCCCTGTCGCCCAGGCTGGAGTGCTGTGGCCGGATCTCAGCTCACTGCAAGCTCCGCCTCCCGGGTTCACGCCATTCTCCTGCCTCAGCCTCCCGAGTAGCTGGGACCATAGGCGCCCGCCACCTTGCCCGGCTAGTTTTTTGTATTTTTTAGTAGAGACAGGGTTTCACCGGGTTAGCCAGGTTGGTCTCGATCTCCTGACCTCGTGATCTGCCCGTCTCGGCCTCCAAAAGTGCTGGGATTACAGGCTTGAGCCACCGCGCCCGGCCGGGAATGTTTTTAAAAAACACTTGTTTGTCTGTCTTCCTTGATTGGATATAAGATCCATTTAGGCACATGATAGGCACTCAAAGAATATTTGTTGGATGAAAGAAGGAACAAATATATGACTTGGTGCCGTGGGTCATGCCTGTAATCCCGGCACTTTTGGAGGCCGAGGTGGGCGGATCCCCTAAGGTCAGGAGTTGGAGACCAGCTTGGGCAACATGGCAAAACCCCATCTCTACAAAAAATACAAAAATTAGCCGGGCATGGTGGCACGTGCCTGTTGTCCCAGGTACTTGGGAGGCTGAGGTAGGAGGATTGCTTGAAACCGGGAGGTGTAGGCTGCAGTGAGCAGAGATCACACCACTGCACTCCAGCCTGGGTGACAAGAGCGAGACTCCATTTCAAAAAAAAAGAAGGAACAAATATAAAAGATGATGAAATATTAATAAATAAGCCAAGCATACTGCTTTCATTACACGGCTGCATCTCTCAAGAGACATGGGACACGCTTGGAGAAACTTGTCCTTGTAGCCACTGCCCACTCACCAGTCTGGGCTCATTGCACTGCCTGCCTCCAGTAGGCATCTGAAGTGATGACTGGCAGGCAGCCTCTTCTTCAGCAGTGGATTGCATTTTGGGTAGAAGAGCCTGAATGCTGGGTCCATACAACTGTGACTGCATTCCCAGCAGAAGGAGATGGTTTTGCTTAGATGTGCCCTCTGTCCAGTCCAGGGACTCTGGCAGTGGTAGGAAGAGCCTTTCTGTGGGAAGACACGGCTGCTTGCAAAGCTAGTTTGTTCTTTCCTTCATTCAAGGAAATATTTTGGAGATCCTACTTTGTATTCGGCACTGTGTAAGCTGCTGGCAGTGTTACAGTGAAAAAGACACATGCGGTCCCTGCCTTCAGGAAACTCAATCTAGAGGTGGAACTGGAGAAATAACTGGGAGGGGCACTTGCTCAGCTTGGAGTGGGGTCAGTTCTCAAAGGAAGTGACATCACTTCATCTGAGATCCAAAGGCCAAGTAGGGACTGGACAGCAAAGGGGTACAGCAAAGGTGGAGAAAGCAGACAGGTGAGAAGAGGGAACGTGTGTGGAGAGCCCTGGAGGAAAAAGATCATGGCTTGTTGGAGAACTGAATGATGTTCATATGGCTGGGGCTTGAGTACCAAATGTGGAGACAGGCAAGAGATGACACCCGCATGGAGAAAACTGCTTCCAAATATTTGGTTTAAAGCATCCAATCTCCTGACATTGTCCTCAGAGGAACTGCCATCAAGGAGGTCCCCAAAGCCTTCTGTTTGTTGTACCCTCTTTGTGTCTTACGGGGGCAGGTAGAATGCCACCAGAAAAACCACTCTGAAAGTGAATAGGAGTCCGTGGCTAGCCACAGGCACTCAGAAACCCTGAGCTTGAGGTGTCTCTTGCCACATGGTGGAATCCTGAGGTCTGCCAGATTAAGCTGGGGGTGATTCTTCTAGAGTGGGCTTTGTTAAGAAACAAACAAACAAAAAACAGTTAAGCTTGTCAAGTGGCCTGTTGGTTGGCAGAGCTGTTTCATTTTCTGGGAGAGGGGTTGGAGGGGAAGATTCCTTTGAGGCTTTTGACAGCACCAACTAAGTGGTTTTCTTCTCCTCCTGTTCCTTTTTCTCCATATTCTCCTCTTCCTCCTCTATCTTCATTTTTTTTTTTTTTTTAACCTAGTGCAAGATTCTTCTTTGGTACCACTGCCCACATTCCTGGTTGCTGGAGGGAGCCTGGCCTTTGGAACGCTCCTGTGCATTGCCATTGTTCTGAGGTGAGATGGGTCCTGGGGGATGGCCCTGTGGTGTTCTCATATTTATGTAGCTTTCCTTTGCCCATTATGAAATTTACAGTGTATTTATTCATTCATTTATCCATTCATCAAATGAATGCACACACCACAGCACACACAGTGCCTAGTATTATGCCAAGCCCTGTTTTAGGTGCTGCAGGAGACAATGCTGGGCAGGGCAGATACAGTCTCAGGAAGAAGCCAGACACTAAGAGGTAATCACTGCTGTGGTAAGAGCTACAAAAAGCATGCCATGGTGAGGAGAACTGACCTGGCATTAAGGAGGAAGAGGAATTGGTCTGAGAAAGAAGAGGGTTCTTTTTTTTTTTTAGTCAGCGTCTCACCCTGTCACCCAGGCTGGAGTGCCGTGGTGCAGTCTCACCTCACAGGACAACCTGTGCCTCCCAGGTTCAAGTGATCCTCCCACCATAGCCTCTGGAGTAGCTGGGACTATAGGTGCACACCACCCCTCAGCCTCTGGAGTAGCTGGGACTACAGGTGCACACCACCCCTCCTAGCTAATTTTTCTTTTTTTTGTAGAGATGAGGTCTCATGTTGCCCAGGCTGGTCTCGAACTCCCAGTCTCAAGTGAGCCACCTGCCTTGGCCTCCCAATGTTTTGGGATTACAGGTGTGAGCTACCACACCTGGCCCAAAGAGGGTTCTTACGAGAGAAGCCCAGGATGTAATATGGTTGACAGCGTGTGCATGCACGTGTCTGTCGGGGGGCAGCGTGGTTGGGGCAATATGGGGTGGGAAGAGTGGAGAGGTAGGCTGGTGCCAGGTCATAAAAGGCCTTGAAAGAGAGGTGGGAGGAATTTAGGCCTTTTCTTGAGGATAATGAATGTCTGTTGGAGTTTTAAGAAGAACCTGGGCCAGGCGCAGTGGCTCACACCTGTAATTCTATCACTTTGGGAGGCCGAGGCAGGTGGATCTCCTGAGGTCAGGAGTTCAAGACCAGCCTGGCCAAAATGATAAAACCCTGTCTCTACTAAAAATACAAAAATTAGCCAGGCATGGTAGTGCATGCCTGTAATCCCAACTACTCGGGAGACTGAGGCAGGAGGATCACTTGAACCCAGGAAGTGGAGGTTGCAGTAAGCCGTGATTGTGCCACTGTGCTCCAGCCTGGGCGACAGAATGAGGCTCATCTCAAACAAAGAGAACCAAAAAGTCACTCTCAATGCAGTTTGGAGACTGGATGAGGTGGGTGAAAATGGATACAGTAGCCCAGGGTCTGGGCAAGAGATAATAAGAAACTGTTTAGGATGGTGGCAATGGATTGGAGAGCCATGAATTGATTCTTTTTTTTTATGAGATGGAATTTTGCTTCTGTTGCCCAGGCTGGAGTGCAGTGGTGCGATCTCTTCTCACTGCAACTTGCGCCAGCACTTTGGGAGGCCGAGGTGGGTGGATCACCTGATGTCAGGAGTTCAAGACCAACCTGACCAACATGGTGAAACCCCATCTCTACTAAAAACACAAAATTTAGCTGGGCATAGTGGCACATTCCTATAATCTTAGCTACTCGGGAGGCTGAGGCAGGAGAATCGCTTGAACCCAGGAGGCAGAGGTTGCAGTGAGCTGAGATTGCACTGCAGCCTTGGCGGCAGAGCAAGACTGCATCTCAAAAAAATAAAAAAATAAAAAATAACATTTGAGAAGCACCACACAGTTAAATCCAAGGTGCCCAGCAGGACCTTCTTAGCAATATTCCATGTATCAATCCAGGAACTTAAAGGTCACCTTTAAATGCTCTGCCCTAGTGTTCTTTTCCAGCCATGGTTAGGAAATACACTTTCAGGCTGAGCTGCACCCTGGCCGCTGTCTCATCATGCCCATTTCGTCCCAATCATCTTCATTCCATTTGGTCATTGGTTTTGTCATTCATTTCCAAGTTTGCAGAAAAGTCCGCCAACAGCGCCTTCAACGAACAAGCAATAATGAAATTTTTCAGTGTTCACAATTTTACTGCAGGAACTGGCTCTTTTTCATAAGCTGAAACCCTAAAAGAAGTCAGGCTGGGTCTTCTGGGCGGTGGTTTATTGTGATGATATACAAGTGGAGGTGACATTGCACTCTGTCCTTCTTTCTACACGTAGAGAGCTTTCTACACGTTAGCTCATCAGACCCTGCCAGTAGCCCTGACCTAGCTTGACTACCAAGTGTGGTGTGGGTGGAAAGATTAGCAAGATGCCTTCTCAAATTGGGTTCAAGGTTGTTTTCACTTTTCTTTTTCTTTTTTTTTTTGAGATGGAGTCTCACTTTGTCGCCCAGGCTGGAGTGCAATGGCGCGATCTGCAACCTCCGCTTCCCAGGTTCATGCTGTTTTCCTGCCTCAGCCTCCTGAGTAGCTGGGACAACAGGCGCCCGCCACCACGCCTGGCTAATTTTTTGTATTTTTTTTTTAGTAGAGAGGGGATTTCATAGTAGAGAGGGGGTTTCACTGTGTTAGCCAGGATGGTCTCGGTCTCCTGACCTTGTGAGGTCTCCTGACCTCGTGATCCACCCGCCTCGGCCTCCCAAAGTGCTGGGATTACAGGCGTGAGCCACCGTGCCCAGCCTTCACTTTGCTCTTTCAATGAAGTAGAGAACAAGCCATCTAACAGGTGTGTGGAAGATAAGATTCTTAATGAGTGGAGGTAGCTTCTTGGAGGACGCAAAGCCTTTTATATGTTTTGGCCAGTGAAGGGCCGTGTCAGCATTCACGGGTCCACCTCCTGCCTGCCAAAGGATTCCTTGCCTCACCCTAGGTATACCCTCCTGTGTTCTGGCTCTGTGTCTATATTAGGGATTCAACAGGCTTTTCTCATAACCCACCACAGGCCCTGTAGAGCAGATGTGATATCCATTTGACAGGGAAGGAAACTGAAGCTAAAAGAGATGGTATGATAACAACTAGTAAGAATAGGCCAGGCACAGTGGCTCACGCCTGTAATCCTAGCACTTTGGGAGGCCAAGGCGAGTGGATCACCTGAGGTCTGGAGTTCGAGACCAGCCTGGCCAACATGGCAAAACTCTGCCTCTACTAAAAATGCAAAAATTAACTGGGCGTGGTGGTGCACGCCTGTAATCCCAGCTACTCAGGAGGCTGAGGCAGGAGAATCGCTTGAACCCAGGAGGCGGAGGTTGCAGTGAGCCGAGATCGCACCACTGCACTCTAGCCTGGGCAACAGAAGGAGACTCCATCTCAAAAAAAAAAGAAGAAGAAGAAGGAGAAGAAGGTGGCCAAGAATCAAACCAAAAACTCCTGCTCTTTCTATAGGGCCTTAGGGGTCATCTGGTCAAACTCTTTTATTTTATAAATGAGGAAACAGCCCCCAAAGGTAAAATGACTTGCCTAAGGACAAGCAAGAACCAGGAGTGGAACACACGCCCTGAGAATCCCTGCCCATGGCCCCCACCTGCTCTTGGCTAAGAGCTGGGCCCAGCTGCTCCCATCGGCCCACCACTGGCCCTTAACACACCGCACCATCTTGGTGTGTCGTAACGGCAAATAGAGGAGCATCAGGTTGGGAACAGACCTGGTTTGCTATTCTGCTGATGATGCTTGGACACTGGCTGGTTGCTAAACAACCAGAGTCCCTGCAGGCACAGACAGGGCCAGTGCCCTGTACTGAGAACATGCCAGGAATTTATTTCCTAGCCTAGTGAGTTTCCATTTTCTTCTGTATAAGGCAGATTTGTTTGGAAAGAGGCCAGTTATTTCAAGCGATGAAGAATCCTTCTATTCCCCAAATCCCCTCTGTCTGGCAAAGAGTATAAACTTAGAAATACTGTGGGGCTCCGGGCTGCCAAAATTGGTGAACCATGGTCACCATGGGATGGCCACATTTACAGTAGGTGAAGTGTGAGAGGCAAGTTGACTTCATCTTGCCAGTCTATACTACATTTTTTTGTATGGCCCTAAATATTTTTCCAGCAATATCAGTGATTTTTTTCTTTGTCTTTTATTACTCATTCTTTTTTTCTGAATCATAGATGATTTTTTAAAATTTAAATAGGTTATTGAAAAGGCTTGCCATCTTACAGGGGCCAGTTCTTCCCACCCTATTCCCTGTCCCCCACGGATTCTCTGTCTTTATTTTAGGTTATCAGGCATTGGGAAAATAGGACTCTCCTAGTAAAGAATTATTTTTCTGCTTATTTATCTAGAATGAACTTACATCATTAAGTGAGGACTTCCTATGCATATGCGCATGACTTAAACATCATTTTGTTTTGAATGTAGTGTATCATTCTGGTATTTTAAAATCAGAGCTTCTCCTACCTCCACAGCTGGGGGACGGGCAGAGGGACTTTCATGGTGTTCTGGGCCGTGGAGGTGGCTGGGTGCAGTAGGCACTGTCTGTGGCCTTTGGGGTAAGTGATGGCACCTTGGTTTCTACATATCTTGCTAAAAAAGTGAGAGTTTTGAGCATTTTAAAAAACTTCTTTGGCCGGGCGCAGTGGCTCACGCCTGTAATCCCAGCACTTTGGGAGGCCGAGGCGGGTGGATCACCTGAGGTCGGGAGTTCGAGACCAGCCTGACCAACATGGAGAAACCCCGTCTCTACTAAAAATACAAAATTAGCTGGGCCTGGTGGCACATGCCTGTAATCCCAGCTACTAGGGAGGCTGAGGCAGGAGAATTGCTTGAACCTGGGAGGCGGAGGTTGCAGTGAGCCGAGATCGTGCCATTGCACTCCAGCCTGGGCAACAAGAGTGAAACTCCGCCTCAAAAAAAAAAAAAAAAAAAACTTCTTTTAGCTGCAGAATCTTTTCTTTAAACAAGACTTTTTGAAGCCCAAATATGTAAAATAGATAAAAGTGGAGGTCAAGGTGCAAAAGAAGGCAGCAGAGAGCTCATCTGTTTCTTCTTTCTGCCTGCCCCGCGTCCTCTCCAGCCCCCAGGCCCTGCTCACACCCATCCAGGCCAGCTCTGGACACCCTCAGGTTGGCTGGTTTCAAAGTCCTCTTTGAGTTTAGTGATTTTCAGAAAAGGATTCATACTCTCCTTAGAATATTTCAAAAGAAAAGCTCACCTTTCTTGGTTACCCATTCGGTTACTTTGAAAAAAAAAAAAAAAAACTGAGGACAGAGATTGCTTCCATATTAGGTCAATAGGGACTTAAATAATGACAAATGGAAAAAATACGTCATCCAAAGAGAGCCACTGTTAATTTTCAAAATGTAAATATGATTAAAGTCTAACAGATATACAGAAAAGTTCCCACATCGTGTGTACAGTGCCATGAAGTGTACGCACCCGTGTCATTGTAATTATAATGAGATGCACGTGGCAAGTCAAGATGCCAAGACACCAGGTTGCAGCACAGAAAGAGGTTTTTTTTTTTTTTTTTTGAGATGGAGTCTGGCTCTGTCGCCCAGGCTGTAGTGCAGTGGCCGGATCTCAGCTCACTGCAAGCTCCGCCTCCCAGGTTTACGCCATTCTCCCGGCCTCAGCCTTCCGAGTAGCTGGGACTACAGGCGCCCGCCACCTCGCCCGGCTAGTTTTTTGTATTTTTTTAGTAGAGACAGGGTTTCACCAGGTTAGCCAGGATGGTCTCGATCTCCTGACCTCATGATCCACCCGTCTCGGCCTCCCAAAATGCTGGGATTACAGGCTTGAGCCACCGCGCCCGGCCGAGAAAGAGGTTTAATCAGAGGATCACCTAAGGAGGAGATGGTAGGAAACCTCTGTGGGATCCAGCCCTACGGGGCGTAGTGGTTATTCTCCCCATGTGCGGAGATGAGAGATTGTAATAAATAAAGACACAAGACAAAGAGATAAAGAGGAAGCAGCCGGGCCCAGGGGACCACTACCATCAAGACACGGAGACTAGTAGTGGCCCCGAATGGCTGGGCGCGCTGATATTTATTGCATACGAGACAAGGGGGCAGGGTAAGGAGAGTGAATCTTCTAAGTGATTGACAAGTTGAAGCAAGTCACGTGATTATAGGATGGGGGCTCTTCCCTTTTAGGTAGCTGAAGCAGAGAGAAGGCAGCATACATCAGCGTTTTCTTCTCTGCACTTATAAGATCAAAGACTTTAAGACTTTCACTATTTCTTCTACTGCTATCTACTGTGAACTTCAAAGAGGAACCACGAGTGTGGGAGGAGCATGAAAATGGACAAGGAGCGTGACCATTGCACAGCACCACAGGGAGGGGTTTAGGCCTCCGGATGACTGCAGGCAGGCCTGGATAATATCAGCCTTCCACAAGAAGCTGGTGGAGCAGAGTGTTCCCTGACTCCTCCAAGGAAAGGAGACTCCCTTTTGTGGTCTGCTAAGTAACGGGTGCCTTCCCAGATACTGGTGTTACCGCTTGACGAAGGAGCCCTCAAGTGGCCCTTACGCAGGCATGACAGAAGGCTCACCTCTTGCCTTCTAGGTCATGTCTCACAATGTCCTTTCAGCTCCTGACCCTATACCCGCCCGTTATTCCTAGGTTATATTAGTAATGCAACAAAGAGTAATATTAAAAGCTAATGATTAATAGTGTTTATAATAATGATTGATAATTGTCAATGATCATCTGTATATCTAATTTGTATTATGACTATTCTTATTCTAACTATTTTCTTTCTTTTTTTTGAGATGGAATCTTGCTTTGTCCCCCAGGCTGGAGTGCAGTGTCCCTATCTCGGCTTACTGCAAGCTCCGCCTCCTGGATTCACGCCATTCTCCTGCCTCAGCCTCCCAAGTAGCTGGGACTACAGGCACCTGCCACTACGCCCGGCTAATTTTTTGTATTTTTAGTAGAGACGGGGTTTCACTGTGTTAGCCAGGATGGTCTCGATGATCTTGTGATCCGTCCATCTCAGCCTCCCAAAGTGCTAGGATTGCAGGCGTGAGCCACCGCGCCCAGCCTGCTCTATTTTCTTTAGTATACTGAAACAGTTTGTGCCTTCAGTCTCTTGCCTCGGCACCTAGGTAATCCTCCGCCAGCACCTCAAATCCATCTCCCCAAGGAATTTGGGGCTAGGGTTGTAAAAATGTTGGACTGGGGCAAAGTGTGGAGACGGTTGACTGGTTGCAGGGTGTAGGGTGAGGTCCAGGGACAGGGAGATGAAGAAGCTGTCTTCTCATGCCCATCCCATTCCTCTGTGAGGGTCTTCAAACTGGTTGCCGGAATTCGGGGTCTGTAAAACATCTTAAGTGATCCTTAAACAAAAGTCTTAGGATCCTAATGTCAGAAATCCTATCTACAGAAACA
This sequence comes from Colobus angolensis palliatus, assembly GCF_000951035.1. Lineage (NCBI taxonomy): Eukaryota > Metazoa > Chordata > Mammalia > Primates > Cercopithecidae > Colobus > Colobus angolensis. The sequence continues at coordinate 1,351,986 of NW_012121487.1, forward strand.
ACGGGGATGCAGATGGTCAGTGTCTAGGGCTACGTGACTTTTTGCAATAAGGAAATGGGCCAAAGTGCAGCCTGATTACTGCTTCATTATAACTATTAATGTATTTCTGTCCAGAGCCCAGCATGGAATTTTTGTCAACCCTGTGGAGATGGTTTCACAATCAACACCCAGATCAAGAACACTTAATATTTAGACAAATTTCCTGAGTCTTTTTCCTCTGCCTAGTTTCTTGTTTGTTTTTACATAGCCATGATTATTCTGTATCCTCAACTCTGTATCCTGCCTTTCGCACTTAGCACTATAACATAGGCATTCTTTCACATTAGTACAAATTCTTTGTAAATCTCACTTTTTTTTTTTTTTTTTTTGAGACGGAGTTTCACTCTTATTGCCCAGGCTGGAGTGCAATGGTGCAATCTCAGCTCACTGCAATCTCTGCCTCCTGGGTTCAAGCAGTTCTTCTGCGTCAGTCTCCTGAGTAGCTGGGATTACAGGCGCCTGCTACCACGCCCGGCTAATTTCTGTATTTTTCAGTAGAGATGGGGTTTCACAATGTTGGTCAGGCTGGTCTCGAACTCCTGACCTCGTTATCTGTCCGCCTTGGCTTCCCAGAGTGCTGGGATTATAGGCGTGAGCCACCACACCTGGCCATAAATCTCACTTTCATTAGCTGTAGTATTAGGTGGATATACTGAGTTCTCTTAATCAACTTCCTGTTACTTCTAATTGGTGGCACCGAAACATTACCAATTATTTGGGTGTTATTTTGCTTTTTATTTATTTATTTATTGAGACATATCACTGTGTGGCCCAGGCTGGAGTGCAGTGGCACGATCTCAGCACACTGCAACCTCTGCTTCCTGGGTTCAAGCAATTCTCCTGCCTCAGCCTCCCAGCAGCTGGGATTACAGGCGTGCCCCATGACACCTGGCTAATTCTTTTTGTATTTTTAGTAGAGCCGGGGTTTTGCCACATTGACCAGGCTGATCTTGAACTCCTGACCTTAAGTGATCCACCCACCTTGGCCTCCCAAAGTGCTGGGATTACAGGCGTGAGCCACCACACCTAGCCTTATTTTGCTTTTATAAATAACACTGTGTTGAACATCTCTGTGCATGAAGGTTTTTTTATTTTATAGCTATGTTCTTTCTTTTCCCAGAAGTAGAATTCCTGGGTCAGAGAGTCTGAATTCTTTGAAATCCAGAGTGTAATGACTCTCTCCTCAATCCTTTCCTACAGGAGAACTCCATTCAGTGACTCAGCATAGCTCCAGTCAGCAGCCCTACTGGGCTCTCTTCCTGTGTGGTGTCCACATGGTGAAGCCCTAAATAACATTCTGCAGATTGTTTATTCCATTTGGATACCAAGCTAAAAGCCAGTGGCAGATTTGGAGCCAACTATTAATTATTTATCATAACAAGGACAGGAATAACCTGTCGATATAAAAAGAAACCCAAGGAAAATCCCCAAATCTTGTTTTTGACATTGGTTTCCCCTCCTCTTTCCCAGCCCTTCCTGGAGTAACTGATCTTCCATGGAATTGAGGGAGGCCACCTTGTTCCCACTTTGGGGTTAGTAGGCATGTCAGTCACAAAGTGGGAAGCAAGAGGGAGGGGTTGAGGCTTGGCGCACTGGCCACCCTGGCACAGTTGAAGAGCCCCTTCAGGAAGGGGACATGACTGTGCTTTTGAAGATCCATGTCACCATTTCATCTTTCTTTGAGCTGTCAAGTGACTTTTCTCGGTTACTGAGCCCTGGCTTTGGGCCCAGAGTGGAGCACTGTGAACGAAGCTGTGATCAGAGAGATGCCTATCTCCTTCCTGTGGAGCATTGACTTTCCTGTCAGATGAGTCAAACTGTGCCCAGTGGTGCCCACAGTTGAGTCTGTGGGAACTCACCCGCATGGTAGGAGTGGACCCAGAGGCATAGGGAGAACTGGGGAGGTTGGCAACATTAGGAGCAAGAGGAACAGGAGGGCAGTTGAGGGAGCAGTGGGACCTTTTCCTGCTATTACATGGCAGTTGCAAATTATCTGCCTCCTGCCAGCCTTACTTTGACTGAGAGGCCCATTTTCTTTCCCTACTAAAATAATACTTTATTTTTCTTTTCTGTTCTTTTCTTTCTTTCTTTCTTTCTTGAGACAGAGTTTCACTCTTGTTGCCCAGGCTGAAGTGCAATGGCGCGATCTCGGCTCACTGCAACCTCTGCTTCCCGGGTTCAAGCGATTCTCCTGCCTCGGCTTCCCAAGTAGCTGGGATTACAGGCACCTGCCACCATGCCCAGCTAATTTTTGTATTTTTAGTAGAGACGGGGTTTCACCACATTGGCCAGGCTGGTCTTGAACTCCTGACCTCAGGTGATCTGCCCACTTCGGCCTCCCAATGTGTTGGGATTACAGGCGTGAGCCACTGCAACCAGCCTATTTTTCTCTTTTTTAAGTAAATGTATTTGGGACTGATGATGTGTACCTAATGAACAGCCTCTGGAATGGGACAATTAAGGGACTGTTAAGTGACTTTTTGGTACCTCAGTTTCCTCACTTGTAAATTGGTCCAATAATACCTATTTCCTTGGGAGTGTTTTGGAAACTCAGCAACTCTTCAGAGTATGGTGAACTCCCTGGTGATAAAAGCATTCGGGTCGGGTGTGCTGGCTCATACCTGTAATCCCAGCACTTTGGGAGGCCGAGGCGGGCGGATCGCTTGAGCCCAGGAATTCAAGACCAGCCTGAGCAACGTGGCGAAACCCCATCTCTATGAGAAATACAAAAATCAGCTGCATGTAGTGGCACACGCCTGTAGCCCCAGCTACTCAGGAGGCTGAGGTGGGAGAATCACCTGAGCCCAAGCAGGTTGCGGCTGCCCTGAGCTGAGATCGCGCCACTGCACTCCAGCTTGGGTAACAGAGCAAGACCCTGTCTCAAAACAAACAAATGAACAAAAAACAAAAAGACAGCTGATAGTTTTTGCTTCTTTGAGCTGAAACCTGGGAGTGCCAGGCCACCAGGGCAGCCAGCTGTTGGTGTTTTCCAGTGTGGGCTTGTCACAGGGGGAGCTAAACATCTGTGTGGTTTGTCTTTGTGTGTTTATGTGAAGGTTCAAGAAGACGTGGAAGCTGCGGGCTCTGAAGGAAGGCAAGACAAGCATGCACCCGCCGTATTCTTTGGGGCAGCTGGTCCCAGACAGGCCGCGACCCACCCCAGTGCTTGTTCCTCTCATCTCCCCACCAGTGTCCCCCAGCAGCCTGGGGTCTGACAACACCTCGAGCCACAACCGACCAGACGCCAGGGACCCACGGAGCCCTTATGACATCAGCAATACAGACTACTTCTTCCCCAGATAGCTGGCCAGGTGGCACTAGCAGGCTGGACCCTGTGGATGACAGAGCACAAACGGGCTCAGCAAAAGATGCTTCTTACTGCCATGCCAGCTTATCTCAGGGGAGTGGGGCCTTTGGCTTCATGGAAGAGCCTTGCGGAAGGTTCTACACCAGGGGAAAATCAGCCTGCTCCAGCTGTTGAGCTGGCTGAGGTTTCAAACCTCCCTTTCCAAATGCCTGGCTTAAAGGGGTTAGAGTGAACTTGGGCCACTGTGAAGAGAACCATGTCAAGACTCTTCAGACACTCAACACGGACACTCAGAAGCTGGGCAGCTTGGTGGGGGCCTCAGTGTGGAGAAGTGGCTGGCAGCCCACCCCCCAACACCTCTGCACAAGCTGCACCCTCAGGCAGGTGGGGTGGATTTCCAGCCAAAGCCTCCTTCAGCCGCCACGCTCCTGGCCCACTGCATCATTTCATCTTCCAGCTCAAACTCTTAAAACCCAAGTGCCTTTGCAAATTCTGTTTTTCTGAGCCTGGGGACGGCTTTTACTTAAACTGTCAAGGCTGGGGAAAGAAGCTCTCTCCTCCCTTTCTTCCCCATAGTTGAAAAACAGCTGAGGGTGAGTGGGTGAATAATACAGTATCTCAGGGCCTGGTCGTTTTCAACGGAATTATAATTAGTTCCTCATTAGCATTTTGCTAAATGTGAATGATAATCCTAGGCATTTGCTGAATACAGAGGCAACTGCATTGGCTTTGGGTTGCAGGACCTCAGGTGAGAAGCAGAGGAAGGAGAGGAGAGGGGCACAGGGTCTCCACCATCCCCTGTAGAGTGGGAGCTGAGCAGGGGATCACAGCCTCTGAAAACCAATGTTCTCTGTTCTCCACCTCCCACAAAGGAGAGCTGGCAGCAGGGAGGGCTTCTGCCAGTGCTGAGATCAAAACTGTTTTACTGCAGCTTTGTTTGTTGTCAGCCGAACCTGGGTAACTAGGGAAGATAATATTAAGGAAGACAATGTGAAAAGAAAAATGAGCCTGGCAAGAATGCATTTTAACTTGGTTTTTAAAAAACTGCTGACTGTTTTCTCTTGAGAGGGTGGAATATCCAATATTCGCTGTGTCAGCATAGAAGTAACTTACTTGGGTGTGGGGGAAGCACCATAACTTTGTTTAGCCCAAAACTAAGTCAAGTGAAAAAGGAGGAAGAGAAATAATGTTTTTCCTGCCAGGCATGGTGGTTCACGCCTGTAATCCCAGCACTCTGGGAGGTCGAGGCGGGAGGATCACTTGAGTCCAGGAGTTTGAGACCAGCCTGGGCAATGTGGTAAAACCTCATCTCTACAAAAAGCATAAAAATTAGCCAGGTATGGTAGAGTGCACCTGAAGTCCCAGTTAGCTGGGGAGTTAGGTGGGAGGATCTCTTGAGCCTGGGAGGTCAAGGCTGCAGTGAGCCGAGGTTGCACCACTGCACTCCAGCCTGGGTGACTGAGCAAGTGAGACCGTGTCTCAAAAAAGAAAAGGAAAAAGAAAAGAAAAACTATTTTCCCTATTAGAGAAGAGATTGTGGTTTCATTCTGTATTTTGTTTTTGTCTTAAAAAGGGGAAAAATAGCCTTCCTCTTCTCTACTCTAGGGAAAAACCAGCGTATGACTACTCCCCCAGACGGTTATGGAGAGGGTGTCCGGTCCCTGTCCCAGTGCTGAGAAGGAAGCCTCCCACGACTACCCACCAGGCAGGGTCCTAGAAATTCCCCACCCTGAAAGCCCTGAGCTTTCTGTTATCAAAGGGGAGGTTTTAAAAAAATCCCTTACCGAGGTAAGGGATTTTTTAAAATCCCATTAAAAAAAATCCCTTACCTCGGTGCCTTCCTCTTTTTATTTAGCTCCTTGAGTTGGTTCAGCTCTGCAAGAATTGAAGCAGAACTAAATGTCTAATTGTAACACCGTGATTAACCACTTCAGCTGACTTTTCTGCCCGAGCTTTGAAAATTCAGTGGTGTTAGTGGTTACCCAGTTAGCTCTCAAGTTATCAGGGTATTCCAGAGTGGGGATATGATTTAAATCAGCCATGTAACCATGAACCCAAAATTTACCAGACCACAAAACCTTTCTACTACTCTACCCTCTTAGAAAAACAGCCACCCTCAAGCCTGTAATCCCAGCACTTTGGGAGGCCGAGACGGGTGGATCACGAGGTCAAGAGATCGAGACCATCCTGGCTAACACGGTGAAACCCCGTCTCTACTAAAAATACAAAAAATTAGCCGGGCGAGGTGGCGGGCGCCTGTGGTCCCAGCTACTCGGGAGGCTGAGGCAGGAGAATGGCGTGAACCCGGGAGGTGGAGGTTGCAGTGAGCTGAGATCCGGCCACTGCACTCCAGCCTGGGCGACAGAGCAAGACTCCGTCTCAAAAAAAAAAAAAAAAAAAAGAAGAAGAAAAACAGCCACCATCACCAGACAGGTGCAAAAGGAGGAAAGTGACCATGTTTTGTTTATGGTTTTCCAGGTTTAAGCTGTTACTGTCTTCAGCAAGCCATGCTTTTCATTGCTGGGTTTGTCTGTAGATTTTAGACCCTATTGCTGCCTGAGGCAACTCATCTTAAGTTGGCAAAAAGGCAGGATGGTTGGATGTGGTGGCTCACGCCTGTAATCCTAGCACTTTGGGAGGCCGAGGTGGGAGGATTGCTTGAGCTCAGGAATTTGAGACCAACCTGGATAACATAGTGAGATACCATCTCTATTATAAACAATAACATTTAAGAAAGAAAAAAAAAGCAGGCGGGTGGTTATGGTGGTTCCCTCCCATCCTGCCGCATAAAGTTTCTGAGACTTGAGAACAGCAAAAATGCTGTTAAAGGGAAATATTAAGAATGAGAATCTGCATGAAGGGTGATTATGTGCCCACAGTTAATTCTTTATACCGTTTTACCCACATGTGGTATTACCGAAGCCGGGCAGAACCATGCTAGTGGAAGATGTGAAATTCAGATAGCTCATTATTGCCAAGAGCTAGGCAGCTTTGATCTCCAAATTGTTATTGCTTTCATTTTTATTGTAATGGAACTGCTTGGTTTTTTGTTTTTTTTTTCTTTGTTTTGTTTTTGTATTGAAGAGGGTTTTTTTCCCTTTATTTTTCATAAGCTACTGTAAATGAAGAAAAAGTGTCTTCTCTGGGCTGTAGGCCTGGCTCAGTGTACACAGGTATACATCCTAAGCTCTCTCTGTTCTCTAATTTGTGGTGACTGAATATGTGTCTCAATCCACGGGGCATTTCTACCTGTGTTTCTGCAGCACCCCCACTGCCTTGAGTCCCCAGCAGTTCTGTTATTGCCTAATACCTGTAGCCATCTGCCACACAGCCAGACATGAAACGCTGGGACAGAGACCATTTAGATTAAATACGACAGCTTATCTTGCTGGGTGGGGAAAGTAAAAAATATGCTGGTTCAAGGTCTAAAGTAAAATGATAAATAATGTTTGTAGCATTAATGAAATATTTTCAAGAAATGTGTCCGGGGGTAGCATTAGCTATGCTGACGAGGCCTTTGGTAACTCAGAAAGCTCTTGGCCCTGATGGGGACTTGCCCTTGCACTTTCTTTATCAGGCTCTGAGCTCACACGGAGCCTCTGGCATTTCCCTGCTGTCAGGAGAAAGGAAACTGGTTGCGGCGGCAGGGTGTGGAATCTGCTGCTGGAACCAGGCTGGAAGCCCACCTGGTAGTGAACAGGGCCCAGCGGGGCAGGCTAGGAGTGTTGTGGTCTATGGGTTTGTTTCCTGGAGAATGTTCAGGAATGTCTTCTTGGCTGCTTTGGTGCTGAGCTCTGTTATCTCACAGCACGTCCTGAAGGCTAACCTAGGTGGGGAGGATGGTGACACTAGCTCCAGGTGGAGTTGGTGAGAAATCTGTCTTCACTTGGAGATACAGGGGCAACCTGTGACCCTTTGAGGCAAGAGCCCTGCACCCAGCTGTCCTGTGCAGCCGTCCGCAGGGGGCTGCACATGGAGGGGCAGGCGGGCCAGTTCAGGGTCTGTGCCAGGCCCTCCTCAGTGCCCTGTAAGGGCCCTTCAGCCTCCTGTCCTCCGTGCGGCTGGGCGCCAGCACCAGGGAGTTTCTATGGCAACCTTAGTGATTATTAAGGAACACTGTCAGTTTTATGAACATATGCTCAAATGAAATTCTACTTTTGGAGGAAAGGATTCGAACAGCATGTCGCAAGGCTGTTAATTAACAGAGAGACCTTATTGGATGGAGATCACATCTGTTAAATAGAATACCTCAACTCTACATTGTTTTCTTGGAGATAAATAATAGTTTCAAGTTTTTGTTTGTTTGTTTTACCTAATTACCTGAAAGCAAATACCAAAGGCTGATGTCTGTATATGGGGCAAAGGGTCAGTATATTTTTCAGTGTTTTTTTTTTTTTCTTTTACAAGCTATTTTGCATTTAAAGTGAACATTGTAAATGTTTGTAATAAAAAATTTTTAAAAATACACTTGAAATGTAATTATTGCTTTGGGCACTTGGGTCATCTAAAAAAAAGGCTTGCATGATTAATGAGGAGAAAGGATTGAGGAAGGGTGGGTAATTAAGTAGAACCATTTTTGGGGGTATCCCCTTAATGCAGGATTAAAGCACTGCTCAAAAGTAGGTAAGTTCAAGGAAGAAGCAATTTCTCAGAAGGCTTTAATTATGAAAGTATTTCCCACACGAGTCCTGGGATTTCTGGAAGGGGTGTGTGGGATTTTGCCACGCTTACATTACCAGGTGGTGGACAGGTGGGGAAGGAAAAGGAAGGGCCATTATTTGTCAGAAGACTGTTTATTGGACCTGGGAGCGGGTGTAACAGTATCACAAAGGCCACCCTGATCTCTTGATCATCAGATAGGCCAAATCCATCCCCTACTGAAAAGGATCTTAGGTAGGAAAAACTTGGGACACAGCCATCCATATCTTCCAAACAGAGGAAAAGCCATCATGCAGACTCTTTGTGGGTGAGAGCTGCTGTGTAAACAGTTCAGGGATGGGGAGGAGAAAACTGCAGGGAAGCCTGGAAATTATGTAACTCCACTCCAAGCTGGAGTGAGAGGCGCCGCCTCTGGGCCCCCACCTGGGCAGTCAGAGGAAAGCCACAGGACAGGTGATGGCAGCCACCGTCTCCTTCAGAACAACATGCTCTCCTCTTTGAGGCTGGTCCTTGTCTTGCAGAAAGTGACACAGGCACCAGATGTCACCCAGGTGGCCAGGCTGTGTGGGCCATGGAGGGGACACAGGAGTGGGCACTGGAGCCAGGACATGGAGGGAGTTGCCTCCCTTTCTTCACGGCATCGCTGTTAGGATGACATGGTCACGGTGCTCTTTCCAGAAGAACTTGGGAGAGCAGATGGTGATTTCTGTAGAGGACGGCAAGGAACATGCAGTTATTGGAACAGCCTCCTAGGAAAGCATTATCCTTATTTACTGAGGCAGGGCAAACAAATCTTTCTGCGTCTCTGTGAGAATTACAGCACAGGGGCAGGAAACAGTGTTTGCCATCCTCCAGCAGCAGAGGTGTGCTGGCGAGGTGAAAGGCCTTTAAGGCCAGGCGCAGTGGCTCACTCCTGTAATCCCAACACTTTGGGAGGCCGAGGTGGGTGGATCAGTTGAGGTCAGGAGTTCGAGACCAGCCTGGCCAACATGGTGAAACCCCATCTCTACTAAAAATACAAAAATTAGCTGGGCGTGGTGGCGGGCACCTGTAATCCCAGCTATTCTGGTGGATGAGGCAGGAGAATTGCTTGAACCTGGGAGACAGAGGTTGTAGTGAGCTGAGATCATGCCATTGCACTCCAGCCTGGTCAACAGAGCCAGACTCCATCTCAAAAAAAAAAAAAAAAAAATTTGCCCGGCATGGTGGTGGTCATCTGTAATTCCGGCTGCAAGGGAGGCTGAGGCAGAAAGACTGCTTGAACCCGGGAGGTGGAGGTTTCAGTGAGCTGAGATCACACCACTGCACTCCAGCCTGGGTGACAGAGTCAGTGAGACACTATCTAAAAAAAAAAAAAAAATTAAAGAAAGATTCAAATGCAGCACTGCTGCGTACAAGGGCTGGGGCGAGAGCTCAGAGCAACTCCTCAGGCAGAGTGGTGAGCCCGCGGGCCCCAGGGTGAGGGGCCTGTTGCACCATCTTTCAAATACTGCCCAATCTCTAGTGTCTTTATGGAAGCCAGCACCTGCACGCACCACTCACGCAGGCAGCGCGTTTTCCTGCAGAACATAAATGCACTTTGGCATGCACTGCGGCCAGCTTGTTAGAACCCCATTCCTGGCTTCACCCTCAGGGATTCCAGTTCAACAGGTCTGAGCTGGGCCCCCAGAAAGCTATATAAGCTGTTCAGATAGTTCTGATGAAGGTGGTGATCCATCCTGAGAGTGGCTGGACCGTCAGTTCCACAATGAGGTGGGTGCTGGGGGTTCCTCATACTTCCGGACCTGGTGGGCTTCAGTGGATCCCTTCTGTGGGTGGGCCTGTGCATCAGGAGGCAGCCAGGTGCCAACCTTCAACCCAGGCAATCACAATAGCATGAGTGTAAGTTCCACAGGTGATGCTGCTGTGCAGCCAGCTTTGAAGATCTCTGTGCTGGGGACCGCAGGGCTAGAGGTAAGATTCATGTTTCTGTGGGTATTAACTAGGAAACAAAAATCTATGGCAGCAAAGCAGTACACCACTGGCCTTACTGGTTACCTAGAAGTGCACAGGTCCTTTATGGTAGAGATATCTACTAAAACTACCTAATAATAATGGCTACAGGCTGGGCGCAGTGGCTCACACCTATAATTCCAGCATTTTGGGAGACCAAGGTGGGAGGATGGCTTGAGGCCAGGAGTTCAAGACAAACCTGGGCAACATAGTGAGACCCATCTCTACCAAATAATTTTTGTTTGTTTGTTTGTTTGAGACGGAGTTTTGCTGTTGTCGCCCAGTCTGGAGTACAATGGCACAGTCTCAGCTCACTGCAACCCTGCCTCCCAGGTTCAAGCGATTCTCCTGCTTCAGCCTCTCGAGTAGCTGGGATTACAGGCATGTGCCACCATGCTTGGCTAATTTGTTGTATTTTTAGTAGAGACGGGGTTTCTTCGTGTTGGTCAGGCTGGTCTTGAACTCCCGACCTCAGGTGATCTGCCTGTCTCAGCCTCCCAAAGTGCTGGGATTACAGGCGTGAGCCACTGTGCCCGGCTCTACAAAATAATTTTTAAAAAACCAATTAACCGAGCATGGTGGTGCATGCCTGTAGTCCCAGCTACTTGGGAGGCTGAAGCAGGAGAATCCCTTTAGCCCAGGAGTTGGAGGCTGCAGTGAGCTGTGATAGTACCGCTGTACTCCAGCCTGGGCAACAGGTTGAGATACTGTGTGTCGGTGGGGAAAGGGGTGGAAGGGGAAGAAAGGAAAAAAATTAATGGAAGCTGGGCGCTGTGGCTCATGCTTGTAATCCCAGCACTTTGGGAGGCTGAGGTGGGTGGATTGCTTGAGCCCAGGAGTTTGAGACCAGCCTGGCCAACATGGCAAAACCCTGTCTCTACTAAAAATACAAAAAACTAGCTGGGCATGCTGGCACGCACCTGTAGTCATAGCTCCTCAGCAGGCTGAGGTGGTAGGATCACCTGAGCCTGGGAGTCTGAAGCTGCAATGGGCTGTGATCACACCACTGCCCTCCAGCCTGGGTGACGAGTGAGATCCTGCCTCAAAAAAAAAAAAAAAAAAAAAGCAGCTACCATTTACTGGCACTCCACCACATGCTTTGTAAACAGGATACTCTTCCTTAATGTGGCTGCAATGTAAGTATTCTCACCTGTTTACAGATGAGACACCTGAGGCTTATATTGAAGACAGTGGTCCAAGATGCCCATGCTAGTTAAGAGGCTGAACTAGACTCCAAACCTGGGTCTGCTGGACTCTAAGGCTGGTGCTCTTTGCTTTTGCCATAGGGCTCAGGCCCCAGCCACTCATGGGCTTCTCTTACCAAGCCCTTTCTCAGGTCAGGTGCCCTCACCCTGTGTGGGGTGGGGCCTGACCCACTCACCCTAGGAGGAGATGGACCTGGTGTCCTCATGTGGTTTGTCACGTTTATCAGTGTGAGCTAGGGCTGGAGGCTAACCCATGGGAGTCTGAGTGCACATACAAAGGCATGGCTTCGGGGCTCCCATAGGTGACCTTAAGGCAGCGGCAGCCAGAGATGGGTCACAAAGGAGAGGGGCAGCAACTGGTTTCTGACATAGTAACTCTCTGATGAGGGGCCAAATCAAGCCACTTCCCCTCCATCTATACCTACCCACACCTCTGCACTGCGTGAATGGTTTGGTTTTCTCCTGTTGGTTCCTTGGTATAAACTTTGGTGAACTTCCTGAAAATCTTCAAATTGTGCTTTATTTATTTATTATTATTTTTCAGACAGTCTTGCTTTGTCGCCCAGGTTGGAGTGCCATGGTGTGATCTCGGCTCATTGCAACTGCCTCCCAGGTTCAAGCGATTCTCCTGCCTCAGCCTCTTGAGTAGCTGGGATTACAGGTGCACACCACCACGCCCAGCTAATTTTTGTATTTTTAGTAGAGATGGGGTTTTGCCATGTTGGCCAGGCTGGTCTCGAACTCCTGACCTCAAGTGATCTGCCCACCTTGGCCTCCCAAAGTGCGATTACAGGCGTGAGCCACCACATCCAGCCAAATTGTACTTTATTGCCTTATTACATCCACTCCCTCTGAAAGGATGAACGGTCACCACTCTGTGAGTGGAGTTGCTCTCTGGGTGCAACGAGTCATTCAAGGAATGTTTACAAGGCCACTGTGCTAGGTGTGGGGTACAAGAGGAACCGATGTCCTCCTCCAGGAGTTGGCAGTGTGCCTGGCCAGCCACACAATTAACAAGCAAATGCTGTGTCTGGGAGCAAATGACTAATCTGATCTAGGGAGTGAGGAGGCAGAGTAGGAGGGTCTGGGGAGGGGGAGGCCTGCCCAGGGCTGCAGGGGAGGGCTGAGGGCAGGGGCCAGGTGGGAGCAAGGCCGCCTTGGATGTCTACTATGTTGAGCACCTCTGCAATGTTCTTTTTTTGTTTTGAGATGAAGTTTCACTCTTTTTGCCCAGGCTGGAGTGCAATGGCGTGATCTTGGCTCACCGCAACCTCCGCCTCACAGGTTCAAGCGATTCTCCTGCCTCAGCCTTCACAGTAGTTGGGATTATAGGCATGCGCCACCACGCCTGGCTAATTTTGTATTTTTTAGCACAGACAGAGTTTCTCCATGTTGGCCAGGCTGGTCTTGAACTCCTGACCTCAGGTGATCCACCTGCCTTGGCCCCCCAAAGTGCTGGGATTACAGGCTTGAGCCACCGTGCCCGGCCAAACCTCTGCAATGCTCTAAGCACATTTAGGAAGTCAGTGAAGACCAGATTTGCTCATTTTTCTTGTGTACATATTTAAATTTTTTAAAATGAGCATTGTTTTTAGAATTAAAGATAGCTTTATTAAACAATTATAACCCCTCTATTTTGGAATAATCCAATCATATTATATGGCCTACGAAAAATTGCTTATTAAAATGTAAAAAAAGTGGGTGGGGATCACAGACAAAACAAAATTGGCTGTAAGACAGTAATTGTTGAAGCTGGGTGATGGGACAGTGTGTTTCATTGTATTCGTTTCTTTTGAGACAGAGTCTCACTCTGTTGCCCAGGCTGGAGTGCAGTGGCACAATCTCAGCTAACTGCAACTTCTACCTCCCGGTTGGAGATGGATCACTCCTGACCTCAAGTGATCCGTCTGCCTCGGCCTCCCAAAGTGCTGGGATTACAGGCGTGAGCCACTGTGCCTGGCCCATTGTATTAGTTTCTAAAAAGAGCTGGAGATTCTCCATTTTAAAATGTGCAAGTGTTTTAGAAAGAACGTTTCACTTGCAAGCACACCATCTGAAGCAGTCCAGGGCGGTGCAGTGGCTCATACCTATAATCCATGTACTTTGGGAGGCTAAGTCAGGAGGATCGCTTCAGCCCAAGAGTTCAAGATCAGCCTAAGCAATAGAGTGAGACCTTGTCGCTACAAAAAATCAAAAAATCAGCCAGGTGTGGTGGCATACACCTGTGGTCCCAGCTACTTAGGAAGTTGAGATGGGAGAAATGCTTGAGCCTGGTAAGTCAAGGTTGTGGTGAGCCATGATCACACCATTGCACTCCTGCCTGGGCAACAGAGAAGACCCTGTCTCAAAAATAAAGTAAAATAAGGCCGAGTATGGTGGTTCACACTTGTAATCCCAGCACTTTGGGAGGCTGAGGCAGGCAGATCACAAGGTCAGGAGTTCGAGACCAGCCTGGCCAACATAGTGAAACCCTGTCTCTACTAAAAATACAAAAATTAGCCAGGTGTGGTGGTGGGCGCCTGTAATCCCACCTACTCAGGAGGCTGAGGCTTGAACCCAGGAGGCAGAGGTTGCAGTGAGCCAAGATTGCATCACTGCACTCCAGCCTAGGTGACAGAGTAAGACTCTGTCTCAAAAAAAAAAGTAAAAAAAAAAAAAAATTAAAGCAATCTGAAATAATCCACACCTTTCTTATAAGTAAAATATGTTTCTTACCAATATGCTGGTCGATAGCTTGATCAACAAATTGGCTTTTATGTGCTCATCAAGTAATAATTTATCTTTCCCTCAATCCAAATTAGTAAACCTGTTTATTTATGCACATAAATTAGAAGGCAACCATTTAAAAATGTCATGTAGGAAGTATTTTAAATTTGAATCAAGACATTACAGTGATTCATACTACATGATTCACAAAGGGGAAGTAATTCTGGTGCTACCTGTGGATTCTGGAAATGATAACCTCATGCCTCAGACTGAATCTCCTCAAGGTATGTTTATCAGAGCTTAAATGACCTGAAGGACTTCACACTACCCAGTTCTACAGGCAGAGCCTCTCCCAAGCAGGGGAAAGGCTGCCTAAGTCCATGCACACAACTTGCCAGACCCAGCAGACGATTGTCCTGGACGTGGAGGTGGATACCGAAAACGCAATTCCTATTTCCCTTGCTCTGAGTACATGTGGCCCCTCTATGGGTAGAGAGCACACTGATTACACAGGTGACCTGAATGTGCAGTCTGCTAGATGCATTTCCATTGTAAGATAATAGACTGGCATTTCTGTGTGTGTGTGTGGTAAGAAATGCATTAGCATAAAATTTACCATCTTAACCACCTATTTTAATTTTTTTTTTATAAGAGATGGGGGTTTCACTATGTTGCCTGGGCTGGTCTCGAACTCCTGGGCTCAAGTGATCCACCTACTTTGGCCCAAAGCCCTGGGCTTACAGGCACGAGCCACTATGCTTGGCCTATGTTAGCCATTTCTAAGTGTGCAGTTCAGCAGTGTTATGAATAACTACATTCATATTGTTGTGCAACCAGTCTCCAGGACTTTTCATTATTTCATGCAGAAACTCTGGGCTGGGCGTGGTGGCTCGTGCCTATAATCTTAGCACTTTGGGAGGCCAAGGCAGGTGGATCACATGAGGTCACGAGTTTGAGACTAGCCTGGCCAACATGGTGAAACCCTGTCTCTACTAACAATACAAAAATTAGCTGGGCATTGTGGCGCATGCCTGTAGTGCTTGGGAGGCTGAGGCAGTAGAACTGTTTGAACCCGGGAGGTGGAGATTGCAGTGAGTTGAGATTGCGCCACTGCACTCCAGCACGGGTGACAGAGCTAGAGCCTGCCTCCAAAAAAAGAAAAGAAAAGAAAAGAAAAGAAACTCTGCACTCATTTAACAACTACCTATTTCCTTTGTCCCCGCTACTTTCTATGAATTTGACTGGGTACCTCATGGAAGTGTAAGTGGAATCATACAGTATTTGTCTTTTTGTGACCAACTGGTTTCACTCAGCATAATGGTCTCATGGTTCATCCATGCTGTAGGCTGTGTCAGGATTCCCTTCCTTGTTGAGGCTGAATGATACTCCCCTGTATTGCCAGCATCAGTTACGGGAGTAGCAAGATAATGAAGCACACGCTGCCCAGTGGCTTCCAGAAATTCCTGGTCTACAAGGTCAAGGAGCTGGAAGTGAAGTGCTGCTGATGTGCAACAAACTATACTGAGCTGAGATTGCTCACAATGTTTCCTCCAGAACCACAAGGCCATTGTGGAGCGAGCAGCTCTGTGGGCCACCAGTCACCACTCCCAAGGCCAGGCTGTGCAGTGAAGAAAATGAATAGACAGCTCAGTGTATGTTTTGTTTTTAAATGGAACCATAAAAAAAAAAAAAAGCCACTCTAGAGTGAGACCTGGGCCACAATCTGGGCTCTACCACTTACTCTATGACTGACCCAGGACAAGTCATTTCATCATTCTAAGCACCCGTGTCTTTATGTGAAAAACCAACTTCCCACCTGGCTGAGTTGTGGCGGGTTAAAATGAGACGCTGTTACGATGAAAAGCATTTGTCCAGCAGCACACCTGGTGCGGAGAGAGTCTATTCTCACTACTTACATCTTGGCCTTTCACAGGGTCAGAATGCAACATTCAACACCCAAACCCTGGGTGCTTGTAAACATGTGTTCAATCTGAATTCTGAAAACCATTACTCTCAATTGCTCAGGTGGTGGTTGGCAGCAGCATTGCTTAATGCGAACTTCCTCTTCTCTTAAACCAGATGGGGAAAAAACAATAGGCACTTGTTCCACCTGGTGGCAACTTATATAAATGTTTAATGGAAGTTAAAAACTTGATACCATGCTAAACAGGAATTTTCAGGGGAAAACTTTTTGACAGTAGACTCTACAGTATGCCCTTCTAGGACCTCACGTGAATTTATTTGTGCATTTCCAAATAGGAGCTTCCAACAGGGCTTCTCCACCATTGGCTGTGTATCCAAATCACCTGGTAGAATCTTTTTTAAAATAGAGTTTTGAACTTTGCAACAGACTTAGGGCATCCCACAGATGGCATGGGGCATTTGTATTAATAACAAACTGATAAAAACAGAAGCAGAGCCCAAATCTTCTATCTAGTGAGGGATGAGAACCAGTGCACTAACTTTCGACTCAGGAAGATATGGGCCAAGGAAATGGGAGTAAAACATCCCTGTATTACTATTTTACTTGGGAAGAAAACATAATAGAAGGGCTCTAAATGTGGAAGAGGAAAGATCAAATTCTGCTGGTTATATTCCATCATGGTGTTTCTATATTTCATTAACAGTGATTGCAAATGAAACTCTGCTGTAGCTCTTACCATGGGAAGTCTTTTTCTGAAGATGATTCTCAGAGCTAACTGAATTAAGCAAAACCACTGTAGTTTTCTTGGAATAATGTTTATTTAAAGTTACATTTCAGAGGAAACTATCTTCAGGAGGGCATGAAGCCTGTATTGGCTACTGCAATACAACCAGAAATTTTATAAAATATTTCTGATATAAATTACTAAGGCACTACAGATAGGCACCTATATTACATACAATCTTCAAATATTTTTAAAAGTTGAAACTATGTGTTAGTTGATATCTAAAATATTAAAGCCCCTGACAAACCGAACGGCTAAGAACTTGACAAAATGAGACGCCTGTCTCAATGATTCTGTTGCCAGCATATTCATTAAAATACAATTTGAGATTCTAAATTACACGATCCAGCCCTAGTCCAGGGACCTTGTGATGATAGCTGTATTAGGCTTCAAAGCACCCTTTCTGCATGAAAGGGCATTTTTCAAGATGGCAACTGCTGTGTCATCATTTTCCTCTTTCTGGACTGTATCAGAAAGCTCTACCCTTAAATGCACAGCTGCTTTTCCCAACTGCAGTTTTCTCTTTTTCCATTAGATGGCAGTAACGCACCATCTTTCTTCACACAGGGTCAGTGGTGAAGGAGGGTAAGTTGAAGAGAAGGCCCACTGCACAGCAGGCCAAGTTTATCTAAGTCCAAGTCGGTGGAGTACAAAAATTAGACGGGAGAATACAGAAGAGTGATTCTAACCAGGTCATAAGGCCAAACTAGTGCTCATTATGGAAAAATAGGAGACAACTAATGAACGAGAGATCTGAGAAGGATTTCAGTGCAATCCTGCTGAGTGTCAAAGATGTGCAGGGAAGGGAAATGAAAGCCACATCACTGCACTCCCTGGACCCTGGAAGGAGGCAGAAACAAGGAGCTAACCTTTGACTGAAAAAGGGCATCTGACAGAACAGAAACTAACCCCACTTGACAAGCAACTGAAGAATGCCTCACAGTTGTTCTTCTGAGTATCAAGATGCATCCAATAACAGCAGCCAGTAACAGACTAGTAACAGAGTTACATAATCCAATTAACAAATTAGGACAATTTCCCACCTGCCTCAAAAACTCCTGACTGCCCTATCAACTACCTGCCCACCTCTCCATCCTGTGGCAGAGGCTAGTACACAAATACCAATTCTGCAAAGAACGGAGACTTCCAACAGCAAAGAATAAAGGCTTTTTAAAATGCTTCAGAAAGTGCTTTGAATAACTTGAAATGACACTTCTGCCCCCAACAGAGAGTAGGTATATCAATATTTACCTTTTTGTAGACATATTAACATTTCTCCATTATTTTATTCCTAGCTTAAATACACACAAGGCCAGTGGTTTGCAGGCCATCCTGATAAAGATACAACTATGGTATCAAAGTAAATAACAAGGTCCTTTACTCTCTATTCTTACAGGCCTGAAACTAACCAAATGAACTTGCCCAGTCATCACAAGCAGAGTATTTTTTAAAAGAGGTGTGAGTAAGAACAACACTGACACAGCTCTATGAATGCTAAATTCAAGGCAAATTCACTAAAAGACATTCTTCTCACGAGAGAATATCCTGGGAGATGGAGTAACTCAAAGCAATGAGGACTACAGGAAAATACTTGTCTCAAGACAAAATGACAAAAAGCCAAAGCATTCAGAGTTCAGAGAACATGTCACAGAGCTTCAGATCAGCTGGCCAGGGAGGCTTAACAAGGAAGACATTAGGGACACCCTGCTGGGTCTAATTGTTTTTAGAACATATGGAACTTTGTGCCACCACACAGCTGTGAACTCCCTGGTTTTTGTCAGCTTGTGTCACAACCTCAAGAAGAAAACAGTAGCTCACTAACCCCCCCACCTCCCACTTCCCACTAATTTACTGTATTTCTTCTTATAACCTCCTGTACAACGGTAAAGCAACTGGACAATATATAAACTCTGCCTCTCCTCTACTTTTAATTCTATAAAGAATATAGTATGACTTGTCACAGAGAAACAGTATAGAAGCAGCACAATACTGGGCATATGATAGAAGCTCAATAAATACTTAATGTATCTGGCCTGTTTTCAAAATGTTACTTCATTATACATTCATCACAGTTGCTGGGTATGGGCCAAAAATCATTTAGTGCACAAAGAAAAATTGTATAAAGCTTTTAGCATTTATTAAAATTAGAATAACTACTGTATTCCCTTTGTAGAATAAGGTTAAGTAAAAAGGTTTCATTTCTAGAATGTTAAACTAAAGATAAGTTTAACACAATGAATAATTTGTATAAAGAAGATAATAAATATTTGTTGAATGGATGCTGAAAAAACCTTTTAAAATCTTACACTAAAGATATAGTAAATGAACCAATACACATTTAAAACATTCTATCAGTATCTGAAAAAAACATTCCTTCTGGTTGGTTGGTTGCTTGTTGAGACAGGGTCTCACTCTGTCACTCAGGCTGGAGTGCAGTGGTGTGATCATGGCTCGCTGCAGCCTTGACCTTCTGGGCTCAGGTGATCCACCTACCTCAGCCTCCTGAATAGCTGGAACCACAGGCATCCACCACCAGGCCAGGCTAATTTTTTTTTTTTTTTTCCCGAGATGGAGTTTTGCTCTTGTCACCCAGGCTGGAGTGCAGTGGCATGATCTTGGCTCACTACAACCTCTACCTCCTGGGCTCAAGTGATTTTCGTGGCTCAAGTGATTCTCATGTCTCAGCCTCCCAAGTAGCTGGGACTACAGGTGCCCACCACCATGCCCAGCTAACTTTTGTATTTTTAGTAGAGACGGGGTTTCACCATGTTGGCCAGGCTGGTCTCAAACTCCTGACCTCAAATGATCTTCCTGCTTGGGCCTTCCAAAGTGCTAGGATTACAGGTGTGAGCCACCGTGCCTGGCCTAATTTTTGTATTTTTTGTAGAGGTGGGGTTTTGCCATGTTGGCCAGGCTGGTGTCAGAACTCCTGACCTCAGGTGATCTGCCCGCCTCAGGCTCCCAAATTGTTGGGATTACAGGCATGAGCCACCACACCCAGCCTACATTCTTTATTAATAAAATCACTGTGTTCCAGTGAGGAAAAGTTCCTCTTACATTTTTAAAATCAAGGATCACACAACCTTTTGGCTGAGATCTTATCTGAATAAAGAAGCAAAAATTTACTAACCTCTAAATCTTATAGTCAAATATAACTAATAACTAGAAGGGTATACTTTCGTAAAAAATTAACCAAATCAACATTTTGTGTGTATTTATAAGCTACAAAGGTTAAGTTTTGATTGATGACAGTCAGTACATTTGCATATGGGGCAGTTTTGAGACCCAAGTGACCAACCCCAGAATACAGACACATCTGCTGAATATTAATTCTGGAGCCATTCACCATAGTACTCTTCTCACAGTGTGCCATTCCCATGGTTTCTTTTCACAGTAAATAAACTGGTGATATAAGCTCATGATAAATCATAAAGATCCTAATACTATGAATCTTAAGTAACGGTATTTAAGAGAAAACCTCCAGGTCTTTTCAAACACTTCTGTAAAGGACAAGGCAGTCTGTTCAGTACAGAATGAGAGAATCTTTGTGGGCTTTAGAGACCCAGTTCGTACAATCAGATTTCAGGGTTGTATTTTTTAAAAATTTACTACAAACACAAAGCAAATCTAATTTTAGAGACAAAAATTAAAAATTATTCCACAGCAACTAAAATGCCCAATGATGATGAAACAAAAGACACAGAAGTTATATATAATGAATTCAGTAAGAAAACAGTTGTGGAGCTTTGCAAATTTCCAGAATTTTAAAATTCAGAAATGCAATCTTTGTTGTACCTTTTATTCTATAATTCAGAATTCTAATAATCATGCCAATGCTTAACAATATTGGTGATACTTAAACCTGGGATATCTTCCTATTTATGCTTATCTCATTGATTTGCTAAAAAATGAGAAAAATCCATAGAGATTGAGAGAACACACACTTTCTTGGAAAGGCTGACCAACAAAATAATCCTTAGGCCACATTCTGAAGTTGTGAATTTCCATGAACTCTAAAGCTGAATTACGACTTCTGAGGGAGAAATACAACCTTCTTGCCCGTCATTCACACTTTCTACCTCTCATTTATTTCCCCAATAATGAGTCCGATATAACATACTCTTCCAGTCCGCACCATCGTGTGAAAAAGCCACGTGGATTTTTTGTTGGTTTGTTTAGAGACCAGGTATTCCAGGTAATAAGTAGGCACATTTCTGGAGAACTCTGATGCTCCTGAACTCTTGACTGAACTTTCCTGAGGGTCACACCATAAAAAGAACGCCAAACTCCAGAGCTGGAGGCAACAGCTAAATCATGATTTCTTATTGTAGAACTACTTGGCAAGGAAACAAGGGACAGGTCAGAAACAAAGTGTCATGGAATCACTTTAAGACCAAAGACTTGGCCAGGTGCAGTGGCTCACGCCTGCAATCTCAGCAGTTTGGGAGGCTGAGGTGAGTGGATCATTTGAGGTCAGGAGTTTGGGACCAGCCTGACCAACATGGTGAAACCCCGTCTCTACTAAAAATACAAAACAAAAAATTAGCTGGGAGTGGTGGCACGCACTTAATAGTCCCAGCTACTTGGGAGGCTGAGGCAGGAGAAAGGCTTGAACCCAGCAGTCAGAGGTTGCAGTAAGCCAAGACTGTGCCATTGCACTCCAGCCTAGGCGACACAGTGAGACTTTGTCTCAAACAAAACAAAACAAAACCAAACAAAACAAAAGACTCCGACTTTTCAAGGAAGACTCCCATTTTCTAGCAATTGCTAGTCCAGCCTTGTCCTCTGAGATGCTGGTTGTGCGCTGATGGTGCCCTTGCAGGTGCCAGAGGCCCAGGGCTCACAGTGGCTGAACCTTAGTGAAGCTTGCTGTGCACAGGGTAGAGTAAAGTCATGTGTTCTGCCCCTTTGAAAGGCAACTTTTCATTGGAATAATAGTGTACCACTTCAGGGATGCTGTCAAACACGGCGCTTGTCTGATCCAGTGTGTATTTGTTGTCTTTGGTCTGAGCCACTATGATGTGGACACATCCTTGACTAGTCCTAGAATAAAAATCAAGGAGACATGAATGAGTGGGCAGAGGATCCCTCCCACCTGGAAACAACTGCAGCCAGATTCACACTAGGTTGATAGGTTCTCATCCATTCCCGGAATGGTTCTACAAACACAGAAATGCATTTGACACTCTAGTGGAGCTCTCAGAAATTTCAGTCTAAATGCATGTAATCCTTGAGTGGTTTATCCTTATTACATATGAGTCATCAGGTACTGGAACAAAGAAAACAAAAAGAATGCCAAGTCCCTTCTAGCCCTCAAACTGCAAAACCCGTGCTTACGCCCAAGCACGAGGCTACTAAGGTGAGAGAGAAACTCATCCTCAGCTGGGCATGGTGGCTCAGACCTGTAATCCCAGCACTGTGGGAGGCCAAAGTGGGCAGATGACTTGAGGTCAGGAGTTCAAGACCAGCCTGGCCAATATGGTAAAACCCCACCTCTACTAAAAAATACAAAAAAAGGCCGGGTACGGTGGCTCAAGCCTGTAATCCCAGCACTTTGGGAGGCCGAGACGGGCAGATCACGAGGTCAGGAGATAGAGACCATCCTGGCTAACACGGTGAAACCCCGTCTCTACTAAAAAATACAAAAAACTAGAAACTACCGGGCGAGGTGGCGGCGCCTGCAGTCCCAGCTACTCGGGAGGCTGAGGCAGGAGAATGGCGTGAACCCGGGAGGCGGAGCTTGCAGTGAGCTGAGATCCGGCCACAGCACTCTAGCCTGGGTGACAGAGCGAGACTCTGTCTCAAAAAAAAAAAAAAAAAATACAAAAAAATTAGCCAGGCGTGGTGGCAGGCACCTGTAATCCCAGCTACTTGGGAGGCTGAGGCAGGAGAATCACTTGAACCCAGGAGGCAAAGGTTGTAGTGAGCTGAGATTATGCCACTGCATTCTGGCCTAGGCAACAGTCAGACTCAACCTCAAAAACAAAAAAACAAAAGAAACTCATCCTTCTCACCACAGCTAAAAGGACATATGTAAGGGTTCTTCTTCCCTTTTTTTCCCAAAAAGGACACATAAATAATAATAATAACCATTTCCTCCCCTCGCATCTGGAAAGACCATTCCTGGTTGTATAAAATGAAAGCTGGCACAGAAAGCTCAAAGATTTAATCCACAAGCACCAATTTCAGGAACACAGTCGAGCTATTCCTGGTATTGTATATCTGGTGGCCTATCCCATTTTCTGAGCCATATTGCTCAACTCCCCCGCCCCACTCTGTTCTTCTCCAGCCTGATTGTTTCAGCTGCAGGGGCTCAGCTTCCTCAGGAAGGAAATGCTGTTAGAGCTCTTGACAATGATCCTCCAATACAGGGCCACTGAACTCACAGAGCAGTGAGAATTTCCATGATACACACTCCACCAGGCCTACCAGGCAAAAGTGAATTTTCTGTGTACGATCAGACGGGGGAGCAACAGGCAAGTTAGCATTTCCTTCTTTACCAGAAGAAACTGGTGTCAAAATTGCAGTTGGCATTTTGACAATCAATGGGGATCTTTATTTATTAAAGTCCCCAATACTAGGCAATAAAAGAAAAATGACTGTACTACCCTGTTATAAATAATTCTTTTCATCAGGAATTATTTCTCTACTGAGAGGACCTACTCCAGATTAGGTAATGTAAGGTACAAATTGACTAATGCACAAAGATAATGCAATAAGACCTTCATTATCGTAATAGATAATGGAGGCATTTACCCAATACCAATTTTGCATTCTCATCCGAGTGTCTCATGTTCCATTGTCCAAACAAATGCCTCTTGTTTTCTGCAATGCACACTCCTGTGAACCACCTTCACAGTATGTCTTTTTTGACTAGAAGACTCACACAGTGTTCCTTCCCCTTGGAGATGAGGAAAGCCATGGGGCTTACTTACTTTAGGGCAATGGAGTACCTGCTGTTCCCTGATTCACTATTTCGAACCAGGTAACCAGCTTCTTTGCAGGGCTGTAGTCGACTCTCAGCCTCAGCACGGCTGATGGCACCATGATACCAGCTGAAAAATGGGGGTGGAAGAGGGGAAGGCACCATGAGTGTCAAAATACAAATCCAGACTGGGCATCGTTCCATAAAGCGTTGTTTGAAATGAACTTCTGGCAGAGATGCAACAGCCTGAACTAGATCCTACTTCACATTCAGAACAGACAAAATGCAGATCTGGGTGATCCCGGATCATAAAGCCTATCAATCATACAAGAGTGAGTTAACGGCGCTAGTGTCATTTCAACAGTTTTCACTCTCTACAGAAGAATAAGATTTACAATGAGCTTGTTGAGATGCAGTGCACGTTCCATTTTGCACAATGCACTGGGCTTTGAAGATGGGTTTTCACTAAAAGCCCCATCCAGGTAACCATTCATTAACAAAAATAATCATGTGAAATGGGCCAGTGTGCTCCCCGATACAAATCTGTCAGTAAGCTCCCAGCTATTGTCTGTTACAAGGGTCTGAGGAGGAGACTCACGGCTGCTTCTCCAGGGGCAGGCCCGGGTCCACTTTCTCCCCCTCACTGTGGTCCGAGAGGGCTGGCTTTAGGATCTTCTGGGTCCAGCTCTTCTGCCGGTGGTGCTGCCTCACTGTCTCCTCCTTGACGGAAGGTCGCTCAGCTCCTTCAAACTGGACTGGAAGAAAGACTCCATTTAACATCGCAGGCCACTGGGGTAATCCATGTAAACTCCAAAGGGAAAAATCCTCCTTGCTTGCCTTGGCTCAGGAAAGAAGCATTTTTCCCCTTTAACTATAATATACTGCAAAGTACCCTGGCTAGCTGAGCTCCTGCTGTCTTTGATATCTTATCACACTGCTAGCATCCCACATACAGACACTTTTTCTGTAAAATATTCATCGGTATAAAACAGTTTTAGATTATGAGAGGAAACCACTTTAATATATTTCAACATGGACTTTTGAAAAACTTGTGGTTTTGCGGCCAGGCACAGTGGCTCATGCCTGTAATCCCAGCACTTCAGGAGGCCAAAGCAGGTGGAACACAAGGTCAAGAGATCGAGACCATCCTGGCTAACCTGGCGAAACCCCGTCTCTACTAAAACTACAAAAATTAGCTGGGCGTGGTGGTACGTGCCTATAGTCCCAACTATTGGGAGACTGAGGCAGAAGAATCATTTGAACCCAGGAGGCAGAGGTTGCAGTGAGCCGAGATCGCGCCACTGCACTCCAGCCTGGCAACAGAGCGAGACTGTCTCAAAAAGAAAAGTCAAACTATTTTTCGTTTCGCTATGTTTAGAATAAAAGATTAAACACAGTTACAGGTAATAGTTACAGGTAATGAATCCTTGCAAGAATGTGTACCATCCTATAAAACCAAACCAACAGTTTTTAATATGAAATAATAAAGCAAAAATAAAAGACAACTCAGAAACAGAAAGAGACTACCAAATAATACATCTGAGATGCCATGACACCTAGGCTGGACAGAAGGAGATGAAACGGCAGCACCTGGTACAGGACTGAGAGATGAGCAGGTACCCGAGAAGGCGACTCAAATCAAATGAAACTGACTCCAGGCTGGGCACAGTAGCTCTTGCCTGTAATCCCAGCACTTTGGGAGGCTGAGGTGAGAGGAACGCTTGAGCTCAGGAGTTCAAGACCCACCTGGGCAGCATAGTGAGACCCCATCTCTAAAAAATTAAAGAAAAATCCGGGAGTGGTGGTACACACCTGTAGTCCCAGCTCTTTGTGGGGGGCTGAGGTGAGAGGACTGCCTGAGCTCAGGAGGTTGAGGATGCAGTGAGCCATGATTGCACCAACACACTCCAGCCTGGGTGACAGAGTGAGACCCTGTCTCAAAAAACAAGAAAAAAGACAAAAACTGACCCAATTGCTTGTTATCAAATATATTACCTTCTCCCTTCACATTGGTTATATATATATTTTTTTTTTGAGACGGAGTCTCGCTCTGTCACCCAGGCTGGAGTTCAGTGGGGTGATCTCAGCTCACTGCAACCTCCACCTCCCGGGTTCAAGCAATTCTCCTGTCTTAGCCTCTCAAGCTGTAGCTGGGACTACAGGTGTGCGCCACAACACCCAGCTAACTTTTGTATTTCTAGTAGAGATGGGGTTTCACCATGTTGGCGGGATGGTCTCCATCTCTTGACCTAGTGATCCGCCCACCTCGGCCTCTCAAAGTGCTAGGATTACAGACATGAGCCACCACGCCCAGCCTGGTTATACCTTTGTATTATTATTATTATTATTGAGTCAGAATCTTGCTCTGTCGCCCAGGCTGGAGTGCACTGGCATCATCTTGGCTCACTGCAACCTCCCCACCTCTTGGGTTCAAGCAATTCTCCTGTCTCAGCCTGCCCAGTAGCTGGGATTATAGGTGCCCGCCACCAGGCCCAGCTCATTTTTGTGTTTTTAGTAGATATGGAGTTTCGTCATGTTGGCCAGGCTGATCTTGAACTCCTGGGGTCAAGTGATCCGCCTGCCTTGCCCTCCCAAAGTGACTTGGATTACAGGCACAAACCACCCGCCCAGCCAGGTGTGTTCTTCCAATGGTCATTTCAGGCATTTCCAAAACAGCTGCACACTGAAAAGAGAAAGGAATATAAAGGTACCCACAAGTTAAAAAACAAATGTCGGGCCGGTGCGGTGGCTGGAAGCCTGAAGTCACACTGGGGCGGGCCTGGCCTGGCGCCCTCACCTGACAGAGCCCGCACGATCTGCTCCTTCTTCCACTCCCACGGCTGCTCATACTCAGCCGCGGGCCGCTCATCGTTCTCAGGCAGCCGGCTGTCAGGGGGCCGTACCTTCCCCTCTGCCCTGGGCCCCCCTTCTGCAGGCTCGTAGGGAGTGTCGTACAGCTGTGGCGGCTTCCCCAGGAGGTCCTTGGAACTCCGTCTTTTGGCCAAGGTCTCTGACTTCAGGCCACCCTCTGCAGGTTCACAGGGACTGTCAAGTAGCTGGAGAGCCTTCACCAGGGGATCTTTGGAACCCCGTCGTCTAATTTCTGAAAAACACATACCATACACAATGCCTTGAAAGCAAAGGTGCCATAAAAGGTGCCATAAAAGCCTCATTAACCCAATTACCTCAGCACCTCTGTCTGTCTGTCTGAGGTGGCAGATAACTCCAAGATTGTTTCCTGATGGGCTGATTACTTCTCAGCTGTGTTACAAAAGCAAAATGAAGGTGCCTAAAACTTCTTCCCTCCAGCTGCCTGAGTCAGATAATGGGATCCACTTTTTTTTTTTCCTTTGAGATGGAGTCTTGCTCTGTCGCCCAGGCTGGAGTGCACTGGTGAGATCCCAGTTCACTGCAACCTCCGCCTCCTGGGTTCAGGCCATTCTCCTGCCTCAGCCTCCCAAGCAGCTGGGACTACAGGCGCCTGCCACCACGCCCGGCTAATTTTTTTTTTTTTTTTGTATTTTTAGTAGGGATGGGGTTTCACTGTGTTAGGCAGGATGGTCTCGATCTGACCTCATGATCCGCCCACTCCGGCCTTCCAAAGTGCTGGGATTACAGACGTGAGCCACCGCGCTGGCTGGCATCCACTTTTAGGGTAGGAGATTACATCTGAAGACAATCACACCTCTGGGGTGCCACTTGCAGTTTGTAAGTAGTGGCCTCAGGGTGACCTGCTTAAGTTCCAGGTTTTGGTGTCTGCTCTGAGTATAGCTCACCTTCAAAGTTTTTATATCTTGTCAGGAAGCCCAGATAAAAGAATTGTAATAAAATGGACTGCAAGTCAAAAATGCATTTAATACATCTAATCTACTCAGTGTCATGGTTTAGCCTAGCCCACCTTAAACGAACACATTAGCCCACAGCTGGACACGATCATCTGACACAAAGCTCATTTTGTAATAAAGTTTTGAATATCTCATGTAATCTACTGAATGCTGAAAGTAAACACCAGAATGGCTGTATGCGACTCAAAGTACAATTTCTACTGAATGCATATCACTTTTGCACCACTGTAAAGGTTGAAAATTGTAAGTCAAACCACAGTAAGTCAGGGACTGTCTGGATATTCAAAGCACTGCTGCATATACACTGAGGTAAAGCATTTACGTGCATTAGTCAGAATTCTTGACTCCTATGCAGTTTCAATAAACTGGGGGAAGCCAGACACATTTACAAATAATATGTATTGGGCTAATAACTCCAGGGTAAATCAAAGTAAAAGAAGTGTTACAAGGAAAACCAGTAATAACAACTCAGCAGCTAACATTTATCGATGGCTTACCATGTGTGAAGCACTATTCTAAGTGTCTAGTAACTTTCACAATCACTCTGCGATTATGGGATATCATTATTTATTATAGAAGAGAAAACTGAAGCACAAAGAGTTTAAGGAAATTGCCTAAACCAGTAAGTGCCAAAGCCTGGATTCAGAAGCAGGAAGTTGGGCTCTAAAAGCTATACTCTTTAGCCACTACACTTGGATTGACTCCAAGTGGAAGAGAAATGGAAGATGAGTTGACTTTGATAGAGAAGGTCATTTCCAGTGGAGGAAGCTGCATGAGTGAAGATATGGAGGTGGGAACGACAGAGGTCTTGTTCCATAATGAGGAGCTGAGAGATGAGTCTAAAGGCCAGAAGGCCACAAAGGAGAGAGGCAATGGGTAGTGAGACAAGCAGCTGGAAGCATAGGCAAGCTAGGTGCCAAGGTGTAGACATTTTAAAAGTAAGGACACAAAGTTTAGACGGTTGTGTATGTAATACAAAACCATTATAAGGTTTTTTTTTTTTTTTTTTTTTTTTTTTAGCAAGGAATAACAATTACATGTGTGTTTCACTGGAAGATAACTCTAACCATGGTGTACAGGACAGAGTAAATCAGAAAGGTACAGTCTGAACTGGGGCATAAAAATAGATGGAAAAAACCAGATGCAAACCAACCAACTACTAGCTAGCTAACCAGCCAGCCAGCCACAGTGAAAAGGAACTAGGAGCACAGGGTGGTGAGCATCCTGGGGTCAAGGGGCCTTGCCAGGTAGACTTAGAGATGGCTGGAGTCTGGACAACCAGAGCTGGTGATGCAGAGTCTACATTACAGACCAACAGAAGCGTCATTTTTGTGGCTCTTCTAAACGCCCATCAGGAAGCCTTCAAACCATCCTCTACCTGGTCATAGTCAAGGAGAAACTTTCTATATGCAGATATCTCATCTCATCTCTTAACACCTCATAAGCTCCCGACTGTCTACTTAAGAAGTGAAGAGGCCGGGCGTGGTGGTTCACGCCTGTAATCCCAGCACTTTGGGAGGCCAAGGTTGGCGGATCACAAGGTCAGGAGATCGAGACCATCCTGGTGAACACAGTGAAACCCTGTTTCTACTAAAAATACAAAAAATTAGCTGGGCGTGGTGGTGGGCACCTGTAGTCCCAGCTACTCGGGAGGCTGAGGCAGGAGAATCATGTGAACCTGGGAGGTGGAGGTTGCAGCGAGCCAAGATCGCGCCACTGCACTCCAGCCCGGCAGACAGAGCCAGACTTTGTCTCAAAAAAAAAAAAAGAAGTGAAGAACACTTAGAACGGCATGGGAGGCTTATATGAGTAGGTCACTGTCTTTCTCCCCAATTTCTCGACACTACCCTGCTCCATCTCTCCACAATTCAACTCTTTGCTCTGACCAATGTTCTATAGTTCCTTGCATACTACACTGTCTTGAGCCCACCAGTGTCCTGGCAATCTTGCAATCCTTTACAATCTAACTCAGCATCTTCTCCTCTCTGGAGAAGCCTTTCCTGCCCACCTTCTTCTCTGATGCCCCACAGAGTCGATCAGGTGCTAAGGCTGGACCAACCCACTCTTACCCTGCTCTTCTCCCACTGCATCCATTTATATGTTGATGCATTTGTATTTTCAATTTGGTGGAGTCTGCCAGGGCAGAGACCACCATATCTTGTTTATTATTGCAGGACATATCATTGTGCTAAATAATGATTGGACGGATGGATGGGAGGAGAGGGAGGGGAGGGAGCTGTAGAATGTCTCCAGGCAGGTGACAGTGTGGATCTGGACGAATATGTCAAGGGGTTAACAAATGGATCGTTGTGAATATTGTGAGAATGAAAGCAATCACAAGAGAAAAGGAGGGTAGATTGAAAACAAGAGAGGATCAAAGGCAGAATCTGGGACTCCTTCAGTTAAGGGTGGCTGGAAGGAGAGGTGCCAGCCAAGAAGGCTGAGGGGTCAGGTGAGGAGGAAGAGGCTCAAGAGACCGCAGGGCCACAGACACAAAGAGTGGAAAGACTTTCTATTTGTAACACTTCAAAACAGGCATGGGGATGGGCCGTGGAGAAATACCACTGACTCATTAAGACCTCTATAACAAAAAGAGGGCAACAAATCAGGGAAGCATTATTAAAATCAGGACACCAAATTCAAAAGCGCAAAACTTAGGTACAGGCTGAGGTTATAGTTCTCTGCTGACTAGGGGCTGTCAGCAGCTGTCTCAAATTCTGTGCAGGGACCGCTCATTGAAATCACCTGGGGGCTTTAATGCATACTGCTTTAACCACCATAGGTTCGGACTGGATTGGTCTGGGGCGCAGTGTGGGAGTCAGAGTGTAAAAATTCCCCAGGTGATTCTAAAGAGCAGCTAAACCTGAGAACCACTTCCACACCTCCTGGGTGCCCACAGTCCCCATCCTGCTTCCTCGTGCTCCAGAGCCTATCTGTCATTGCTAGTCCCATCCTGAGGAGAAAGGTACTGCTTGTGTCTACAACTTCCACATCAGAATGTAAGAGTCGGAAGAACTGTCCCTGGCCCCCACCCCCAGGCCAGGCCAGGTATCTGGGGTTGTCTGAGGTCAGAGCTGCATCTCCTGAGTTCCTGGACTCTCAATCCTACAGCTTTTCTTCTTCATTGCTTACTCCAAACGGAGATATGGAAAACAAGAAACAAAAACATACTCTGTTCTTGGTTCAATTAAGACAAGGCTGTAATTTTTTTAAAAGGAACTTTTCTAAAGAACTAAGAAAAGGGAAGCAGAAAACACAAAGGAGTTCGAAGGATGAACATAGAATAGAATTTTTAGGTTTCTAATCATAGTTTACACTCAGTTGAGACCATCTGGCACAGGCTGGGGAAACCCTTTCCCAAGGTCCTCGCTGCAATTCTGCCCCAGCTAAACTAAAAGGAAAAAGAGGTGATTCCAACCTTAAGACAGAAGGAGCCCTGCTCACAAGGACATTTCAATACATTTGGATTAAAATGATGTACAGGGTGGACGGGCAGTGTTCCCACCAGGCCCTCCAGCCCACCTCCCCTAAAATAAAATAAAATGATGTATAGTGATTAGAATCTTCAGTTATTACACATGTGTTTTGAGTTTTTACTTTTGCAATGAGGTCCTTCTATTTAGACAGTCTCCCCATACTTAAAGTTCTGGGAGATACACAAAGCATGGAGTTGAGAATGCTTTCGTGCAGGATCCTGGGATTAGGCAAAATCTGCAAACTGCTATCATCTTTTGAATCAATGTTTAATTAGGGGGAGAAAGGGCTTGAGCACAGGCCTCCCCTCCCCATACCACCCACCCCCTTCAAGGGGAGTAACCTTCCAGTCCATTCCAACACCTGGCTGCCCCCAAACCTGAGGCGCCATAGAAACAGAAACAATCGTGGGGCTGCAAGCCGACCCTTCCTGCAGGGAGAATAGCCCCTGACGTGCAGAGCTGGCTCCAAGAGGAAACGAGCCTGAGAAGGAGGAAATGGCAAGAGGAAGCTACACCCTGGCTGCCGATAGAGGCCATTTACCACAGCAGACAACAGAATGCAGGGGACGGGTAGCAGATAAACACTCATTTGCGCCTGGGGCTGAAGCTCAGGACTGACCTGCACCTACTAAAAACATGCAGTTGGTTGGTGTGAAACATTATAGGGGCCCAAAATTTTCCCTTCTCAATCCCCAACTCGCAGGTAATTATGCCATTCACACGAAAACAAGAAAGTCTTCGCAGAAGACTAAGATTTTCTTTTACTAAATTAATTGTAGTTAGCAGTAAGTATTGCCCTATATAGTCCAGAACGCTCTATGAAAATAGAATTGTCTCTGGAGTGTCTAACTCATGGCTGTATTGACTAGGTATACCAGTCATGCAGTAGTTATGGTGAGGCCAGTTATTACCAACTCCAGAGTCCATGCCTTATGCTCAAATGATTTCATGTAAAATGTTAATTCCAATTTCCAAATAATGTGCCTTTTTCCCTAATTCATTTTAATCCATTTCATGTTTCCAAAACATTAAACTGAGAGCTTCTTAAGACTCTATTTTCCTTCTGGCATCAGAAACAGGGCTGTTTGGCAATTTTTTACTCACATCTTTGATCAGTGCTCAAGCTTGTAAAATCACTTTAATATTTTCTTACTGAATAAATCTAAACATCTGAACAAAAGCAGGTATAATTCAGAAACCCTGAAATTTAGCAAGGAGAATAAAGACAAATCAAAACCAGTATTCATTTGCACTTTTTTCCATAAGGTTTTTTTCTGTTTAAATCACAGGCAAAGATGGACAAAAATTTTTTTTTTTTTAGAGATGGGGTCTCACGATGTTGGCTAGGTTGGTCTTGAACTCCTGGTCTCAACTGATCCTCTCACCTTGGCCTCCCAGAGTGCTAGAATTACATGCATGAGCCACTGGGCCTGGCCAGATGGCCATAATAGCTTTTTTTTTTTTTTTTTAATGGAGACTCGAACAGTGAGGTTCTCTTTTAGATTTGGCTATTTAAACAAACCAACAAAATCATTTGGAAGTAAAAATAAAATTTTAAAAATAATCTTCGACTGGAGCTCAAAAGCTAAAACTACAGCTTGCTGAATGACATGGTATTTTCAGTTGTGTAATTTGGACAAATTATTTAATCTTTCTGAACCTAGGTTTCCTCAACCGTATAAAGAAACCCACTTGCAAGGTGGCTCACTTTGTGGCTGGCAATCCCAGTACTTTGGGAGGCCGAGGCACGAGCATCACCTGAGGTCAGGAGTTTGAGACCAGTCTGACCAACATGGTGAAACCCTGTCTCTACTAAAAATACAATAATTAGCCAGGTGTGGTGGCAGGCGCCTGTAATCCCAGCTACTTGGGAGGCTGAGGCAGGAGAATCACTTGAACCCGGGAGGCAGAGGTTGCAGTGAGCTGAGATTGCATTCCAGCCTGGGCAACACAGCAAGACTCCGTCTCAACAAACAAACAAAACACTTTACAGGGTTGTTGCAAGACTTAGTGAGGTAATTTGGCCAGGCTGGTACCTAGTAAGCTCTCAATTTACAGCTGTATGACATCAACTGCGGAAAGAATCCTCATGCTAACTAGCCAATGGGAACTTTCAAAGACCCATCAAACGCTAACGTTTCAAAGTGGTGGCTAAAACTCCTAATGCTAGACTATATAGAATATTTCTGCTAAATATTTAGCTAAATATTTTAGCTAGACTATTTAGTTGAAATATTCCTGTGAATTTAGCAGAAAAACAACAGAGGTTTATATGAATATTGCCTTGTATTCAGTCATATCTTTTTATGAACAATCCTCTAGATAAATCTCAGTGATAATTTACTCATAAATTCATAAATTCTTAATTTTTAAAAGAGCAAAGTTTTGGGGGGACCCAGGGAGCCTGGGTCCCATAGCGATTTGGCCACACGAAAGCCATGGGCTTCTCTGGGTTTCCTCTGCCCCTGAGGTAGATGCTGGCTCCTATTCTCAACTTCATGGCACTTAATCATGCTTTTCAATGACTTATTTTCTTTGCTGGTGTTAGGTCTGTTTCCCCCTTAGGTTGTGAAGTCCAAGGGCAGAAATCATGTGGGTCTTGTTTCCTGTATGCCCAGAGCTCAGGACAGGGACTAGTACATAACAAATAAACTCCCAAGAAATATTTGTTGGGTATTCTAAAACAACATATGGGCAGTATTCCACACACCTAAGATACTGTTAAAACCAGGCCTGTAATTCCCATTTCACTGGTAGAAAAAAGGCAATACAGAGAATGGCAACACAGATTTAACCACTCCACAGTTTAACTGTGTTCATTAAAATCCTTTGCATCTCCAGAAATGCTGAAACAAGTAAAAAAAAAATCTCTATCGTTTCTCAAGAAAGACGGGAAATTTCTGAACTTGGACTTGACAATCAGGTACACAAGGAGCAAACTGAATCAAAAAGTAAAGGGTTTAAAAAACAAAAAACAAAAGCCCAGCAGCAAATCTTTTATTTCTAGCTTCCGATAAACTCACTTCCTGTTATTCTGTCCAGCTTCTAATCTATGGGTAGAATAAGAGGTAGAGTCTCTACACTGATTTCGAATATTCGAAATGAAGAAACTTTAAAATCCACAAATAAAATTTTTTTAAAGTTAAGAGCAAAGTATACTTAGATCACTAGTTTAGAAAGTTAGTAATTTGGATTTTTAATAAATTTGAATTTATTTGCCAATTGAATATATTAATTTTGTATTCCTAAATGAATTTATTTTCAGAAATTGTTTAAAACAGATCATGGAACTTAATACACCCTCAAATATTAAATGCTAGTGATTATTATTACATTTATTCCATGTTGGACAATTTTGACTTCTGAAGACAACATTCTTGGTTGGGCGGAAAGATGCCTCACTTATGGGTGAAGTTTACGGTGGTTTTGCATATGGCATTTCAAGTGTGTCCTGAACGCCATGTGGTGTCGGGAACAGACCACTCAATGTGGAGTGGGAGATCCGGGTGCTAATTCCTGCTCTGTCTCTTAAAACATCTCCTGAACACAGGCAAGCCCGAATCCCTTTGATCTTGCTTTTTTTCACCCTGTCATGAGGGGGACAGCATTGTAGTCCCCTAGCTTACAGAGCTCTTGTGGGAATTACATGAAAAAACAAACAAAAAAACCACCAAAATTATATTCATTTTTATAAAATCACAGCACGTTCCCTCTTATCAGTGCAGCTCTCAAAATAAACAGATGTATGGTATAAACTACCTACTTTAGTTAAAGAAAAAGATAAGAATAATAACCCAAGGACAAAGAAAGGTGAATCACAATTAAGCATAGAACTAAGAAAATCCTTTCCCTCAATTTTATGTAAAAGTAAATCCTTTTCCCTATTCCTTTCAAGGCTCTGATGTTTTTTAAAACTCTGACAGTTCATTTTCACTTCCTTTCATTCACAGATTTCATTAGGGGTCACAGTCCAGTGACCTTCAGGGTCACAGCCTGGCCAGGGTACACCCTCCCCACACGGACTGCCTTATCTCTGTAAGCAGAGAAGCAGGAAGCGGAGCCAGGCTTTCCTGTTCCAGCTGGTTTTCATTCTGAAGCCTGTCTTGGCCCTTTCCAGTATGCTGCTGCTACCCTCTGCTCAACTCTTCTGAGACTATACTTACAGAACCTGAGCTTGACAGCTCTTCAATCTGTTCTAAACAGAAGAGACAGAGTCTTTCATGTGGGACCAGTTACTCTTCCCAGGCATGAAACCCACAAGATTCAAATAAGGCTCCCTTGAGTCAGCACTCAGCAACTACATTTTTCATTATGGATGGAAGAATGTTTAAGGAAAACTAGATGAATACATAAAGTTCACAAATAACTCTATATTATTTCTATTTAAGTATCATTTATATCAATTTAATTATGACTAAAAGGGTAAAGTTTGACACTAAGAATGACAGAGTGACTGCTTAGCTCACAAACTGGAATTGTTCTGACTTGAAAAGTTACAAGATTAGTCTTTGGTTTTAGGTGGTTTGCCTTGAATGGCTTGGTTTACAGCAGTTTTGTTTTTTTTTTTTTTGAGACAGAATTTCGCTCTTGTTGGCCAGGCTGGAGTGCAATGGCATGATCTCGGCTTACCACAACCTCTGCCTCGCGAGTTCAAGCGATTCTCCTGCCTCAGCCTCCTGAATAGCTGGAATTACAGGCATGCACCATGATGCCGGCTAATTTTTTGTATTTTTAGTAGAGACGGGATTTCTCCATGTTGGTCAGGCTGATCTTGAACTCCCAAACTCAGGTGATCCGCCCACCTCGGCCTCCAAAAGTGCTGGGATTACAGGCGTGAGCCACCACACCCGGCCAGCAGTGATTGTTAATTATTGCTTAGTAATTAAACTTTTGGTTCCAATATTGTAGAACTTGAGAAAGTCTTCTACTACAAAATGCAGAATTGCATCATATTTGCAATTTTTTTTTAAGACAGAATTTCATTCCTGTTGCCCAGGCTAGAGTGCAATGGCGTGATCTCAGCTCACTGCAATCTCCACCTCCCAGGTTCAAGCGATTCTCCTGCCTCAGCCTCC
>NW_012121487.1:1388066-1391451 GCF_000951035.1 Colobus angolensis palliatus
TTTTTTTTTTTTTTTTTTTTTTTTGCTTTGTCGCCCAGGCTGGAGTGCAGTGGCGCGATCTTGGCTTGTTGCGACCTCCTCAACCCTGGTTCAAGTGATTCTCGTGCCTCAGATCCTCAAATAGGTGGGATTACAGGTGCGCACCACCATGCCTGGCTAATTTTTGTATTTTTAGTAGAGATGGGGTTTCGCTATGTTGGCCAGGCTGGTCTCAAACTCCTGGCCTCATGTGATCTGCCCACCTCTCTCCCAAAGTGCGGGGATTACAGGCATGAGCTACTGTGCCTGGCCATGCTTGCATTTTTTAATAGATTAAACTCCCTTAAGTATGTATTAGGTCCTTGGTAAGATGTATGACTCCCATTATGAATGTTAAAGCTTCTGAAAGTGGCCCCAAAATGTATATAATCATGTTACCCTGAACATCACATTCTGAGCAGATCTGCATTCATAAATGTCATCTTGCACAGAACTAGAAAAACTTTAAAGACTCCTTTAAATTCTAAAACTGTGAAGGATACTAAATCATAAAGGAAGTTACCTAGTCTGACATTAGTTTGGGATCTAATTTCTGTTTCTTCAAGTCAGCAGGATCTGGTTAAACTGTTTTATCCCTCTTCCCCAACAAACACGGGTTGCTGTATTACAACACTCTCACTGAGTGTGAGATTTCAGTCCCTATTCTGCAGAGCCTGCTTACAAACCTGTTATCATTTGTTGTGCATCATATGGTTCCATGTAACCATCATTCTCTCCGACTCTCTCTGCATCCCTTTGACCCTTTGTGCGTTTGGCATCATAAGGGTCAGCATAGTCTTCTAAAATGATGACCTGTAAAAGAACAAGAGAGGACAGTTGCTAAGGGCCACCATAAACCAAAATGGCAATGGTATCAAAATGGCTACTGACATCTCCTGCATCTCCAAAGAGGTCAAAATCTCTACAACCAGTTCCAGGTAGCTTTTGCACTTGATTATGTGTCCCAGTTAGACAAACACCTGATTTTTTTGGTTGTATAGTTGATTTGCAACAATTCATCTAAACTCTTTCACTTATCCCCAAGGCTCTTTATACCTTCCTTTATTTCCCCAAGCATTAAACCTTTTCTGAGTTAGAGGGTGGCAGGGGTAGATGTGGGGAGTGAAGTGTACCTGTGGCTTTTCAGCAAAAAGGGTATGTGGCTTTACCATATACCCTATGAATTGAGTTTTTCAAACTTCAATCCGCTGAGCAGTACAGTCATAATGAGTCAGTCAGTCATCCACCAGCACTGGCTAGGCACTGTGAGGGAGTCAAAATAAACCTAAGGCATCCTTCCTGTCCTCAAGGAGTGGATTACAGCTCCAAAGAGACAGGCTTCATAAATGAGAAATAGGTCAGTACTAAACAGTATTGTAGGCGTTCTTCGTTCAACAATTCATAGGCAAATTGACTGTCACAGGCTACAGACCAGATAGGGTTTTGATCCCTATCTGGGATCCCCTATTTTGTGTCAGAAAGCATCTGTCTTCCCAAAAATAGAAGGTGCCTGAGGAGGTGATGGGTGACAACACCAGAGGTTAGGGGACCCTTCTCAGGGAGGAAGCTCCAGGCCTTGCTCCACAACCTCCGTTACATTCTCCAAAGAGTTTAGAAATAACACTGGAGTTGGTGAGAATTCAGATACATGAGGAGAGGCGAAGAGGAGGAAACAGCCTGGAAATAGTCTCAGAAACCTCAGACATCCAGAAGTGACAACCATAAAAATAACCAGACAACCACTGCAAGGGACTGTGACTGCGACTGCCATTCACTTAACAAACATTTATCTTGACTACCCACCATGTGTACTGCAGTTGCAAGATACAGTGAGGAACCTAAGATGATGAACCTCAGCCCTTGGCTTCAAGGTGATTGTGATCTAGTCACACAGTCGGGTGGACCACTGAATAACGTATGAGCTGGGTCCCTGTCCATCTTTACACAGCTCTCCACTCAGTGCCTGGCTCAGGGTGGGCATGCTGTATTTACAGCATGAAAAAAATGAATGGAGGAATGAATAGAAGTGCTCAATGCAGACATACATAGCATGTACTATGGGCTCTTGACTTCATCCAGGGAGGTAGCAGGTTTGAAGTCGGGGCAAGAGAATATTAAAACTCCCATGTTAGGAAATGATCGCCTGGACCGGAGTCTGAAATCTCGGTTTGAGCTCTTTTCTCTCCCCGTTTCACATCAGAGAGAAGATAAAAACAACCAAATCAGACCAACTCAACTCAGCAAGAATGGATGGAGTCCCTTCCTATGTTCACACTCCTTTTCTTAACTTTTCCACACTGGACAGTACCCAGAAAACCTCCAGTGTGTCGGTCGCAGGACACAGCCTCTCTTCTCATCTGTAATCTCCTTGAGAGCATTTTCTTGTCATATTCTGTATTCCCCACAGCCCCTGATGCCCTGTGCCCCTTTTCTCATACGGTTGCTGCACAACAAATACCCATGGAATGAATGAAAGGGCAGCAGTCTTGGAGACTTGCTGAAGCTCCGAGGAACCCTTTAATCGGTGGAACTGCAGAAAATGATGGAACTTCCAAATCAGTGGGGAAGGCGGCTGGTCAACCCATTTCCTGAAGCTTTGAAATGCATACTTACATAGTTGAGAGGTTACCATTCCTTATGTTCAAGAAGCATAGAAGTCATACACAAGTCTAGCTTTGCAATTCCCCTGAATATCAAAATTAAAATAAACTACATCTATAAAGGTGTCAAAAGTAACCAAACAGGAATATCTCATTCAATGACTCTTCTAAACTGTTAACAAAATTCAATGGCCAGTACATTTCTGCAAGGCTCCCCACCTCTGGAATAAGAATTTTTCAAGAATTAAAAAACAGTCTAAGAATTGTAAATGGTCGTTTAGGAGTTCCCGAATTGTGGAGGGAGAAAGGACCTTAGGAAACCTATCCTCACCGCCTCTTAGGTCTAAAGAAGCCTAGGGCTTAGCAGGTGCCCGCGGCTCCCCTTCAACTGAGAGGTGGTCCAAGGGAGGCTATATTCTTACCGTGTCTTGCTGCTTAATAATCTTGCCCTTGTCCAGCTCAGGCCCCAGGGAGGAAGGGGAAGAGGACGCGGAGGAAGAGGAGCTGGAGCTGGAGCTACTGCTACTGGGGTAGTTGCTCTTCCCGTTCTTCTCCTGAGTGTCCACTTTGATGAGCCTGTTGATGTAGGTGCTGCAGCCGGAGCTCTTGGTCGCACCCCGGTGGGGCTCCTCCTCTGTGGCCCGGGAGTTTTTGCGGCCCTTGCCCGCGGCGGCCTGAATCAGACCCTGCAGGCTGTCGCGGGACAGCCGGCTGTCCTTGGGGCCCATGCCGGCCCTGCCGCTCCCCAGCTCGGCCGCCGAGTTCTT
>NW_012121487.1:1395386-1395708 GCF_000951035.1 Colobus angolensis palliatus
ACGGTGGATGGACGGCGGACGGCCCATCAACTTCGCGCGCCCCTCCCCTCCGCGGCTGGCGCCTCCCAGCCCCGCCACCTCCTGCCCAGAGCCAGGGGCGGCGGGGTGAGCGCCACGGGAGAGGCGGGTCCGAGGCTGCGAGCTCCGGAGAAAGGTGCTGCGGCCGCACGTGCGAACCGGCCGCGCTTCACTGAGCGGAGAGCTCCCTGCTGCCGCCGACACCCCGCGTCTGCACGGAGCCGGTCTCGGCCGGGCGCTGCCTTCACACGCGCCCAGGAGTGTGTCACGTGCGCCGCTCACCCCCAGGAAGGAAGCCCCTTGT
>NW_012121487.1:1395803-1402759 GCF_000951035.1 Colobus angolensis palliatus
CCCCCAGGAAGGAAGCCCCTTGTGCCGCACAGCGCCGGACGCCCCTCGCCCACCTACTCCGCTGCACTCTTTCTGCAAACGTTATTTTTGGCAGTAGGGCAGAGGTTGCGGGCTGAGGGTCGGGCGCAGGGACAACGGTCGCCAGCTCCTGCGCTAGTTCCGTTACTCTCCCGCGGCACACGGTCCTGGGCGCCGCGAGGCTCTTACCCCCGTGGCCGCTGGGGATTGGCTGCCGGCAAGCCCCTCCCCGTGCCCCCGGGCTCTGAGGGGGTGGAGCGCGGAGAGAGAAGGCGCGAAGGCTGGGCGTCGCGACCGCAGGTGGACGCGCGTGGCCCGCGAGACGAGGTATGACTTGTCCCCAGGTCCCGGGCTGCCAGGCGAGGGTTGGGAGGGAGGGGCGGCGGCAGGCAGCTATGGAAAACGCCCTCGTCCCGATGGACGGGGGAAAGGGGTCGCTGTTACCGCGGGGACGTCGCTCGCTCGCGCCGGGTGGGAGCGGCCCTCCTAGTCCGGATTTGTGCAGGCTGCGAGTGCCATGTGCAGAACTGTGGCCACTTTATGGGAAAAGACGCCTCTGCCATTCCTCCGTCCCTTCGAAGCCCTTTAAAAACTTTCTGAGACCGGGCGCGGTGGCTCACGACTGTAATCCCAGCACTTTGGGAGGCCGAGGCGGGCAGATCACCTGAGGTCAAGAGTTCGAGCCCAGCCTGGCCAATATGGTGAAACCCGGTCTTTACTAAAAATACAAAAATTAGCTGGGCGTGGTGGTGCGCGCCTATAGTTTCAGCTACTCAGGAGGCTGAGGCAGGAGAATCGCTTGAACCCGGGAGGCCGAGGTTGCAGTGAGCTAAGATCGTGTCATTGCACTCCAGCCTGGGCGACAGAGCAGGACTCTGTCTCAAAATGCCAAAAAAAAAACTTTATGGTTTAAAAAAACGAAATTTAAACTTAGTTTGATGAACAGAAATCTTTTAGTTTAGCAAACTAAATGTGCTGCAGGAGCTGAGCAACACTGAGTCCTCATATACAAGTCATGGAAACAGAATGATCCCGGCTGTGGAAGGCCTCATTTGTGTGGGTGGTGGTTTGTGAGGTTGGAAAGCTGAAGAAATGCGTGCTCATACTGACCGTTCTTGAAAATACGTATTGACATTTTTTTTAAAGCTTTATTGAGATATAATTCACATACCATAAAATTCACCTGTTCTAAGTGTGCACCTCAAGTGTTTTCAGTATATTTGGTGTGTTTACAGTACAACCATCACAACAATCTAATTTTAGAACATCTCTGTCACCCCCAAAAGAGATCTCCTGTCAGTTAGCAGTCACTCCTCATTTCCCTCTCTGCCTCCCCAATCCTGGGCAGCCACTAATCTACTTTCTATCTTTATTGATTTGTCTATTCAGGACTTTTCAGAGAAGTGGAATCATGCAATATGTGGTCTTCTTTCCCTTAGCACCATTTTTGAGATTCATCCGGGTTGTATAGCATGTATTACTACTTCATTCCTTTTAGATCGCTAAATGATATTCTATTGTATTGCTATACCGCACTTCATTCATTCATCAGTTGATGGATATTTGGATTGTTTTCACTTTTTGGCTGTTATAAGCAACACTACTATGAATATTTGTGGAAAAGTCTTTGTGTGGACACATATTTTAATTTCTCTTGAATAGTTACCCAGGAGTGGACTTGCTGGGTCATATGGTAATTCCCTAACTTTTTGAGAGCCTGCTAAACTTTTCCAAAGTGGCTGCACCATTTTACATTCCTATCAGCAATATGAGGGCTCCTGTTTCTTCATGTCCTTGACACCTGTTAGAAGTACAGGATGTTATCTGTATCTCTTGCTTTTAGCCACCCTGATTGATATGAAGTGTTATCATTGTGGTTTTGATTTGCGCTTTCCTAATGGCCAAAGATGCAGAGCATCTTTTCATGTGCTTATTGGCCATTTGTATATCTTTGGAGAAATGTCTAGCAGATCCTTTGCTCACTTTTGAATCGGTTTATTTGTTGTCTTTGTTGGTGAGTCGTAAGAGCACCTTATGTGTTCTTTAGGTCTTTTTAAAAACACAAATAAAGCCTGGCCAACATGGTGAAACCTCGTCTCTACTAAAAACACAAAAATTAGCTGACGTGGTAGTGCGTGCCTGTAGTCCCAGCAATCTGGGAGGCTGAGGTGGGAGAATCGCTTGAACGTGGGAGACAGAGGTTGCAGTGAGCCAAGATCGCACCATTGCACTCCAGCCTGGGCGACACGAAAACAAAAAAACAAAAAGCAACAACAACAAAAAACTACACAAATAGGATACTTCTCCAGACCAAACAATAGATTGGAAAGAAACTCAGCACTTTGGAATCATATGGTCATATGGTTTGGATTCACGACAAAAACAGGCTTCTCCCATTTGTGAGCATGGGTACTAAGTGATCTTGGCCAGATACTAGGTTATCATCTCTGCACCTCCGGGACTTCATCTGTAACGTGGGTTGACAATGTCTCCCTCTTAGAGTTTGAGTGAGGATTAAATGACAATGTGTATCAGCTGCCTAGCATAGTAGCCAGGAGGCCCTTAAAGGCATCTTGGACAGATTTATGCTGGGCCTTGGCTTGGGAGATCTCAGTGCCTGTTCTGTTCCAGAAGCCCATAGGCTTTTCCAGGGATTACCAGGAACTGGAACTAACATCCTGTATCTCTGATTTTGCCCACAAACCTCTCTCTCCATTTTTATCCATCCATACCTAAGTCTTTTAATTATCTGAACTACTTTTAGTTCTATTTAGAGTTGGTTGCAGCTAAAATGGTTGTTCTCTCCTATAGCTGGGAATAATTTAGAGAAAAGGGTTGCTGTTTTATTTTAAAATTTAATGTTTTAATTTATGTTTTCCTTAAAGTACAGGAAAAAAATCCCTTTAAAATGACTTTGATGGCCTTGTTATCTGTAGAAAGAGAACCAAGGCTTTGGAATCACAGGACTGAGTTACCTCAGTATCTTTTATAATTTTATAAAATCACCTGATATCCTTGAGCTTTGGTTTTCTCATTTGTAAAATGGGAAGATAATACTCATGGAACTGTAGGAAAGTGCCCGTGAAAACCATAACAATAAACACAATAACTACCATTGAGTTCTTGACACCTGGCAAATACTTTAAGTGCAGTGTCTCAGTTCACTGCCATGATCTATGACATGGGTGTTTTGATTCTGATTTGATAGTTGAAATTTGCCCAAGGTCTCTGGGCTGGACTCACAGATGCATGTAACTCCAAAGTTCTGTTATTTCCACAGGCCAGCCACTGTGCGGAGCTGTGTGTGGTTTTAAAGTTGCTCATGCTATCTGTATTAGTTTTCTATTTGCTTTCATAACAAAATACTACAACCTTAGTGGCTTAAACAACACAAATATTATCCCACAGCTCTGTAAGTCACAAGTCTGACACACGTCTCAGTGGGCTAAAATCAAGGTTTCGACAGGGCTGTGTTCCTTCTGGAGGCTTTAGTTGGAGAATCCATTTCCCTGCCTTTTCCAGCTTCTAGATGCTGCCAGCATTCCTTGGCCTGCACCCCCTTCCTCCATCTTCAAAGCCAACAACAGTAGTCCAGTCCTTCTCATATCACATCACTTTAACTTCGTTTCTGTTGTCACCTCTCTCTCTTTTTTTTTTTTTTTGAGACGTTGTCTCACTCTGTTACCCAGGCTGGAGTGCAGTGGCCCAATCTTGGCTCACTGAAACCTCTGCCTCCTGAGTTCAAGCAATTCTCCTGCCTCAGCCTCCTGAGTAGCTGGGATTACAGGTGCCTGTCACCACACCCAGCTAATTTTTGTATTTTTGGTAGAGACAGGTTTTCGCCATGTTGGCCAGGCTGGTCTCGAACTCCTGACCTCAGGTGATCCACCCGCCTTGGCCTCCCAAAGTGTTGAGATTACAAGCGTGAGCTACCATGCTGGGCCTGTTTTGTCAGTTGATGGGCAACCTTAACTCCATCTGCAACCTTGCCATGAATCTAATATATTCACAGGTTCTAAGGATTAGGATGTGGACCGCTTTTGGTCGGGGGAGGGGGGCATTATTCTGCTTACCACAGTACCTATTCAGTGGTTACATGATGGTGAACTATCCTGGCATTCCTCTAACTCTGGCCGGTTGGCTTTGCAGGAGATCCTGTTGGAAAGCAACTGCAGCATGTAAGTCACTTCCTTTTGCTAATGAACAAGCCTCGCTCCATCTCCCAGCCTTCTCTTTCTCCCATTCCTGTCTCACCATGCCCCGGTCTTAAGACTGGCATCTCTTGCCAGTCAATCCTAACCCTAAGTATACTTTAACTGTTAGTGATTTAAAAGGTCTAGTGGAGGTCTTCCTGGCTTGGAACCTGATTCTGGGAGGAGGAAGGGAAGTCCTTGGTCAGGAAGGGGAATGGAGGTTTATGCAAGGCCCCTCTGGTTATGCCTGGCACATGTTTCCTTTTGTCGGAGTCTGAGCTTGGGAGGTTTGATGCTGACACCTGTCTTTGACAGGTCCTGGAATAGTAGTGACCCCCAACTGTCTGCTAAACTGTTTGGGAAGAATGGAGTGTTGGAAGAGCAGAAATCTCCAGGTAAGTTAGGCTGGGGGATTCGCTGGTACTGGAACTCTCATCCTACAACTTGGATCCCAGTTAATGGTTCCCAGTCTGCCCAGTTTCTGTTCAGTGTGAAACTTGGGTTCTGCCTAAATTCTGCTTTTCCTCTAGTCAGCCACCATGTTTCCTGTCTCATAGTGGATGTGACACC
This sequence comes from Colobus angolensis palliatus, assembly GCF_000951035.1. Lineage (NCBI taxonomy): Eukaryota > Metazoa > Chordata > Mammalia > Primates > Cercopithecidae > Colobus > Colobus angolensis. The sequence goes on from NW_012121487.1 coordinate 1,400,585, forward strand.
TGCCACTGCTGCGATGCAGACCCTTACTCCCTGGTGCACCTGCTGTACCTAATCCCATGCTTCTGTTTCACTTGTGCATTCTTCCAATTTTCCCTCTACCATCTCCAAAGTGATATTTCTGAAACCCAGGTCTATTGACACCCCCTAACTGGTTACAGCCCTCACCCATATCACCCAGCCAGCGGAATAAACTGTGACTGCTATGGTACAACCTTCTGTTAATTCATAGTTTGGCCTCACCTGCCTTTCTAGCCTCCTCTCTCACCACTCACTGCATGCGGTGTGCAATCCACCTGGCACCTAGTCCTGGCTGTGAGCAATTTTCCAAATGAGCTTTTTCGTATCTCCATGTCCTGGCATGGGCTGTTCCCTCTGCCTGGATTCCCTTCAGCCTCCCTCCTGCATTCCCCTGGGTCCCTGCATGCTCCCCACTGTCAGCTTAGTGTTAACTCGGGAAGCACAACCCCATGGGTCCCGAAACACTTCATAATTACCTCTCTGATTGCAAGTGCTGGATTCCTGGTGTGCCCATGGCTCTAGGTCCCTGCAGAGTGATCCCCTGCTGTGGGGAAGGCAGGGATATGCACGGCCAGCACTTATCATGGACCACTCCTTAATATTGATAAGTATTGCTGAATGATTGGGTTCAGTATAGCCATTCAGTGTTCACGGGGGTTGGGGGATGTTTGTAGGGATGTATGTGCATGGGAATATTTTAACATTGAAGAAAAAGTGAAGTCAGGTGCAGTGACTCACGCCTGTAATTCCAGGACTTTGGGAGACTGAGGTAGGAGGATTGCTTGAGCATAGGAATTTGAGACCAGGCTGGGCAACATAGAGAGACCCTGTCTCTACCAAAAAAAAAAAAAAAAAAACCAGTTATGGTGGCATATGCCTGTAGTCCCAGTTGCTTGTGAGGCTGAGGTGGGAGGATTGTGTAGACCTGGGAGGTCGAGGCTGTAGTGAGCCATGATCATACGCCTGCACTCCAGCCTGGGTGACAGAGCAAGACTCTGTCTCAAGAAAAAAAAAAAAGGAAGAAAGAAAGAAATACAAAAAGTGACTTATGTGTTCTGAATCCTCTAACCATATGTATTCCTGCCATTTAATGCTGTTTTTCTTCTTAGGATTCAAGAAAAGAGAGACAGAGGTGTATGTTGGCAATCTTCCACTGGATATTTCTAAGGTATTCTTCACAATAGGCTGCTTATCTTCCTCGGCCTTCCCATATGACTTAGTAACCTGCCAGTAACTTAATTTCCCCAGTTTTTAAAGACGTTTGAGAGCTGTGATAGTGCAGACAGTCACTGGTTGGTGACTAGGGTAACCAATGCATCACAGTTTGCCTCGGACTTTCCCAGTTTTAGCACTGAAATGCTAAACTGGCATCCCGGACAGTTAGTCCCACTCTTTATCCCTGTATACCTGGAGGGTTAGTCAGCCTTCTTGTCACTTTGGGTTGAGGCAACTTCTTTTTAGGAAGGGACCTTGTTAGGGCTCAGCTGCTGATCCTTTGGTAATGGGGAGCAGTTGGTTTCAGCCAAAAAAAATGACACCTATTTGACTCTGAAATGAGCAGGTTAGGTCAGTGCTGTGTTAGTGGGACTTAGAGAGTAGAATGTAAGCAATCGTATTTTTGACCCCAGGCACCTTACTGTCTGTTTGGAGAGGCCAGACCAACAAACCTGAAATAATTATAAAACAATATAAGTGCTTAAATTTTGTAGTAAGTATATTTGAAATACAGATGAAAGGAGGATGAAAGTATGATCTATTGAATTGAAGCACTGCCTGACTCTCTTTTTTTTGGCATCTACTACGTGCAAAATATTGTGCCCTCAGCTTGTCATGCTTAAAGATAAACAGCCTAGTCCTTGCCCTCAAGGAGCGTAATCCTGGAAGAAGGACGAGAGAAACTAACCTTTGTGGATCCCCTGCAGCATGCCAGACATTTTTCACAATTTTCTTGGTCTCCATTTTCCCTTGCTAACCAGTTCCACTCAATCATCTCCGCCCAGTTGTACTTTATTCCTTTACACTATTTACTATATTTTAACTGTCAGGCATGCTCTAGGAAGTAAGCTAAATGCTTTATTCATGTGATTTTTTTTTTTTTTTTTTTTGAGACGGAGTCTCGCTCTGTCGCCCAGGCTGGAGTGCAGTGGCCGGATCTCA
>NW_012121487.1:1403544-1406199 GCF_000951035.1 Colobus angolensis palliatus
TTTTTAAGACAGAGTTTCGCTCTTGTTGCGCGGGCTGGAGTGCAGTGGCTGGATCTCAGCTCACTGCAACCTCTGACTCCCCAGTTCAAGCAGTTGTGCTTTAGTCTCCCGAGTAGCTGGGATTACAGGCATGCGCCACCATGCCTGGATCAATTTGTATTTTTAGTAGAGATGGGATTTCTCCATGATGGTCAGGCTGGTTTCGAACTCCTGACCTCAGGGGATCTGCCCACCTCAGCCTCCCAAAGTGCTGGGATTATAGGCATGAGACACTGCACCCAGCGACTTTTTCCTCTTTTAAGATGCATATCTTCTAGCTGTGTCCACTGAGAGACCTTGGAGCTCTGATTACCCAATAGCAGTAACACACCTAGCCCATAGATTGTGTTCTTTTCCACTAAAGAGAACCAGGCCTTCTTAGAAAAATGGCTGATTCCAGATCTGGAGCTGTTATGCCAGAAAGCTATCGAAGACTATTGAAATTTGAATGAAAAGACAGGAGGTTTTATTCAGAGGTGGTTTATTTAGAGGTGGTATTCTTATTTCTTGGAGTTTGTGCTGAAGTGTTTGCGTGTAAAGCAATGTGGTGTTTGAGATTTGTTTCAGAATAGCCTAGTGGCTGGGAGAGATGTTACGATGAAATGGGAATGGCCATGAATTGAGAAGTGCTGAGGCTGCTGAGTAATAGGCATATAGGGATTTGTAATGCTATTTTATCTGTTTTTATTCTGATTTGAAAGTTTCCAAACAAAAAGAAAAAGACACAAGAGCAAGCAAAGAGGGTGTCCCATGCGCCAAAGACAGAGCAATTTGAGCATCAAGTACTACATTTGATTAAAATTCACCAATGATTTAAAAAAGCATTAATTTGTAATGGTATAAAGGAGGGAGAAATAACACTGGACACAGCTAAAAATGGAAAGATAATGGTTCATTAACATAAAACTTGATAATTAGAGAGAAGGAAGAAGTATTTATCTTGTTTTTCCAACACCAATGTAATAGCATTTTCAGAGCAAAAAAACCCTAGTGAATGAAAGTTCTTTACAGAAGAACTCTACCTCATAAATGCAGAAGAAATGATAGAATTAAAAAATAACCATTGTGCAAAGCCCAATAAGATATCTATTTCATGCAGTGGTTATCTGAGCTTCCTTAATTCATCAGGTAAAGTATTGATGGGCACTTTTACAATGGATGGATCAGGATGTTACCATTTGAGCTTGCTAATTTTAGCCTCACTAAAAATGAGATAACCAGATATGAGCCCCCTAAAAAGTGATGCAAGATAAAGGCAACCACAACATTTTAAAGTTCTACCAAAAAAACACCTGTACTAGTCAAGCTGTATGACAGATTTGTAGTCAAAAGGAAATATAGGGAATAGAAGACCGAAATAATGCCGCTGAGATCCTGAGCAAGATGGCCAAATAGAAACAGCTCCAGCCTCCAGCTCCCAGTGCAAGTGACACAGAAGACGGGTGATTTCTGCATTTTCAACTGAAGTACTGGGTCCATCTCACTGGGGAGTGCTGGACAATTGGTGCTAGTCAGCTGGTGCAGCCCGACCAGTGAGAGCTGAAGCAGGGCGAGGCATCGCCTCACCTGGGAAGCGCAAAGGGGAAGGGAGTCCCTTTTCCTAGCCAAGTGAAACTGAGACACACAACACCTGGAAAATCAGGTAACTGCCACCCTAATACTGTGCTTTACCAAGGGTCTTAGCAAACAGCACACCAGGAGATTATATCCCACACCTGGCCCAGAGGGCGCCATGCCCACGGAGCATCCCTCATTGCTAGCACAGCAGTCTGAGATCTAACTGAAAGGCAGCAGTGAGGCTGGGGGAGGGGCGCCCGCCATTGCTGAGGCTTAAGTAGGTAAACAAAGCCACCAGGAATCTCTAACTGGGTGGAGACCACCACAGCTCAAGGAGGCCTGCCTGCCTCTGTAGACTCCACCTCTGGGGACAGGGCATAGCTAAACAAAAAGCAGCAGAAACCTCTGCAGATGTAAATGACCCTGTCTGACAGCCTTGAAGAGAGCAGTGGATCTCCCAGCACGGAAGTTGAGATCTGAGAACGGACAGACTGCATGTTCAAGTGGGTCCCTGACCCTCGAGTAACCTAACTAGGAGACATCCCCCACTAGGTGCAGAACGACACCTCACACTTCACATGGCTGGGCACACCTCTGAAACGAAATTTCCAGAGCAAGAATCAGACAGCAACACTCGCTGTTCAGCAATATTCTATCTTCTGCAGCCTCCGCTACTGATATCCAGGCAAACAGGGTCTGGAGTGGACCTCAGGCAAACTCCAACAGACCTGCAGCTGAGTGTCCCGACTGTTAGAAGGAAAACTAACAAACAGAAAGGACACCCACACCAAAACCCCATCAGTACATCACCATCATCAAAGACCAAAGGCAGATAAAACCACAAAGATGGGGAAGAAGCAGGACAGAAAAGCTGGAAATTCAAAAAATCAGAGCGCATCTTCCCCTCCAAAGGAATGCAGCTCATTGCCAGCAACGGATCAAAGCTGGACGGAGAATGACTTGGACAAGTTGAGAGAAGAAGGCTTCAGTCAATCAAACTTCTCAGAGCTAAAGGAGGAACTACATACCCAGTGCAAAGAAACTAAAAATCTTGAAAAA
>NW_012121487.1:1410257-1411383 GCF_000951035.1 Colobus angolensis palliatus
TAGAACTTAAAAGTATAATAAAAGAAAACCTAAAAAAATAAAAAATAAAAAAGTAATAATGCCGCCATAAGGCAGTAGCACTCTTGTCTATAGATAAACAGCTGACCTGATTTCCAGAACAAGTCAGTCGTGGAAAAATTGAAGTAGATCTGATAGAGATTTAAGGAGATTTGGAAGAGATTTAGGGGCTGGGTGTGGTGGCTTATGCCTGTAATCCCAGCACTTTGGGAGGCCAAGATAGGTGGGTCGCCTGAGGTCAGGAGTTTGAGACCACCTTGATCAATATGGTGAAACCCCATCTCTACTAAAAATACAAAAATTAGCCAGACATGGTGGTGGGTGCCTGTAATTCCAGCTACTCGGGAGGCTGAGACAGGAGAATTGTTTGAACCTGGGAGGCAGAGGTTGCAGCGAGCTGAGGTCGCACCACTGCATTCCAGCCTGGGTGACCAGAGCAAGATTCTGTCTCAAAAATAAAATAAAATGGAAGAGACTTAGAAATGACAGTGAAATACAATGAGCAGCCTTTGTCTTGATCCTGTTTTGGACAAAACAACCACAAAAAGACATTTCTGAGACAATTGGTGAGGTTTACCTGTTGATAGTAAGACATTATTGTTTTTCTTAGCTTGATAATGGTGTGTCTAGTGAGAAAATGCCTCTTTGAGGAGTAGGCTAAAGTATTTAAGGGTGAGATGACAGAATGTCCGGGATTCTCTAAGACACTGGTGAATAAGGGGTGGAGAGACGGGAAACACACGGAATGGGGGTGCTGGCTGAAGCATGGTGATAGGCTTGTGGGAGTTTATTGTACTCTCTACTTCTGTGTATGTTTGGAATTATTTTATAACAAAAAATTACCTACATCCAGAACCTGGCACCTGTTGTCACGGCACTGCTTACACCCCGGCCAACCCACTGCTGTCCCATCTGGATTACTGGCAGGGATTTTAGTTCATTTGTCTTTTTTTTTTTTTTGAGACAGGGTCTTGCTCTGTTACCCAGGCTAGAATGCAGTGGTGCAGTTATGGCTCACTGCAGGCTTGACCTCCTGGGCCCAAGCAAGCCTTCTACCTCGGCCTCCCATGTAGCTGGTACCACAGGAACACGTCACCATACCCGGCTT
>NW_012121487.1:1413013-1414365 GCF_000951035.1 Colobus angolensis palliatus
TAGGAGGGGGTCAGAGAGTGCGGGGTTCAAAGCTGTCATTTGGGGGTAGGCATTGGGAATGACCATGTCTGGGGTGTTCCCTGGAAAGCAGGGAGCTGAGGTGCTGGGCAGGTGGTTGTTGATCCCTTACCTTCTGTCTGCGTGTTTGTCTGTGGCTTGCTTTGATCATGTCCGTGTTGGCATGTGCAGCTCTAGGCAGTAATTTTGGCTGTTACAATATTCCTTTGTATGAACCTACCACAGTGTGTTTACCTGCAAATAGACATTCCAGTTCTTAGGTTGTACCATATGAAATAGCTGGTATTGGACTTTTTTTTTTTTTTGAGATAGAGTCTCGCTCTTGTTGCCCAGGCTGGAGTGCAGTGGTGCAATCTCGGCTCACTGCAACCTCCGCCCCCCGGGGTTTAAGGAACTGCCTCAGCCTCCCAAGTAGCTGGGATTACAGGCACCCGCCACCATCCCTGGCTAATTTTGTATTTTTAGTAGACGTGTTGGTCAGGCTAGTCTGGAACTCCTGACCTCAGGGGATCTGCCCACCTCAGCCTCCCAAAGTGCTGGGATTACAGGCCTAAGCCACCGTGCCCGGCTTGGACCATTTTTTTAATCTGCAAAATCATCAATTTCACATGGTTCAAAGTAATATTTTCCTAGTTTTTGCTACCTTAAGCAGAGCTAGTGAACCAGCTTGTACGTGTATCGGTGTGCGAGGTGTGAGTGCCTCTGGAGCCAGTACCTAGGTGTGGGGCATCAGGGCCGCATGGTCCTCACAGCTGGACCAGGAAGGGGACTGACTTGCACTCCCACCAGCAGCACAGGGTTCCTCTGTCATGAATGCTTGGTGTTGCCCAACTGATAAATTGCTGCCAGTTGGATTGGCATGAAATTACTTAGCACATAGGTGACTGCAGTAACCTCCTGCCTGTCTGGCACAGAGTCGGTGGTCCGTAAATGCTGGTGCCCTAACTAATAGCAGGCTATAGATCCTTTAAACCATGTGGTTGGTGGTGATTGACTGAAAGGGGTGTGTCTTTAAGTGAAATAGGTTACAAAGCAGAAGGTACAGTATGATTTCATGATATTTATAGTAGATGTGCAGTGTTCATATTTTGGTGGCAGGATTGTGAACAATACTTCTAGTTTGCTTATCTGTTTTTAAAAAAAATTCTACAGTAAACATTCAATGTCTTTGTAATTTAAAAAATTCTGGTAAGTTACTTTTATGATTTAAAATGAGATGTAGAATTCCCTACGGGGCACGAGGCAATTTTAGCTTAATGTACCAAACCTCCTTTCATATCTATAATTGATCAAAACCTTTTTTTTTTTTTTTTTCCAAGGTGGAATCTTGCTCT
>NW_012121487.1:1415033-1424214 GCF_000951035.1 Colobus angolensis palliatus
TCCTTCTCTCACCCTCAGGCACATTTTCTGGAAACTCGTGCTTCCTAAATCTGAAACCATGGAACAGTCATTTTCGTTTTCAATCTTGGCTGTGTATTGAAATCATCTGGGGAGCTTCTTAAAAAACACCGATGCCTTAGTCCCAACCCCAGCAATTCTGGTTTTGTATACCTGGAGTGGGCTAGGTGTTGCATTGGTAATTAAAAGAGAAAAAGTATTTACTCCCCAGCTGAATGTTGTCTGTAGTCGGAATAGAGAACCACTGCTGTGGCACAAGGGTTTGCAGACTTTTTCTGTAAAGGGTCAGATAGTAAATGCTTTTTATTGTTTTGTTTTCCTTTTTTTTTTTTTTTTTGAGACAGGGTCTTGCTGTGTTGCCCAGGCTAGAGTGCAGTGATATGATCTCAGCTCACCGCAACCTCTACTTCCTGGGCTCAAGCAATCCTCCCACCTCAGCCTGCTGAGTAACTGGGACTACAGGCATGCACCACCATGCCCAGCTAATTTTTTGTATTTTTTGTAGAGACAGGGTCTCATGTTGCCCAGGCTGGTCTTGAACTTCTGGACTCAAGCAATCCGTCTACCTCAGCCTCCCAAAGTGCTGGGATTTCAGGCTTGAGCCACTGTGCCCGGCCACATAGTAAATACTTTATGGGTTGAAGGCCATTGTAACCTGAAAGCAGCTATAGACAATAAGTGAATGGATGTGCATGGCTGTGTTCCAGTAAAACTATTTACGAAAAAAGGTGGTGGACTGGATTTGGCCCAAGATTATGGTTTCCTGATACCTGCCAAAATATTAGTTTTTTATTTTGTTTTAGTAATGGTAAAACCTGAGAAGAAAACTCTGATTTTGCACGATATAATGGAAAAAAGAAAATGTAGGATTTGAAGTTCAGAGTCTGGAGTTCAAGTCCTGTTTCTAAATTGGCTGTATAGCTGTAGAGACATCATTTAACCTCTCTGATCCTTATTTTATGCCTCTGTGCAATGAGTGTAGTAATAATGTGTACTTTATAGGGTGGTTGTGAAAACCAAGTGGAATAAAGGATACGAAAGTGCTTGGTAAACTGAAAATGCTAAGCACGCATTGCTCGTTCTCACAAATTGCTTGTTGCTCAGCATCTTGTAGATTCATGTGTAATAAACATTAAATATTTAAGATAAAGCAAATAAGAAAATTTGAATATAAACATAATATAAACATGAAGACTGAGAAAAATGAGTTGTACATAATGCATTTCTATTTTCTTGAGCCAACAAAGTGACTTTGGAAGATGGTATAAATATAAATTTTTTCCAAAATAGAGTTTTCCAGAGAAAAATTGGTTTTCATCATGGTTGTGAAATGTTATAATCATTAACACTCTTGTGGGGAAGCCAAGGAAGGAGGAAGTATTGAGGGGTACAGGCAAGAGTTGAAAGAGCTGAAGCCTGAAGTGAAGCCATCACAGTGGGCAGCAAGCGCACGTCTGTGACCTGCAAGAAAGCATTTCAGTAGAGCTGGAACCAGCCTGGCGCAGGCAGTCAGAAGGGAGTGGGCAGGGAGGAAAGGAGGCATTAGGTGGAGATGGCTTTTTCTACAAGTTTGGCAGAAAAGAGAAAAAATAGAGTGTAGCTCAAAAAGGCCTCAGGGTGGCATAGACATTATCATAAAGCAGGGGAGGTTGGTGCCTTTGTGTAGACAGCAACCCAAGCCCGTGGAGCAGGATGGGGAGCAGGGGATGGAGTGAGGAAGATGGCCTGAGGGCAGACTAGGAGAGGAGTTAAGAAGGGTGTGGGGAAGTGTCTGGGGAAGAGGAAGGGAACCATATCCCTGGGCAGAGGCCAGGCAGGGTTGAGAAGCAGTGAGGAGGAGGTACTTGCAAAGCTTTGGAAGTCACTTCCTCCTGGGAGCATGCCCTGACCACCTCCTTTCCCTCCAAATCTGGATTAAATGACAGGACGTGTGCGCCCATAGCCAGCTGTATGTGCAGTGATGAAACGGTCTGTTTACTTGATTGTCTTGTCTGCATCCCTGCTTGACTGGTGAGCTTCACTGAAGACAAGGCTGTGGCCTTTCTTGTGTATCCTACAAAATCTGGCACATACAGCACATAATAGATCCTCATTAAATATGGGTTAAATTGGATCCAGACTTGCTGTCTGGGGATCTGAAACCTTGAGAACTGTTTGTAAGTTATGTCTCTGGGTCTCTCTCTTTTAAACCCTGGTGTTGTAGGAAGAAATTCTGTACCTTCTAAAGGACTTCAACCCCCTTGATGTCCACAAAATCCAGAATGGCTGCAAATGGTAATGACTGTTCTTTCTTTGTTTTCTTTGGGAAGCAGCTCCTTTCCTCCCTGTTCATTTTGCTGATGCACTCACGTTGCAGACTAGCCCAGCAACCGCCACATCCACACCCACTGTGACTTGGCAAAGGAACATTTGGGAAACCCCCTTTCCATATTTAACCCTCTGACCCAGCAGCGAATACTGTCTTATCAACACAATCCTGGCTTAGAAGTCCAGAGACCTGGATATATATTTGGTCATGCCCTTGCTGTGTTTTCTGACTTGAGATAAGTTACTATACCACCCTCAGCCTTAGTTGTTCCTGAAAACCAGACCTACTTATATTTTCCCTTTCTTATTTTCAAGGCAGTAAAAAGTGGTTTGAACGTTTGTTTGTTTGAGACAAGGTCTCGCTCTGTTGCTCAGGCTGGAGTGCTGTGGTACAGTCTCGGCTCACTGCAACTTCCGCCTCCCAGGCTCAAGCAATCCTCCCACCTCAGCCTCCGAAGTAGCTGGGACTACAGGTGTACACCACCACATCTGGCTAATTTTTGTATTTTTTTGTAGAGATGGGGTTTTGTCATGTTGCCCAGGCTGGTCTGGAACTCCTGGACTCAGGTGATCCTGCTGTCTTGGCCTCCCAAAGTGCTGGGATTGTAGATGTGAGCCACCACAGCTGGCTTGCATTGAACTTTTGGGGCAGTAGTATTATGAAACTCAAAGTCATAGACATATGCTGCATAGTGAAAGTCAGCTCATTTCTTCTGCTCCTTAGAGGCCCATGACAGTATCTCACAGTGGTGCAGCCCCAAGTCCGGACATACTTGTAGCCTACTTGTTCGTATTCTGTCACTGCAGAGAGAGAGGACACTGCCCTTCCAGCTTGGGCTTGGTGCCTCCCTGCAGCTCTGGGCTTCTCTGGAGATGTGCTCAAAGCCGCCCTCTCTCTCTTCCCTTTTCAGCTTTGCATTTGTAGATCTGGGCTCCATGCAGAAAGTGACACTTGCAATCCAGGAGCTGAATGGCAAACTCTTCCACAAGCGAAAACTGTTCGTGAATACAAGCAGAAGGCCCCCCAAGAGGACCCCTGATGTGATACAGCAGCCCCGGGTGCCACTGGTATGTCTTCTGGCCTTTCTGCTCTGGGGCGTTCCCCTTTCACACTTTGGAGTGTGGCTGACTTTGCTTTCAGTGCTTTCATCCACCTCCAGTCCAGTCTGACTGTGGAGAAGCAGGCAGGGTCTTGGGTGAAATCAGGGAACTTTTATGGCCTTTAACAGTCAGAAGTAAGGTCAGATGCAGAAAACTTGGAATTTGTAAATTAAGGAGACTATATTTTTGGCAAGGATAAAAAGGGTCATTAGGCAATTCAGTAAGGGCTTTTTCAACCTGGAATATTGAAATTTAGGTTTTCCTTGTAAATGTAGCAGACATTGAGTGTCTACTGTTTATACAGCCTTGTTCTGGCTGCTGGTGTGAAGTATAAGACAAAAGTCAATAAAATCCAGTTCTTCCTGGCAGGAAGATAAACATTGCCAAATATGAGGTATGAGGGGCAGTTAATGGTGGAGGCTGCCTCTGCAGGCGGAGAAGATAAGGTCCATAACTAACCCCTGGGAACTTCCCTCAAAAGGAGGAAGGCCCATTCTCGGTACACAGAGGTGAACCAGGAGAAAAAGATCCCATTCCAGAGCCTGAAGTGTTAGTGCTAGAAGCTGACTTGGCTGCACATATGAGGAGATCTGAACAATAGTGGCTTAAACAAGTTAGCGATTTGTTTTTCTTTCCTGTCGAAGTCAGGAGGTAGGGAGTCCAGGGTTGCTCTGGGGCCTCCATGGTGGTATCAGGGTTCTAGGCAGGAAGGAAGGGGAGAAGCAGAGGGCAAAAGGGGCCTGTGTCTGCTTAAAAGGTGCATTTTCCAGAAGCCCTGACCACAGTTCTGCTTGTGTTTCACTGGATATCCCTATAACTCATGGCCTTAAGTGCACAGATGCTGAGAGATGTAGTTTTGAAAGATAGACACATTGTTGCTAAACTTGTGGTTCTGTCAGCAAGGAAGCAGAGCATGCCTATGGCTGGCAGTTAACAAGTTCAGCCATAGAGCTAGAGAGGTTGGAGGTGGAGGCCAAGAGATGGGTTACAGTTACTGACTACAATAAGATTTTCCAATTATTGACTACAGTAAGATTTTCAGAGGTGGGCCAGGCACAATGGCTCACACCTGTAATCCCAACACTGGGAGACCGAGGCAGGAGGATGGCTTAAAGTCAGGACTTTGAGACCAACCTGGCCAACATAGCAAGACCCCATCTCTATAAACAGGGGGGAAAGAAAAGATTGTCAGAGGTGACTCCCTCTGCTAATTTCAAACTCTTTCTCTTCCTTTCTCTCTTAAGCCCTCTTTGAAAGGGCAAACTGTCAGACTATACTGCTTAGAAACCTTCCTAGTAGCAGTTGTCTGCTCTTCTGTGTTATGCCCTTCACCGAAAACTTCTGCTTCTGGCTCGTTATCTTTCTGTCTTATCATCATGCAAATTTAGCATCCACATGGATGATTCGTCTAAGAGTCCAGTCACTTACTTCCTAGACCGTTGTATCTTTTTTTTCTGAGACAGGGTCTCATTCTGTCACCCAGGCTAGAGTGCAGTGGAGCGATCTCAGCTCACTGCAACCTCTGCCTCTTAGGTTCAAGGGATTCTCCCACCTCAGCTGGGACTACAGGTGTGAACCACCATGTCTGACTAATTTTTGTGTTTTTTGGTAGAGACAGGGTTTCACCACGTTGACCAGGCTGATCTCAAACTCCTTCCTGACCTCAAATGCTCTGCCCACCTCAGCCTCCCTAAGTGCTGGGATTACAGGCGTGAGCCACTGCACCCCACCTGGATTATTGTATCCTTAATGATCTTTTCTTCCACTTAGTCACAGTTTCTCATTCCCGTAGCTGTATTTCAGACCTTGTCATCACTGTAACCATTTCAAGCATACCCCTCTGCACTGTCCCCTAGTCTTGGCAGCTCTCTTACTCTGAAAGAATGGTTCTCAAGCTTTAACAAGCATCAGAATCAACAAAAGAGTTTATGAACACAGCTTTCTGAGTCCTAGCCTCAGCGATTCTGACTCAATACATGTAGGGTAGGGCCTGGGAATTTGCACAAGCTTCAGGTGGTGCTGATGCTCCTGGCTCTGGGACCACATTTTAGTAGCAAGGCTCTATAGCCTCAGTCCAACAGTTGATGCATTGGCACACATAGGCACCCAAAGGCCACTGACCCCACCATTTCTTCATTATTCAATATTCTCTTTGTTCTCTCATTTTCCTCTTAGCCTAAATTCTATAGTCAATAACTACCTTAATTCAAACATCTTTAACTCCATTGCCCTTTTCTCACTAGGTTATAGCTTGCAGAACACCAATCCTAGTTGAAGCCAGCCCTCTGCCTATTCTGAACCCACCGTCTGAGCCCCTGAAGACATTCACACAACCTTGCTAACTGGTCTCAGTATGTGTGTATGGTCACAGGCTTTCCCACTGTTCCAAACTGACCTGTTTTGGAATTCTCTGATCTTTTCTCCTCCTATGTCCAATCTGCTCTTAGGCCCATCTAATGAATTTTCCATTTTAGATATTTTTCAACTTCCATTTGGTTCTTTTTTTCCATTTATCTGCTGAACTTTTTCATCTTTTCACCTATTTTGTCTCTTTTTTTAAGATAATATTTTTATAGTAGTTATTATAAAATCATTTTCTGCTAATTCCCACATTTGAGTCATTTGTGAATCTGCTTCTATTGACATTTATCCCTTGATTACGGGTAAAATTTTCAGGCCCTTTTACAAATAGTTTTTTGTTTTTTCCTGAGACAAGCTGTTGCTCTGTCACCCAGGCTGGAGTGCAGTGGCTCAATCACGGCTCACTGCAACCTCCACCTCTTGGGCTCAAGCCATCCTTCTGCCTCAGCCTCCCTAGTAGCTGGGACTACAGGTATGCACCACCTGTCTGTCTTATCATCATGCAAATTTCTTATCATCATGCAAATGGAATTTCGTCATGTTGCCCAGGCTGATCTCAAACTCCTGGGCTTAAGTGATCTGCCCACCTTGGCCTCTCAAAGTGCTGGGATTATAGCCATGAGCTGAGCCACTGCACCCAGCCTATAGTAATTTTTTATTGTATGTTGGACATTATGGATGCTGTATCGTGGAGACTTATGTTATTGTCCTCTAAATGGTGTTGAAATTTTTCTAGCAAAGATTAAATTACTAGCAGATCTTTTATCTTATTAAGGGTTTTTGTGTGTGTGTCATAGTTAGGATTGGAATGTTTCATTGTGAGCCTTCTTCTTGGGTAATACCATTTTTCCTAAGGCTTGGCTTTTGTAGGGTCTCAAGTGATGCTCCGGGTGCTTGCCAAGGTCTGTCCCCCTTGCTGGGTTGGAACTCCATTGTCTCCAGCACTGTGAGACCTCCGGCATCTGTGTCCTCTCTCAGTGCCCTCTCCCACACCTTCACAGCAGCTGTTCTCTTTAAGGCCTCCTGGTACTTGTCCTGTACCACGGACAGCTTAGGCCTCAACCAAGGACCTGAGGTAGACACCTAGATTCCTTGGATTTCTGTGTGGCTCCTTCCTCTCTGGTCCTCTGTCCCCAGATTCCTGTCACCCAAACTCTGTTGCTGCCCAGTGAGACAGCCACTTTCTGCTTGGGCTCTGTTTCCCTTTGCTGTGGTTTGGGAAAATGCCCCCAGGCAGAAGGCCAGGGTGAATGTGGCGCTCATGTGCTTTCCTTTGCTCAGGAAACAGCCCTCTGCCATCTACTCTCATTAGTTCTATGCTGGAAACGGTGAGTTCCTGTATTTTGTCCAGTTTTAGAGTTGTTTGGGGTGAGAGTTAAGTTGTGTCATGCCGGAACCAGATACTGGAAAAGAGAATCATGGCTCTTACCTTTTTTTTTCCTCTTGGGATAAAGATGATTTTCCAGTGTTCCCACCGCTTTTGAATTAGAAATAAGTACACAAAAGCTGAACACAAAATCCCCATACATGTGGACATTTAAAAACGTTCCTATGTAAACAACACATGGGTCAAATAAGAAATTATAAAGAAACTTAAAAACACTTAGAACTGAATAATGAGGAAAATACTACCCCTGAAAAGTTGCGGGATATAGTGAAGGCAATATTTAGAGGTTCGTCCAACCTTAGAGGAGCAAAGAAGAAACGTTGAATATTAATGAGCTAAGAGTTGATTGACGAAGTAGGTAAAAACATTTTGAAATCCAAGTAGAAAGTAGACATTAATGGCCGGACACGGTGGCTCACACCTGTAATCCCAGCACTTTGGAAGGCCAAGGTGGGCAGATCATCTGAGTCAGGAGTTCAAGAGCAGCCTGGCCAACATGGCAAAACCCCATCTCTACTAAAAAATACAAAAATTAGCCGGGCATGGTGGTGAGTGCCTGTAATCCCAACTACTTGGGAGACTGAGGCAGGGAGAATTGTTTGAACCCCGGAGGTGAAGGTTACAGTGAGCTGAGATTGCGCCACTGCACTCCAGCCTGGGCAACAGAGCAAGACTCCGTATCAAAAAGAAAGGCTGGGCGCGGTGGCTCACTCCTGTAATCCTAGCACTTTGGGAGGCTGAGGTGGGCGGATCACAAGGTTAGGAGTTCGAGACCAGCCTGGCCAATATGATGAAACCCCGTCTCTAACAACAACAACAAAAAAGAAAACTAGCCAGGCGTGGTGGCATGCACCTGTAGTCCCAAGCTACTTGGGAGGCTGAGGCAGGAAAATTGCTTGAACCTGGGAGGTGGAGGTTGCAGTGAGCTGAGATTGTGCCGCTGCACTCCAGCGTGGCAACAAAGTGAGACTCCATCTCAAAAAAGAAAAAAAAAAAAAAAGTTGACATTATTGAAATTAAAAAAAAAAAAAATCTAGCCAGGCACAAGGGCTCACGCCTACAGGCGCTTTAGCAGGCTGAGGTGGTAGGATCACTTGAGCCTGGGAGATGTAGTGAGCTATGATAATGCCACTTCACTCCAGCCTGGGCAACAGAGTGAAACCCTTTCTCTAAAAAAAAACACCAAAAAAACAAAACTTTCACTTTTTTTTTGTTTTTATTTGAGACAAAGTCTTGCTCTGTTGCCTGGCTGGAGTACAGTGGCGTGATCTCAGCTCACTGCAACCTCTGCCTCCTGAATTCAAGCGGTTCTCCTGCCTCAGCCTCCCAAGTAGCTGGGATTACAGGCACCTGCCACCACACCCGCCTAGTTTTTGTATTTTTAGTACAGACGGGATTTCACCATGTTGGCCAGGCTGGTCTCGAACTCCTGACCTCAAGTGATCCACCCACCTCAGCCTCCCAAAGTGCTGGGATTACAGGTATGAGCCACCGCACCCTGCGTGAATTTTTTTTTTTTTTTGAGACGGAGTCTCACTCACTCGCCAGGCTGGAGTGCAGTGGCGCAGTCTCGGCTCACCGCAACCTCTGCCTTCTGGGTTCAAGCAGTTCTCCCTGCCTTGGCCTCCCGAGTAGCTGGGATTACAGGCACCTGCCACCACACCCGCCTAGTTTTTGTATTTTTAGTACAGACGGGATTTCACCATGTTGGCCAGACTGGTCTCAAACTCCTGATGCGGGTCATCCACCCGCCTCTGCCTCCCAAAGTGCTGGGATTACAGGCGTGAATCACTGCGCCTGGCCCTGAATTTTTTTTAATATTTGTTGAATCTGTGGATGTAGAAACCACAGATATGGAAGACCAGCTGTATTGGCTTAGGGCCAGACAGTTTGACCAATAACATATAACAGAGAACTCAAAAAGAGGCTCATTCGTACCCAGAAACTATTATTCAGGTAGGGTGGTAGATCTCTGGGGAAAGGATGCACACTTCAGTAAATTGAACT
>NW_012121487.1:1429094-1458080 GCF_000951035.1 Colobus angolensis palliatus
TGAACCCGGGAGGCAGAGGTTGCAGTGAGTGAGATCGCGCCACTGCACTCCAGCTTGGGCTACAGAGTGAGACTCTGTCTCAAAAAAAAGTAATGATAATAAAAATAAGTAGAATTCCATTTTTATCTATAGTGTTAAGTGCAACTCTTTGTATACCTTTTTAAATGGTTGTGCTAGATGTTACATTATTACATTATATACATATAACTTACAGCTTACTCACGTTGGTTTTACCAGTTTGAGTACATCTATTTACTTCCCTTTACCTTTTCCTGTTAATAATGCAGTTGTATTTGAAATAAAATATTAACTCTATATACGTTTAGATCCAAGTCGGAAAGAATTATATATATATATATTTTTTGAGATGGAGTTTTCCTCTTGTCACCCAGGCTGGAGTATAGTGGCGTGATCTCAGCTTGCTGCAGCCTCCACCTCCCAGGTTCAAGCAGTTCTCCTGCCTCAGCCTCTCAAGTAGCTGGGACTAGAGGCATTTGCCCGGCTAATTTTTTGTATTTTTAGTAGAGACGGGGTTTCACCATGTTAGCCAGGATGGTCTCAATCTCTTGACCTCGTGATCCGCCCGTCTCGGCCTCCCAAAGTGCTGGGATTACAGGCGTGACATGCTACGCCCTGCCAATTTTTATATTTTTAGTAGAGACGGGGTTTCACTACATTGGCCAGGCTGGTCTTGAACTCCTGACCTCAGGTGATCCACCCATCTCAGCCTCCCAAAGTGCTGGGATTAGAGGCGTGAGCCCCTGCGCCCGGCCATTTTTATATTTTTAGTAGAGACGGGGTTTCACTACATTGGCCAGGCTGGTCTTGAACTCCTGACCTTAGGTGATCTGCCTATCCTGGCCTCCCAAAGTGCCGGGATTACAGGTGTGAGCTACCGCGCCAGAC
Source organism: Colobus angolensis palliatus (assembly GCF_000951035.1). Taxonomy (NCBI): domain Eukaryota; kingdom Metazoa; phylum Chordata; class Mammalia; order Primates; family Cercopithecidae; genus Colobus; species Colobus angolensis. The sequence goes on from NW_012121487.1 coordinate 1,430,001, forward strand.
TTCTTTCTTACTTGCTAACATCCCAAAGTTCTACCTTTTATCATTTCTTTCCTGTTATGAGAACTTCCTTTGGCTGTTCTCCTAGGGTAGGTCTGCTAGTAACAAATTCTTACTTTTCCTTCATCTGAGAATGTGTTAATTTCCCCTTCATTCCTAAAGAATATTTTCTTTTTCTTTTTTTCTGAGACAGAGTCTTCGCTGTTGTTGCCCAGGCTGGCTGGGGTGCAATGACACGATCTCGGCTCACTGCAACTTCTGCCTCCCGGGTTCAAGTGATTCTCCTGCCTCAGCCTCCCCAGGAGCTGGAATTACAGGCACCTGACAACCATGCCCAGCTAATTTTTGCATTTTTAGTAGAGACAGGGTTTCACCATGTTGGCCAGGCTGGTCTTGAACTCCTGACCTGCGGTGATCTGCCTGCCTTGGTCTCTCCCAGAATGCTGAGATTAGAGGCATGAAGTGTCTGGCCTAAAAACATTTTCATTAGATAAATAGTTTTTTATTTCAAACTGGAAACATAATTGTGCCACTTTCTTCTGGCTTCCATGGTTTGTTTGTTTGTTTCTTTCTTTTTTTTAAGGATTTTTTTCATTAAAATTTTTTTTTCTTTTGAAACAGAGGTGGGGTTTCACCATGTTGCTTAGGCTGGTCTTGAACCTCTAGACTTAAGTGATTCACCCGCCTCAACCTCCCACAGTGCTGAGATAACCCAGCTGAGCCTCCATGGTTTCTGATGGAAAATCTGTTGTCATTCAAATTGTTTTTCTCTGCATTCAAGATTTTTGCTTGGTTTTTAGTTTTCAGAAGTTTAATTATGATATGTCTTGGCATGCATTTCTTTGTGCTTTTGCTGTTTTGGGTTCACTTGCCTTTTTGAGTCTAGGTTTTCTCGGTCTACCATCTTTCTGTTGTTCAGATTGCGTAATTTTTATTGCTGTGCCTTCCAGTCACCAGTTCTTTCTTCTGGTCCTCCATTCTGTTGTAGAGTTTATTCACTGAGCTTTTTATTTTGGTTATTGTATTTCTCAGTTTAAATTTTTTTTTTTTTTCGAGACGAGTCTCACTCTGTCACCCAGGCTGGAGTGCATTGGCACGATCTTGGCTCACTACAACCTCGGCCTCTTAGGTTCAAACGGTTCTCCTGCCTCTGCCTCCCAAGTAGCTGGGACTACAGGGGCCCGCCACCACACCCAGCTAATTTTTTTGTATTTTTAGTAGAGATGGGGTTTCATCATGTTGGCCGGGCTGGTCTTGAACTCCTGACCTCAAGTGATCCTTCCACCTCCTGAAGTGCTGGGATTAGAGGCGTGAGCCCCTGCGCCCGGCCATTTTTATATTTTTAGTAGAGACGGGGTTTCACCATGTTGGCCAGGCTGGTCTTGAACTCCTGACCTCAAGTGATCCTCCTGCCTCAGCCTTCCAAAGTACTAGGATTACAGGTGTGAGCCACCACTTCTGGCCTAAAATTTCCATTTTTAAATACTGTTTTTTGCTGAGACTTGGTTCCTTTGCCGAGAGTTTCTATTTTTTTTCATTTGTTTTAAAGGTGCTTGTCATTGCTCCTTGAAGCATTTTGTCATGGCTGCTTGAAAATGTCTGTCAGGTAGTGCCAGCACCAGTGTCGTCTCGGCATTGGCAGGTGTTAATTGTCTTTTTTCATTCCACATGAGATTTTCCTGGTTCTTGGTATGATGAGTGAGTTTCACTGGAAACTTGGACATTTTCTTGTTATGTTGCTGGACTAGATTTTGTGTACACCTTGTGTTTTAGCTGGCTTCCTCTGATGCTGCTCCCACAGGGGAACACGGTACTGCCACAGAGGAACATGCTACTGCCTCGCTGCTGCCAGGTGAGAATGAAAGTCAGGCTCCCTACTCAGCCTTTAAGGCGGCAGGGAGCCCCTTGTTCCTGCTAGTTCTGGTTTGTGGTCTCCACTGACATCTTGGCTTGGATGGTTTCATTACCCCTGGGGAAAGTCTTGACTCTCCACTACACCTCTTCTGACATCACCCCAATAGGGAGAGATTGGGGGCTTTCTGTCTGTGAGTATGGAAGTCCAGGTTCCCAAGTAGTTTATATTGACACCCAGGCAGGGTGGCCGTAGGGAGAGATTGGTTTCGTTATTGGGTGGGGGATGAAATCCCTGGCTGCCTGTTTGGCCCTTTGTGATTAGGGTAGAGGTATTGGGCAACTCATCCCAGCCTCATGAGGGCAGAAGTCTGAGCCCTGCATGCTGTCTTTGCTGGCATGCGTGGAGGTGGGCTCGCCTTTTTGGTGGCGTTTAGCTGGAGTAGAGGAGTTATTATCTACAAGTGTTCTGTCTTCCTAGCCTGTCTCTTTTTTGGTGCTTTGGCTGGAAAGAGCAGGCTTTTGTTGGGGCTTTTTTTTTTTTTCTGTGCCTATTGGTGTTTCTGGGTTGCTGGCCTCTTCAGTTCTAAGTTTGGAATATATAAAGCAAAAGAAAAACCCAGAGAAGTCATCACCACATTGTACCCTGAGTTCCAAGGTCTCTGGCCAGCCTGTTCCCTTCTCTCCACCTCTGAGTCTTCTTATGTTTGTTTTATATGTAATGTCCCGGGCTCTTAGTTGTGTTTAACAGAACTAAGATGAAGTATGTATATTTCATCTTCTCAGAGTGGAGGTTCTAAGAACGATTTTTATTTATTTATATTTTTAGAGCAGGGTCTTGCTCTATTGCCCAGACTTCAGTGCAGTGGCATGGTCTGAACTTACTGCAACCTCGAACTCCTGGGCTCAAGCAATACTGCTTCAGCCTCGTGAGTAGCTGGGACTACAGGTGTGTACCACCATGCCCAGCTAATTTGGCCTCAAGCAATCCTCCTGCTTTAGCCTCCCAAAGTGCTGAGATTGCAGGGGAGCCACTGGGCCCAGCCATATATATATATATATATATTTTTTTTTTTTATTTTCTATTTGTAGAGATCCCACTCTACAAATTTCTATTTGTAGAGATCCCACTCTACAAATTTCTATTTGTAGAGGGTCCCACTATGTTGCCCAGGCTGATCTTGAACTCCTGGGCTCAAGCAATCCTCTCCCCTGCACTCCCCAAACTGCTGGGATTATATCGGTGTGAGACCCCCAGCCGCATTTTTTAATGGGAAAAAAAATGAAGAACATTTCATGACACATGAAAATTGTATGAAATTCAGTTTGTGTCCGTGAAGCATTCCTGGCACGCAGCCTCAGCCGTTTGTCTACAGATTGCCTGTGACTGCTTTCTCACTGCAGCAGCAGAGTGGACTCATGACAGACAGTAAGGCCCCCAAAATCTAAAATATTTACTATTTGGCCCTTTGCAGAAAAAGTTTGCCAGTTCCTGGGCTAAGATCTAGGCTATTTTTTAAAAAGCAAAAATAAAAAAACAGGATGAAAATGCCTGGAAATCAATGCGAGAAAGAAACAACCTAATAGAAATATGGGCAAGAGCTAGGAATAGGCATTTTGTAGATGAAGATGCATAAAAGCCAGCAGGACCACATCCGCAGGCTGCAGCTTTCCCGTTGCTTCAGGCTGCAGCTTTCCCGTTGCTTACCACAAGGTGGCAGTTTCTGACAACACCCAGGCACCTGGTGGTTTTCCATCACCTGCGCCAATCAAGTCAGCCACCTTTGATGCTCCTGGTTTCTGTGGTTTTGCCCATCCCGGCAGAACTATCTGTCAAAGGAGCAGGGAGTGGGGAAGCCCCAGATGCTCACTGTTTTCATACGAAGGTCACTCGTCGTTGTTACTGTTTTCTTTTTATTTTATTTTATTTTATTTTTGAGACAGAATCTCGCTCTATCGCCCAGGCTGGAGTGCAGTGGCCGGATCTCAGCTCACTGCAAGCTCCGCCTCCTGGGTTTACGCCATTCTCCTGCCTCAGCCTCCCGAGTAACTGGGACTACAGGCGCCCGCCACATCGCCTGGCTAGTTTTTTTGTATTTTTTTTAGTAGGGATGGAGTTTCACCGTGTTAGCCAGGATGGTCTCGATCTCCTGAACTCGTGATCCACCCGTCTCGGCCTCCCAAAGTGCTGGGATTACAGGCTTGAACCACCGCGCCCGGCTACTGTTTTCTTTTTAATAGATGTGTTCAATTTCAAGTATGCTTCAGTCAATTTCCAGAGTCCTAAAGTGGTTGTTTTTGACAGTTTGTCAAGATTTCTTATTGCTTTTTGGGGAGAGGATTTGTTGATTGAAATATTTTGTAGTAAAATTGTTTTAAAGAAAAGAAAAGGTAAAATTAGAAGATCAGCTTACGTAGCACAACACACATATCTAGGCAGAGTTCAGGTCAGCATGGGGGAGAGATTATCAAATGATGTAAGATAATTTCCCATGGGGGAAGGATGTGAGTTTTCAGATACAAAGCAGCCAATGAACGCCCAGGATAATGAATGAGAAAATAAAAACCCTACATGAAGGCACTTTACAGAAGTATTTTAGAATACTAGGGATAAGCCTTAGGAAGAGAATCTACATTGAAGGATATGGAATCAGGTAGTGTGATTGAATTCTTCAGGAAAATAATACCCAAGTCCAAACAAGTCAGTCAAGAATGAGGGTATTACTTTGGGAGGCCAAGATGGGCGGATCACTTGAAGTCAGGAATTTGAGAACAGCCTGGCTAACATGGTGAAACCCCATCTCTGTTAAAAATACAAAAATTAGCCAGGTGTGATGGTGTACACCTGTAATTCCAGCTACTTGGGAGGCTGAGACAGGAGAATCGTTTGAACGCTGGAGGCAGAGGTTGCAGTGAGCCAAGATCATGCCACTGCACTCCAGCCTGGGCATCAGAGCAAGACTCCATCTCAAAAAAAAATATATATATATATATGTGTGTGTGTGTGTATATATATATATGGGTAGGCCATCTGCAGTGGTGTGCACCTGTAATCCCAGTGCTTTGGGATTTGGGATTTGGGATTTGGGAAGCCGAGGCAGGAGAATTGCTTCAGGCTAGGAGTTTAAGAACATCCTGGGCAACCCTGTCTTCAAAAAATGTGCCGGGTGTGGTGGCACACACATGTAGTCCCAACTACTGGTGAGGCCGAAATGGGAGGATCACTTGAGCTGAAGGAGTCTGAGGTTGCAGTGAGCTATGATTGTGCCAGCACTCCAGCCTGGGTAACAAAGTAAGACACTGTCACTTTTTAAAAAAGGTAGAAAAAGACTTGCTCAGAAAGGTAGGGTCTCAAAAAATGTGTGCTCTATGTATGTGTTCTCAGAAAGCGATGAAGGAGTGTGTTCTAACAAAAATGAATCAGTAAAGCCAAAACAAGACAGGGTCTGGTATCCAACCCAGATCCAAGGGGAGAGAGATGAGAGGCTTCCCAGATTGGCCACAGGCAGTCCTGGAACAGTGCAGCAGGCAGTCCAGAACAGAGCAGGACAGGGTGAGACTCTAGGGGTGACGTTGACAGGAAGAAAAATGGAAAAGGGTCACTGAAAGTTACAGGAAAACTTAGCCAAAGATTCAAGGAAATCCAAGTAAATGGACTGAGGAAAAAGCAGCAGTTAATTCCTAAGAAAAGGTTGCAGGCTGGGTGTGGTGGCTCACACCTGTAATCCCAGCACTTTGGGAGTCCAAGTTGGGTGGATCACGAGGTCAGGTGTTCGAGACCAGCCTGGCTAACATGGGTGAAACCCCCGTCTCTACTAAAAATACAAAAACTAACTGGGTGTGGTAGCATGTGCCTGTAATCCTAGCTACTCAGGAGGCTGAGGCGGGAGTATCACTTGAACCTGGGAGACAGAGGTTGCGGTGAGCTGAGATTGTGCCATTGCACTCCAGCCTGGACAATACGAACGAAACTCCCATCTTAAAAAAAAAAAAAAAAAGTTGCTTAAGAATAAAAAATAACACAGGACTTGATTCAATAGTGATCAGGATTTGCAGTCACATAATAATGAGAACACTGGAGGGTTTGAGCAGGGGTGACATAGCCAGATAGAACCCATTCACATGTTTTAGAAAACCAACTTTGTTGAAGTATTCAATATACTTACTGAAGTATAATTTACTTAAAGTGAACCCATTTAAGTGTACAGCTTGATTAATTTTGACCAGTGCATGCAGGATGTAACCACTGTCACAATCAAGATAGAGAACATTTCAGTCGCCCAAAAGATTCCCCCTTCAGGGCCCCCAGCAGCCCTCAGCTGTTGTCCATCCTTTCGATGAGATGGAGCTTTTCCAGCGTGTCCTGTAAATGGCATCAGGGTGTGCGTGCTTCTTTGTGTCTGGCTTCTGTCATTCAGCGGAATGTTATTGAGATGCATCCATGTGGTTGCACCATCAGCAGTTCTTTTTTTATTGCTAAGTGATACTCTGTTGTGTCATGTGCCACCATTTACTCATCCTTGCACCTAGATTTAACTTTTAAAGGGACCTTCTAGAACCCACTGGAGGAGGCCAGAATGGAGGCAGGAAGATCTGCTTCTGGCGGTCCAGGGAAGAGATGAAAATATATTGTCACACCAGCCCTGGGGCCACCCCCCAAACACGCCAAGTGCATCCCCACCTTAGGGCCTCTGGACCTACCATTGTCAGTCCAGAAGGCTGTTCTCCCAGGTGTCTATAGGGTTTGCCGGCTCCCTTCATTCTAGGCGCCACTGAGCAGTCACCACCTCAGGAGGACTTTCCTTGAGACAGCACCCACCCCTGGCACCCTTCATCCCCTGTCCCTGAGTTGTGTCTCTTCATCCCTCTTACTGCCAGCCAAAGACATTATTCCTCTTTGTATATTTATTTAGTGTCTGTTGCCCCCAGGAGAACGTGAGCTTTGTGGTGGCGTTTTATATTTGTGGGTGACTAAGGGAGCCCATGCAAAGGTCTTTGTCTTTCATCTTTGTCATTTTGTGTCTGGCACATAGCAGTGCAAGTGATTAAAGAAACAAAGGGAAGCAATTGAGGTTAAAGCTGCAAATGTGACATTTTCACCAGAATGGGCTCCTCAGGTATTCCCAGGTGCAGTTCCCCAGGTTGGTGGAGGTCAGGGCAGGGGTAGACAGCACTTAAAGAGAGTTGGCCCAGGGTTGTGGCAGTGAGCAGACTTGGAGGCTGCAGGTTGGGAAGCTGCCTGTGTTCTGGATGTCATGAGGCAGTACCCTGCTGAGTGTATGCAAGAACTTCTGCCTGGTGTGTGGAGGGGACTGAATGGATGGTCCCACCTCCAAGCCTTCTGCCCACCAACTTTTGTGTTCCTGTTTCTCCTCTCCCACTGCACGGACTCCCCAGCATCACTCTGGAGCAGGCGCACCTCTTAGAACACTTGACCAGCTGGTAGAAATGTCCCAGAACAAAGTAAAGGGATAATTAACAGCTGTTGATTGATCTGGGCATGAGGGTGACCGTGCTTGTAGCAACAATGGAACTTAATTAAAATTAGCTGATCTTGCAGCTGTTGAGGTGCTGCCTTGATCTCTGTGGCTTCCATGTGGCCACTTTTGTATTACAGACACATCTGGAAATTGGAGGTCTGTGTTTAGGTGACATGCCTGCTGTGGCTGTTGGATGATAATTATGTAGATTTTCCTCTGGAACTTAATTTTACAAACTGTCAAAACAGGCTTGTTATATTTATCACTTAAATCATTAGGGAATAATAATTAGACCAAAAATGATGTAAAATGCTTCTGTATTAATAATCATTTTTAGCTTGAAACTGCTGGTGATAATTGGTTTGTGGGATTGGTATTTAGAACTGCCTTAGGAAAGGCCAGGCACGGTGGCTCACGCCTGTAATCCCAGCACTTTGGGAGGCCAAGGAGGGCGGATCACAAGGTCAGGAGATCAAGACCATCCTGGGTAACACAGTGAAACCCCATCTCTACTAAAAATACAGAAAATTAGCCAGGCGTGGTGGTGGGCACTTGTAGTCTCAGCTACTTGGGAGGCTGAGGCAGGAGAATGGTATGAACCTGGGAGGCGGAGCTTGCAGTGAGCCGAGATCACATCACTGCACTCCAGCCTGGGTGACAGAGCGAGATTCTGAATAAAAAGACACCTTACGTGCTTGCCTAGAGGGGGCCAATTTTTAGCACCGTGGCTTGGCTTTGTTATAGGTAAAGAAGAGAGGCAGAATATGGTTGGTTTAGCGAGGAAAGGTTCAATTTGGGTCTCATTGATTGATAGCGGTAGTTAACTTTCACTGAGGACTCACTGTCTAATTGTTTTACTGTATGAACTCATTTAATTACAGCAGTAGGTGCTGTTAACTATCCCATTCTGCAGATGTGAACACCAAGTAACTCACCCAGACTTAAGCAGCCAATCTCCCAACCAGGATTGGGGTCCAGACAGCTAACTCCTGAATCTGCACTTGTAACTGCTGTGTTGTGCTGCTTCTGTTTCTTAGTACCTACTGCATGTCATTGTCCTGAGCCCAACTAAATCCTCATATCAAGGCAGGTGGGATTCCTGGTGTGGAAAAGGAAACCAAGATTTAGAGAGTGAAGAATTTGCCCTAGGTCATTTCTTTCTTTCTTGTCTCTCTTTTCTTTTTTCTTTTTTCTAGACAGAGTCTCACTTTGTCACCTAGGCTGGAGTGCAATGGCACAATCTTGGCTCACTGCCATCTCCGCCTCCCGGGTTCAAGTGATTCTCCTGCCTCAGCCTCCTGAGTAGCTGAGATTACAGGCACCTGCCACCATGGCCGGCTAATTGTTTGTATTTTTAGTGGAGATTGGGTTTTGCCATGTTGGCCAGGCTGGTCTCAAACTCCTGGCCTCATGTGATCTGCCCACCTAGGCCTCCCAAAGTGCTGGGATTAGAGGTGTGAGCCACAGCACCCAGCCGCCAAGTCATTTCTTATTTGATTCTTTCATTCAGCACATATTTACTGAGAGCTTAATTTAATATGCACCAGGCATATCCTAGGCCCTGGTGTTACCTCCATGATCAAAGTAATTGTTGGAAGACACTTGTCATTCTTGTTCTTGCGATGCTTACATTCCAGTGGTAAAAGCGACAATAAAAAAGAAAATACCAGATAATGAGTAGCAGCTGGAGAACTAAAATATGATGATGTGATGAAGAATGAGAGGTCACTTCTTTAGATGGTTCTTAGGGAGGCCCCTTTTGTGGGGTAGTGACATCTCTACTGAGATCTGAATGCCAGCTCAGAGCCAGCCACTTGGAAGACCAGACTAAGAGCATTCCAGGCAGAGGGAGGCCTGCAAGTGGCCCAAGGTATGAGCCTGGTGGGTGAAGGGGAGTGGAGTAGGCAGAGAGGTCACTGGGAAGGGGCGTCCGTTGGTAAGCCTTGAGAGCCAAGGTCAAGACTTTGGGTTTTATTTGTAAGCACAATGGAGAAATGTTGGAAGATTTTAAGCAGTGATGTCATGTGATCTGCTTTTTGTTTGAAAAAGATCACAGTCCTCAGGTGATTGGATTGTGGGAGCAGGTGCCGCAGCAGAGCTCCCTGTTTGCTGTCGTTGTCATTCTGGTAAGAGATGGCGAGTACTGGGGTGGTGGGTATGGACACAGAGAAAAATGTTCATGGGCTCGGGTGTGTTTTGGAGGAGGAGGTAGCTTGGCTTGCTGATGAATTTGATGTAGGGAGCTTGGGAGAGAGAACTTGGGTGAACTGCTTTGTAGGTAGTGATGCGGTAGGCTGAGCACAGTGGCTCATGCCTGGAATCCCAGCACTCTGGAAGGCTGAGGCAGGTGGATTGCTTGAGCCCAGGAGTTCAAGAGCAGTTTGGGCAACATGGTGAAACCCCATCTCTGCAACAACAACAACAACAAAAGATGCAGTTCACTCAAATGGAGAAAGCTAGCCTGGGGAGGGTCTGCTTTGTTTGTTTGTGATTGCAGCTCCTTGGGTGAGTCTGATGCAGACATACTAAGCCTGTGTACCTCTTCACTCTCCTGTCAAGTGGACATCACATGTGAGTGGAATTCCAGAGAATGATGAGGTCTGGGGCTGCAGCTTTGAGAGTGCACGGTACATTCTTGATACCTAAAACCGTTGCACTGGAGATGGCCTTGGAGAGAAGGTGGATGGGGAGAGGACAAGTCCTGAGATGTGCCAGTGTTGAGCAGTTGAACTAAGAAGGCCAGCCAGGGAAAGAGAAGGAGAACCAGATACATGGGATGCCAAGAGATGCATTTCTGGAAAGAGGGAGCAGAGAGAATACTGCAGGTGGATTCAGAACAGGGAAATGACTGTTGCATTTGGCAGCGTGACAGTTCATGCTGACCCTGTGCAGGGCCATTTTGGGGAAGCTTGAGAGGAGACTTGTGAGTGTGGAGGTAAACAGCACAGAGACCATGAAACTGTGGAGTTGCAGTGAGAGGAGCACAGAAGCAGGAATTGGGGGAGCTGTGAGGTCAGTCAGGGTCTTTCCAAATGGGTGTCAGATCCTGCTTGTTTGCTGTGGAAAAGGCCCACGCGGGAGGGAGAGAGTGCTGGAGGAGCAGCAGAGTGGGTCTGCAGGGTGAGGGCTTGAGCCAGAGTGGGAGGGAGCAGGTCCATGCAGCCAAGTGTGCAGGGGAGGGACGGCGGGAAGGGCAGGAGCCGGAGAGGGGCTGGTGGTCGGGGTGGGGAGAAGAGGACATCCTGTCTCATTGCTTCCCGTTTGCTCTCTGATGAAGAGGCAAGTTAATGGGCAGGGGTTGTGGGCATTTTGAAGAAAGGAGAGGATATGAGGTCCTTTGGAGAGAAGGAAAGTCGAGGCGTGTGGTGGGTGGTGGTAGTGGGATGGAAGCACCTGGATGCAGGGCAGTGGGAAGGGGGACAGATACTTGGGTGTCCCCAGGGTTGGGGGTTTTCCGGGTGAGAACAGTGGTGAGAGGGAGACCAGCGTGGGTTGGGGGCTGCAAGGCTGTGGAGAGTGGCAGGGCACCTAGGCCTTTCTGTCCCCACCCAGCCCTGCATCAGTGTGACTGCTTCCTCTTGTCTTCCTCCCTGCAGGTAGTGCCAGCAGGGCACCAGGCTAAGCGTCCCAGTGGTGCCTTCTGCCCCTGTCTAGGGAAGGCTGTTGGGCAGCTCATTCTGTGACTGTACCTCTGGATGAGTGCTCCCTAGCAGCAGCCCTGCTCCCTGCCTTCCCTGCTCCTGATCATCTTTTCTTTGGGTTGGCTCAGGATGCCATGAGAATGGAGAAAGTGGGTGGATGTCTCAAAAGTCAGCTCTAAAGTTGGAGTCAAAACAGGGGCTGCCAATGCTCTGTCTCCCAGTCTACCTGGAGTGATTCAACATAGAAATCAATAAAACAAATGCCACCATGGCTGAGTGAGACCTTTCATTTTTCTCCCCAGGTGTTGGAGAAGGCTTCTGGTGAAGGATTTGGCAAAACCGCTGGTGAGATTCTGCGCTGCCATCTGTTTCCAGGATGTGGCTTTGCAGCTCCTAATGGACCTCTTCCAGCCCCACTTGGGGTGGCTCCCCCTTCTGCAGCCTCCCTTCCACCTCCATCCCCTGATGACCCTTAGTGTAGAAATATCCCTTTTCCCTTTGTTCCTCTAGGATGCTTGCTTGCTTGTATTTTTTCTTTGAGACAAGGTCTCGGTCTGTCACCCAGGTTTTTTCTTTTTTTTTTTTTGAGACAGAGTCTCACTGTCACCCGGGCTGGAGTGCAGTGGCCGGATCTCAGCTCACTGCAAGCTCCGCCTCCTGGGTTTACACCATTCTCCTGCCTCAGCCTCCCAAGTAGCTGGGACTACAGGCGCCAGCCACCTCACCTGGCTAGCTTTTTGTATTTTTTAGTAGAGACGGGGTTTCACCGTGTTAGCCAGGATGGTCTCAAACTCCTGACCTCGTGATCCGCCTGTCTCGGCCTCCCAAAGTTCTGGGATTACAGGCTTGAGCCACTGAGCCCGGCCTGTCACCCAGGTTATAGTGCAGTGGCGTGGTCATAGCTCACTGCAGCCTCGATCTCCTGGGCTCAAGCCATCCTCCCTTCTCAGCTTCCACAGTAGCTAGGACTACAGGTGTGCATCACCATGCCTGGCTAATTGTTAAAATTTTTTGTGAGATGGAGTCTTGCTATGTTGCCTAGGCTGGTCTTAAACTCCTTGCCTTAAGTGATCCTTCCACCTCAGCCTCCCAAAGTGCTGGGATTACAGGTGTGAGCCACCATACCCAGCCCTAGGATGCTTTCTTAATTAAAGAATATCATCTGACCGACCCTTCCCACCCAGATGAGAATCTAGAGACTGAGAATTGGGAGGGTGCAGCTTCTTGGCCCATTTTATGCTTCCTTTGAGGGCAGGGTGAAGGCCTCTTACGGGTTAGGGGAGCACATTCCTCTCTGGGTAGCTCTGGTGCCTCCGGGACTTAGTCTTCTGCTTTCTAGCTATTATACAGCTCGCTCCTAAAGCTCCTGTTGACCTGTGTGAGACAGAGAAACTGAGGGCAGCCTTCTTTGCAGTCCCCTTGGAAATGAGGTGAGCAAGGTATAGAAAGACCACCAGGGCAAATGGCGATTACAGACATCTCTGTCCCACAGAGAGTGGGGACAGGGATAGTACTGGGGTGGGGGATAGTTTTCGGGAACTCGTGTGTCAGATCCAAGCTGTAAGGCTGTGACCCACACTGACTTATAAAATCTGCTTCCCAGCTGGGCCCGGTGGCTCATGCCTGTAATCCCAGCACTTTGGGAGGCCAAAGTGGGTGGATCACTTGAGGTCAGGAGTTCAAGACCAGCCTGGCCAACATGGCGAAACTCCATCTCTACTAAAAATACAAAAATTAGCCGGGTGTGGTGGTGGGCATCTGTAGTCCCAGCTACTTGGGAGGCTGAGGCAGAAGAATTGCTTGAACCCAGGAGGCAAAGGTTGCAGTGAGCTGAGATTGTGCCACTGCAGTTCAGCCTGAGCAACAGAGTGAGACTCTATCTCAAAATAAATAAATAAATAAAATCAGCTTCCACTTACGTACAACAAAGGCCTGTGACTGTCCCCTGCCCTGAATGCCAGGAGATCATCATGCCGACCATGTCCCCTGCTTTGCTTTAACAGTGGATACTGTTCTTAATGTCAGGAGTGCCAGAATTATCAGTTTGACTTGAAATGCTGTAGGGCCTGTGGCTTTCTGTCACTTGTCACGTGTGGTTTAGGCAGGTGGTTGAGTGGAGCAGCAGGGTGACATTTGGAATGTGCGTAAATGCAGGGGAGGAGCAGCTTTGGGATGGAAGGCATATCCTGCATGGTGGACAGTCCACACCGGCATCATTTAGAGACTCATAAATCACTTAGGAGACCCAAAATCTACCCATTGAGGACTTCTGTCCACCTCTCTCTCTCGGAGTTTCTCGGTGTGTTTTTGTTTCCCTCTGCTGCTTCCTTTTCCTGAACTCTTCAACCCCTGTGCCCCCGACTGGCCCTTCCTTTCCTCTGCCGTGGACTGGGATTACTTGGGAACTGCCTTTGGCTCCCACCCTGGAGAGGGTGGGCGCAGCCTTCCTGCTTAGGGGACTCATCCCCCAGGCAGTTCAGCGTCCTGCAGGACAGGCGTTGGTCCGGTCGTTCCTTTCCTTGCTCTCCTTGCTCTTCCTGCAGAGGGTCCTTCCTGGTGCTGCTCCTGAGGGAATGCTTCCGAGACCTGAGCTGGCTGGTGCTCATCCACAGTGTCCGTGGGGAGGTAGGGCTGCTGGTGACCAGTATCGTCCCGAAGACCCCGTTTTTCTGGGCCATGCACATCACTGAGGTATGGACTGGTTGTTGGCCCCCTCAGGCTCCTGTGCCTTCCTGCGTGGCCTCCCTAGGGTGGGCACGGTGACAGGGCTGGTCAGTGGTGGAGATGCAGGGTAACTACAGTCTGATCCTCAGGTTCAGTCTCGTTCTCTCCCACCTCGTACCTGATTCCTTTGGGAAAGATTCGCAGTGCTAATGTAACAGGTGACATCTACAGAGGCAGATTTGTAATGCAGTGCAGGCAGTGGGGCCATTGCATTTTGCATCCCACAGGCTCTGCACCAGAACATGCAGGCGCTGTTTAGCACCCTGGCTCAGGCGGAGGAGCAGCAGCCCTACCTGGAGGACTCCGCCGTTAAGCGTGGGACTCGCTGTCTGGCAGAGTACCACCTGGGGGATTATGGACACGCCTGGAACAGGTGTGTGCCTGGGCAGGGGTAGAGCCTATGGGAGAGGTGCGCAGGGAAAATGCTCCCTTCTTGCATTCTCTTCCTTTGGGCTCTAGTTTTTTTTTCCTGTGGCTTCTTCTCTCAAAATCATCTTTATCATTATTTCCTCACTCAAGGATTGGGGAGAAACAGAGCAAACTCGCTCTTCCTCCCTCCCACCTCCACTTTCACATCCGCTTTGTTGAAGACTGCTGTGCATGGCACTAGGCAGAATGATTTTCCTCTGTCTTTCTCCTTTCCTCTGCCAGGTGTTGGGTGCTGGACAGGGTGGACACCTGGGCTGTGGTCATGTTCATTGATTTTGGACAGTTGGCCACCATCCCTGTGCAGTCTCTGCGCAGCCTGGACAGCGACGACTTCTGGACCATCCCACCCCTGACTCAGCCATTCATGCTGGAGAAAGGTGAGACATCTTCTACCTTCCTGCTGAGGGTTTCAGGGACAGGAGAAGCCATGGTTGCTTCTGGGACCCGAGCAGGAAACAGCATAGTGGGCGGCCAGGGTGCTTCAGTCTCTCTTTCCACCCAACTCCCGTTTTCAGCATCTGACCCCAGCAAAGCTGCCTCTCAAGTGTTGGTTTTCATGCCTGGGGTCTGGAGCCCAAGATCCCAAGAGGGACCTCAGATGCTGCCCAAAGGCTGAGTTCTCTGGAAGGGAAGAGAAGAGGGCAGATTTCCCACCCCTGCTTCCACCAGAACTGTTCAGCTTTCATCTGTTTTACATACTTTGCATGTTGCTTCAGATTTCACTGGAAAAGGATTCTGCCGTAGAAGAAAATTAGCACTCGAATACCAGTGCTAGAGGCCAGAGCACAGCACTTAGCACCGTACTCTCCTACTGTGGTTCATTTAGCCTCAGACACTTGTGGGTTTCTCCATAGGTGGAAATGAAGAGGCCCCTTCTCAAGATCGAAGTTAGGTGAAATGTAAAAGGATGAAAGAATGCTTTAGGGGGCAGTCAGGAGAAGTGGAGATGAAGAAGCATACATATACATACACAGGAAGTAAGATGGAAAAGTTTTATTTAAAAAAAAATATTTTTTCCAGAGGCAGGGTCTCACTCTGTTGCCCATGCTGGAGTGCAGTGGCATAATCATAACTCATTGCAGCCTCAAACTCCTGGGCTCAAGCGATCCTCCCACCTTGGCCTCTCAAAGTGCTGAGATTATAGCCATGAGCTGCCGTGCTTAGCTGAGATGGAAACATTTTACAGACAAACTAAGTTTTGTTTTTTTTTTTTTTTTTTTTTTTTGAGATGGAGTCTCGTTCTGTCGCCCAGGCTGGAGTGCAGTGGCACGATCTTGGCTCACTGCAAACTCCGTCTCCCAGGTTCACACAATTCTCCTGCCTCAGCCTCCTGAGTAGCTGGGATTACAGGCGCCCACCACCACACCCGGCTAATTTTTAAAAAAATTTTTAGTAGAGATGGGGTTTCACTATGTTGGCCAGACTGGTCTCGAACTTGTGACCTCGTGATGTGTCCGCCTTGGCCTCCCAAAGTTCTGGGATTACAGGTGTGAGCCACCTGGCCCTCAGACGAACTAAGTCTTGAGATGGAGGCTCGCTCTGTCGCCCAGGCTGGAGTGCAGTGGTGTGATCTCGGCTCACTGCAATCTTCGCCTCCCAGGATCAAGTGATCCTCCTGCCTCGGCCTCCTGAATAGCTGGGATTACAGGCATGCACCACCACGCCTGGCCAATTTTTCTGTTTTTAATAATGACAGGGTTTCACGATGTTGGTCATGCTGGTCTCTAACTCCTGACCTCGTGATCTGTCTGCCTCGGCCTCCCAAAGTCCTGGGATTAGAGGTACGAGCCACCACTCCCGGCCAAAATATATATATATTTTTAAAGATGGAAAGGCATCTCCCAATTGTGCAGGGCCAAGGCTTCCTGGGAGGCTGGTGGGGCTTGTGCCCAGTGGGCAGGGAGCACCACCCAGAGGTTGTCTTGGGTCATTGCATGAAGAGGGTCTCTGCTGCCCAGCCTGGGAACAGTCAGGCATCAGGAACTTCTTCAGGTGACCCAGGGAAGAGGAGCTTCCTGTCTCAAAGTGCAGATCCCAGCCTGTCAGAAGGGCCAGAATCCCCAACCCAGAGATAAGTCAGACAAGTGTCAGTTTTCTTCCCTTTATGGATGAGGAAAATACGGCTCAGAAAAGTGAAATGAACTTGTACTTAATAGCAAGAAAATGGCATAGCTGGGGATGAAACCTAGGTCTGACTCTTAGTGATTCAGTTTCATGCATACAAAGAGTCCCAGAGTTTGGGGGTGGTGGTGGGATGGTGGGAGTTGCGTGAGGGACAACATCCTGGGGAAAGGTGGGTTGTTGATGAGCTCCCTGCCTGGTTCCAGCACGTAAGAGTGCCTGCTTCTCATGGTGAAAACCTCTCCACTTTTAACCTTCCTCTATCCAGCTGAAACTCTCAGAACAGAGTTCAATGAACATGATTTTCTGTCCCCAGTAGAATTTCTCATTAAAAATCCCAGATCCCTGTAATTATTTTAACAAGTGCCTCCTCCCTTTATCTGCTGTTATTTTGCCCTCCCCCTATGCTACCTTTTCAGCATTTATCATCTCATTTGATCCTGGCAGCAGGGATTTAGCAGGAACTAGCAGAGACTTGCTGGCTGGAGCTGGTTGGCGGCCAGAGCACTTTCCCTGCAGCCCCCGCCTTTTGCTTCCCCCCTTTGCTCCTCCTGCCCAACCCCATGCCACTGAGGTTTTGTTGTTGTGTCTTGTTTTGCAGACATTTTGAGTTCATATGAGGTTGTTCATCGAATCCTCAAAGGGAAAATCACTGGTGCTTTGAACTCGGAGGTAACTGCCCCTGCTTCTAACTTGGCTATTCTCCCTCCACTCCTGCCCTTGGGGTCTCTGCAGCAGGCTGCAGCCTAGGCCTGGATACAGTATTTACCTGGCATTCTTAGATCAAATGAGTTGGTTATCTGAGGGGTTGGGTGAACTGGCTGGGGTGGGCCTTCCTTCCCACCAAGGCTTTGTCTTTCTCTTCCAGTCGCACATCCTAAAGTTTGAAGAGTCTAAATAATGGGGCTCCCCTCAGCATGTTCCCTCTCCTGTTTGCCACGGATCCAGAGGCCACCTGCCCTGCCTTCTCGTACCCCTTTCACCCTTGAGGCCTGGGAGGTGAAAAAAGCCAGACTGTACCCAGGATTGATTTTCATTTTGCTTTTACTCCCAACTTCCCTCCCAAAAGAGAGTGAAGTCTCATTTGTCATGTGTCTTCAATCCCCAACTTGGCATGAACATTTGAACCAAACATAGGAAACTACCATTAGGTTGAAAGCCTGAGGCAGCTGGGATGGTCTTTCTTGTGTCTCTTCTTTGTACCCCAGAGCACGATATAAGTGGTCCTAACAGATTCTGGATAATGGAGAAGCCCTCTGCTAGTTTTCCTGGCATTCAATGTAGAATAGGTAGAGAATATTTAATCGATGAGCAAATAAATGTTGGCATGTTTCATGAGTTTGGAGTGATTGGTACTTCTTTCCAGCCACCCTTCCACTGCCCTGCCCTGCCCTGCCCTCTAAAACTGCTGCAGTGAGATTAGAGCCTGCCAGTGCGGGCTCTGGGCCATGCAAACCCTGCCTGGGATATAGATACATGCTTGAGGTGTAGGGTAAGAGTTAGTTTCATTTCTTCTTGCCTTCTAAGTGGAGAGAAGAAAATTGTTTCATGATGATACGGCCTTGATTCTTTTTTATACCTTGTACTTTATTAGAACCCTAAACTTAAGGTCATAAAAGGGAGTGCTGGGTTTGGCAAGAAAAATGGAGGATTCTCCTAGAGTTGGTGTCATGCAACTCACAGGAGCAGGCATTTCCCTCTGTCAAGTGAACGTGAACCCCACTGTTTCTTCAAATAATTTTATTAGAGCCAAACTATTTAAATAATTTTATTTGTTTCATCCTTTGGTAGATGAGAAAAATACATTACAAAATACATTATACAGAAGACAGCTCACAGTACACATTACTAAAAACACAATCTACATTCCAGCCAGGGCTGGTAGTAAGTTCAGAAGAAAGCCACAGAGGCCTTGAAAACCAGATTTCAGCTCTATGGAATGAATTTTCCTCTTATGTCCCGTCTTTATCTCAACCTCAGCATATGTTTTATTAGCACCCCTAATTATGTGGGTGTGGGTAGGGTTAGAGCAGCATTGAGTGGGACTGGTGGACTCCCCATCCACCTAAAGCAGCAAACATTAAAAGTCCCTCAAAAGAAAAGGGGTGGGGGAGGGGAAAGAATGGCCAATGTGAAAATTGCCATGTCTCAAAGCATTACAGAACTGCTCTAGCATCCTACAGTTCCCAGGCAGCTGTCCCAAGTCTGGGTTTTCTGAGACTTGGGTCTTCACTTGGCCATCCTTGGCCTCTGTCATTTCAATCTTTATGAGAGCTGCTGGCATCGTAGGTCCTAAGAGGCTGTCTCAGTCCCAGAGCAAGCTTATAGACAAAGCGATACAGGCAGCACCCGCTAGATGCAAAGTCATGCCCAAACTAAACAACAGCAAGTACATACAACACAGCACTGACAGTTCCATCTCAGTACAGACTCCCCACCTCACCTTCCCTTCCTGGATGTTCCTGAGCCTGGGATAAGGACACAGGTGTATACAACAACCCCCACTTAAAATGCTAACCCTTTCTAGTAGGACCCACCTAGGGGGAGTGGCTTGAAAGAATCCATAATTTCCCAAGCCAAACAACTTCAGAACTACACCTGTTCTTTTTGATAAAGCCAAATGAAGCAAGAGAGGAAGGTGAGCAGAGCTTACCAATGATCACCATCCGGTGCTGGTTAGAAGCCACTTTCCAGGAGAGGAACCAGTGAAGAGCGAAGAGTTGCAGCCACACAGCTGAGATCAGAAAAGACCACATACACACTTGGAGACTGTGTCCCCATCCCCACTCAATTCATTCAAAAGGAATTCTACGAAGCAGCCTCTTGAGCCTCATTTTCTTTTTCCCAGAAATTTGAAAACATCTGTGACTAGAAAAGTAGTCCTAAGAATTAACACCACCGTTTCAGCCTACCACATCGTAGTCTGGCAGGCCAGGCTCTGCATTCCAAGGGGGCAAGTGCTGGTTGCTCCAGAGGCCTTGAGGAGAAATCTAGGGGCAGACCAGGTGCGTGCTTCAGCTCCATGTTTCTCTTGCTTTAGCAGCAAAACGCAGCCTCTCATCTCTACCAAAGCAACAGTGGACTCGTACCCCTCCCCACCTCCCAAGTAGTTCAGGGGATGGGGTGGGATGTGCGAATAAAAATAAAGATGAGTCAAGACCACCATCTTCAAATTAACAAACTGTAATTGTTTTCCCAAAGATACATTTTTTTCATACACATCCATCATACACTGTAACCAAAAAAAGCAGTGTACATGAAATAAGAGAAAATAAATTAAAAATCCATAGCATAGGTAAGGAGGCTCTAGTCTGGAGCACAGCTGAGTTTCCAGCAATATAAGGAGGCTCGAAAGTTTCTTTTATAAGAATGCCTGCTAGCAAGGGTTCCAGCAAGGTGGTTGGTTGGTCTGTAAGTCAGTCTTGAGTACTTGAAACAGTTCTGTGTTTGTTTTTTTTTTCCTTAGCGTTTAGAATAGCCATCATTGTCCTGCAATAGGCAGAGCTATCACGTCCAGGAAAAATGAGGGAGGGAACCACAGAGGCAGCGTGAGATCCAAATACAGCATTCAAAGGTAATTGGTCCAGTGGTGCCTGGGGAGGGAGGAAGGGTGATACTCCAGGGTTAGCCGTCTTCCTTTGGGGGTGTGTACCAGCCTGCAAAGAAATGGAACGGTCAGTGAGGTGGAGGTTCAGGCCCACCCTCCCTGTCCTGCCCCAATCCCTGACGATGTCTCCAGTGTCAGAGGTAAGAGGATGTTGGGGAGGACTATGCTGTGTGGGGAGAGGTGTATGGGAAGCTGAGAGCCTGCATACCTGGAGATGAGAAAGAAAGGGGAATGATGTGCCCAACCTGAGATGATGGGGGAAGTTAGATGAGCTGTTTCAAAAGGTGGTCAAGAAGTGGGTAGCACCAAGTTTATCGGTGATATGATCATTTTGGTGTGTTTCTGGAAGAGGTTGTGAACGTTAGCCACCGCCAGTCCCTCCTGGGAGAACTGGGGCAGGTGCTGTGTTAACTGGTGGTTGAATATCAGAAACCCAGAAGGGGTTCTTGCTCTGTGGCTGGAAGTGAAAACCTGGGCGTGGCAAGTGTCCGAATCTCCTGAGTCCTGGCTCCAGCCTCACCGTTTTTTTCGTGGATCTGCACCAAGGACTTGTAGGACTGCTGTGCTCTTGTCAGACTGTATTGAGACTGGGAGGAGGAAGCCACCAGATCAGGCCATGGCCAGCTGTGGCCTTACTGCCCCTCACCACCTGCAGGCTGTCACCCAGAGACCCCGGAGTCCCAGCTCCCAGCACTGTGGTCTAGTAAAACACTAAGTACCCTCCACCTGGGAGGTCCCTTGGGGGCATAATCCCATAGTCTTCCTTCTCCAGACCGGCACCCTCCCAAAAGTCCTAGGGGTGCCCCTAGGGGCCAAGGCACAGTTGTTCCACTGTGGGGACCCTAGGACCTCTCATCCAATGCCACCAGTCCAGAGGCCTTATGCTCATTCCTCTAAAGAAGGCAGCCTTGGCCTGCTAGTGGCCCCAAGGGTACTTGGCTCCACCCAGCCCCACCGGCCCCAGGGCCAGGATCCTTACTTTGTTGGCTCCAAACTGCACTCGTGCTTTCCCCTTCACCAGTGTGGCACTGATCTGCATGATCACTGACTCTATGGAGTAGGCACTGCTCCAGCCCTGGGTGGAGGGAGGGACAAGGCAAGCAGGTCCGGATGGAGCTTCCAGAGAAGCCTCATGCTTGTCCTCTGGGCAATCAGCT
Source organism: Colobus angolensis palliatus (assembly GCF_000951035.1). Lineage (NCBI taxonomy): Eukaryota > Metazoa > Chordata > Mammalia > Primates > Cercopithecidae > Colobus > Colobus angolensis. The sequence goes on from NW_012121487.1 coordinate 1,451,008, forward strand.
GTGTCTATAGGAGGGCTCTTGCCCTTTGCCCCCAGCACTGCCACCACCTGTCTTTCTGGGTCAGTGCGTGCAGACCCAGCCCAGCAGAATGAAAGGGCCACATCATGCCTATCATCCAGCCTGCAGAGGTTTATGCTGTAAAGCTCAGCCAATCCCCCGCCAGGCTGGCCTGGCCAAGGAGAGGCAGGCTCACCTGTTTGGTGAGAAGTTCCATGCAGATGGCCCCTCCGCCCAGAACATACCTGCATGAGAAAGGTTAGTCAGCTGTGCCTGACAAAAGCTCCAAGTCTCTTCCCCGCCCTCTGCCAGAGGAGATGCCCTCTTCTGCATGCCAGCCACTCACCCTCCAGAGAGGACTGGAGACACAACCCTGACAAATGGTGGGTCAAAGGGAAAGTTATCCTGAGAGAGAGAGAGAGAGAGAGATGACAATCAAGGGAGGGAGGCCAGCATCCTCCACAGGACTGTCAGGCAGGCGGGGCAGCCTAGGCCAGAGGGAGACACTGGAAAGGAAAAGCCTTACTTTAAAGGAAAAGTTAAGTAGGATGAAGTCGGCTCCTTCTTTCTCTTTGAGGATCTGGAGATCGTTGTGCAAAGCGCTGTCCTGGTCAACTCTAAGAAGCAACAAGCCTAGGCTCAGATGCCTGGTTCCAGCTCAGGAGCTTCATAAGGGCTCCCCTGCCCTGGCTGGCAGCAGACCACCAAACCACTGCCCACACCCACTCCGGGACCCTGAACGAAAATGCTGGAAGGGGCTGCCCTGGAGATCCCACCACAGTAGCCCCACTCATACTCCTCCTCAACTTCCTCTCCAATCCCAGAGTCCCCACTCACTTGAGGAGTTTGACATTCCAATCATACAGACTGTCATTCACGAGTTCGACTGCATAGTTTCCTGGAAGGAGGGAAAAGATAGGTGTTAGCAGGATGGTCCAGGTGGTGAGTGGATTCTAATGCAGACCCCTTTCCCAGACTGAGAGAAAAAGATCAACAGCTGTAGGTTCACCACAGATGGACATGCAACCAAGCCACTGGCTTGAGGAGCTCCATTATTGGCCTGAAAAGTTCATAAGCAGTCCTGGACCCCAGAATCTCTTGGGCCCCTTGCCACCATACCCTTCTTTATGGGTGACTCCTGTGCAGGCCCCTCTCTGGGGCAAACTCACCGCCTTTGAAACTCTGTGATCGGTATATATCCCTGAGCTCCTTCATCAGCCGGTCAGTGGCCTGCACCGAGCCAGACACTGCACCCTGTGAGGGACGATGACACGAACATTCCTTGGTCATGTGGTTTGCACACACACGTTAGACCTTAGGAGCAGTCTGGCAGCTTGCCCAGGACTTAAGGAAGGATTAGGCACACCCCAAAAAAGGAGTCTGCTCTCCATACTGAGATGCGATGGCCTACTACTTCCCAGCCATTTCCCACCAACCCCTTCACCAGCCTCTCTCTAGAAGGCACGTACATTTAAGTAATCTTGCCTCTGGTTCTTTTTAATTTTCTCTAGGATGGCCAAGTTTTCTTTTCCAATGCCATCATCTTCAGATTTCTTGCCCTCAGCTGGCTCTTCCTCTTTCATTTCATAGTGATCTAAGTCTTCTGTGTCCTGGGGGAGGTGTGGGGTGAGAGTGAAAAGAAAAGGAAAAAAACCAACACAGGTTAGAGAATGACCACCACCTTCCCAGTCCCATTTGGCGAAGAGCCAAATGTTAAGGTGCAGCAGTCCATCTAGCAAGTCTTATTAACACAACACGCTTCCCATTTTTAGAACAACTTCCAGCCCCATTCCCCCCATAGTCTAAAGGATTAAGGCAAATGTCTTCTTCAGCTCTCAAGCTACAGCAAAGACTTAGGAAGCGAGCAGAGCTGCAGCTGAGACCGAGGCAGGGACTTAGCCCTCTTTTTCCCTGGACTGACCCTGCTCCAACTGTTCCTGAAACTCCCTTGGCAGCAGAAACTCTTCCCTAATTCCTAGCAGAAATGACTTGGGCCTGACCCTGTGACTCAAAGCTCATGTTTCACCAGGTGACTATTGCACCCGGGAGTTCTCAGGGCCCCAAGCCTAAAAGAGCAACCCGGATCATTAAATCTCCTCTCCTCGCTACAAATGGAGGGCATGAAGCAGGTATGCAGAGGCACCCACTGCCAGATGGAAATGAGAAAGGATGTCCAGAGAGATACATGGAAGAGGTCAAGAACAGAATTAGCCCCTTATTCATCCTGCTCTAAGTGAGTAAGCAGCTAGCCCACTGAGCGTAGGGGAGGAGGAGACCCTATCTAGGGTTCAGCCCCTCAGCCAGATGTTGGGGGTGTGGCCTAGAGGGCTGTCCACTGTCTGGGAGGAGTAAATTTCATGTCATCAGCCCTTTGCCAGTCTCAAGAACCTTGCAGGGTTATAGAATCTGGGATATTAACCTAATGTTAGGAAATAAAAGTAATCAGAGTGATCTCCCCATTTCTGGCAGGACATACCTAATTATTACATCAGCAGGTAACGTGTACTGAGTGTTTATTACATGCCAGGTTCTGTCCTAGGTGCTACACATACTAGTTCATTTCATTCTTACCACCACCACTCATTGTTACCCATTTTACAGATGCGGAAGCTGAGTCTAGTGAGGTTGCTTATCGTGCCCAAAGTCACAGAACTCTTAGCAGAGCTAAGATTCAGTCAAGTTCTGTCTAGCTGTAAATCTCAAATTCCTAATCATGATTTTTATATTCTGTACAAGTATGTTTTTAGAGAATATATCAGATAGATTGTTTAGCACTTATATATCGTCTGAAGTATTTTATATATAACACCTCATTTAATCTCAAGACAACCATATGTAGTAGGTATTATAATCCTACTTTGTAAGACAGACAATTAGGCCGGGCACGGTGGCTCACGCCTGTAATCACAGCACTTTGGGAGGCCGAGGTGGGCGGGTCACAAGGTCAGGAGATCAAGACATCCTGGCTAACACGGTGAAATCCTGTCTCTACTAAAAATACAAAAAATTAGCCGGGCGTGGTGGCGGGTGCCTGTAGTCCCAGCTACTAGGGAGGCTGAGGCAGGAGAATGGCGTGAACCCGGGAGGTGGAGCTTGCAGTGAGTGCAGATCACACCATTGTACTCCAGCCTGGGCGACAAAGCGAGACTGCCTCAAAAAAAAAAGAAAACTGTAGCTTAGTGAGATTACATAAAATTCCTCAGTTAGGATAGCTAGGATACAAACACAGGTTTGTTGGACTCCAAAGTCATTTGAAATTACCTTACCCAGTATTTGGTTTGAACCACGTTGCACCTGTCTTCAGTGGTTGGATATGGGTGCCCTGTCTCCTCTACTACACTGGCTATTCCTGCGGGTCAGTAAATCTGTCTTTATTTCTTTCATATTTCTCTCTCTCCAGTTCTAGACTGGAGTTCTGGATATGGCTGATCAATTCCTTTGGTATTTTTCTCTCTCCAGTTCCAGACTGGAGTTCTGGATATGGGTGATCAATGCTGCTGACTGAAAGAGCTTCCAGCCAATGCCACCTCAGGGGGCAAGCCTACCTCAGGCATCTCCTCATCTTCATCTTCTGAAGACACGTCTTCCTGTGTGCACTGCAGCGGGGTGGGGAAAGACGGAGATCAGAGCCCCAGTGGCTTGCTACAATGCAGCCTCCAACCTACTCCCCCGAGTCCCCAGGTCTGGAAGCTGTATGCCTGCCTGTAATGTTGCCAGTCTCTCCACCAGCCAGATCTGAGTGGAAGCAACAGCCCAGGGAATGGCTTTGCTACCAGCCCATTATTTTTCGCCTATCACTGCCAAAGAATAAAAGAAAAGCAAAATGGCTGTCTCTGTCACCTACCTCATAAATCCCAGTTTAATTTTCCTAAGAACCCCTCCTTTACTTGATCTTCTTTAGACTGATATTGCATTCTTGGTTCTCACTAAGGGGCCTGGGTCCCCAGTGGCCACCAACTGTTATTGCTAAGATAATGGTAAAAATTCCCCTGCTCCCTTTCAACATTTGGGATGCTGCCTGTGAGAGTGAGTTTTGATATGAGAGATGAAACTACCAGTGCCCCATTTAGCAAGAGAAGATTCCCATCTGGAGAAGAACGAGGGTGAGAGTCATAAGACATGTATGTTTTTGGGAGCTGGTGGGGATGGAGAAAAACTACTGCAGATTTGTCTCAATTATTTACTGAGTACTCTGTGGGGCAACTCTGCACAACAGGGCCCGAGGCTCCTCAGCTGCTCACCTGCTCTGCTGGCAAGGGTTGATCCAGCATCTCCACATCTGGATGCTGAGGGAGGTTATAGAGTTTACACAGGTCGGAGATGATCCTCTTCAGATGCTGCAATAGCTACAGGTAGAGGAGCACAGAGATATCAAATACTCCTTCCCTCTCCAATCTGGACAAGTGCATGGATGAGCTCTTAGTTCGGGCCCCACACCAATACCTAGTTTTCTAAGCCTTATGGGCCATGTGGCGGTGGGAATGAGTCTCCTGATGGACCAATCCCGGGGCCGGTGCAGGGTCTCCCTCTGGATTCGGTAAGCAACTCCCCTGAGACATTGTACCCTAAATGTTGAGCTGTGTACCGTCCACTTTTCAGGATCCCTTTCACAGGATGCTTTTGTGGCATGGGCCTCATAGGAACAAAATGTACCCCTACCCTGTGGCCCCCTCACCAGAGTATTCCCTTTCTTTATGTCCACCAGCCTCTCCAAGACAGCAGCCAAGTTAGGGTCATCAGACTCCACCGACCAGATGGGGGGCACAGCAGGATATGACTCCTGAAGGGAAAAGAGCAACAAGAGCAATCAAAATGGGTGACTCTGGGAAAACCCAAATTTTGCCTGTCCTCTTCCCCCCAAGACTTCTAGCCCCTTTTCTTCCCACCCCCACCCCCTACACACACATAAAAGCCCAACTCAGGTCAGCATCTAACCAAGCAGCTTCACAACAAGAAAAACAGTCCCTGGGATGACCCTTTCCAAGAAGCAGACTGGAACCTTTTCTTTCTTTCCTTGAGAGTGCAAACCAGGAAACCTAGCACAGCCAAACTTGGCTAACAGCGAAGGGGGATTCCTCATCTCCTGCACTGCCTATACAAGTTCTAGACTTCAGGTTCTCCCTGGACCCAGAACAGAGTCCTCCAAGCTTGCTTTTCAGACTCCAGAATGGGCTGAGGAAGGGATCACCTCATCACCATAGCACTGAAGTGAAAAAAGCAGAGTTCTGTAGGAAAGCATAAAAACTAGACTGTATCTCCAGAACCCAAGAGTAAAAGGGTACTGGCAAGAATCTACTCACACTGCTCCCAGAAGAGCCCCTCAAAGACCAATTCTCCCCACCTCTCCCTTGGGAACCTGCCACCTTCTCAGTCCAGGCGTGGGCTGTAGGGCTCCACATGGCAGGCTGGGAGAAAGCCTACGCTACTGACATTCCCAACATTCCTGAGCCACCGTGCCAAATGCAGCCTGACCAGACTCCCCCTCTGCCCAAACCAAGGGGGCTAGTTTAGGCCAAGTATCCTTTATAGCCATGGGGAGTCTGGCTGAGGACCCCCTAAATTTAACTTCCTGCCAGGGACAAAAGCAGTAAATGGCCTCTGGCAACAGAAAGAGCAGCTGGATGGGGGCAAACCTACCCTTAAGGAATTAGAAGCTTAATTCAGGAACAGAATTAACTCTTGAGGTTCCCACACAAGCCAGGGAAACCTTACCCACCTCCACTGGGTATCTTAGCATTGTCATGACTCTAATCCTCAATGCTGGAGGCAAAATAATTATCAAAGATGCCCAAGTCTTCACTTGACTAAGCCACTCCTAGTCCTTCAATTTTAAGTTTCTAGCAGGAAAAGAAAAAGGAAATGAAAGAGAAATGGGGCATATGAGTTTTGGTGGGGCACCAATCAATCCAAACTGAGGCTTTACCTCACCAAACCTTAACCTGGTCTGATTGAGAAAACGGAAAGAAAACACCATGTAAGTTGAATTCAGTTCTCCAAGTAGCAGATAATTCACAACTCTGCCTTTCCCCAGGCTACTCCGATTAGGTCTGCCTGCTTGGATGAAGTACTGTCTGCTAGCATTTCAGCTACTGCTCCGGTAGAGAGAATACCATCACAGCAGGTAACACCAACCAATGTAAGTGCTATACCATGCAGTACCAGACATTCCCAAATTAGCAGAAGCCAATTCTCTATTCAAGGGATGTCTGAGGGTAGATCAGGCAGGAGACATGTAAGGTGTATGCCTAGGATGGAATGACGCTCACAGGGGAGAAATGGAACTGTTACTGCCTAGAATAAATGGGGGTAGCGCTGGCACATCACATCACTATCATTACTAGGAAAAGCAACAACCCAGGGCAAATGGACATATCCACAGGGAACAGGGAGGGGAGTAGCAGAACTGCTACCAGCTGAGGCAAAAAGAGGAGAGTCAGAGGTTACACCAGAAAGAGAGAATTAAAAGGAGAGAAGGAAGAGGAGTCAACGAACTGCAAACTATCACTTGGTGAAGTTGAGAGAGCAAGAGGGGCTGCCTGAGGGATGCCTAGGCGGGGATCCCACAGGTGGCAACCTCCTAAGTCAGAGGTACTACTGAGAAGGGGGCATCACTGAAATGTGCAGAGGGTTTCAGGCCAGGTCTTTGCAGCTGGGATCAGTGCCGAGGCCTAATATCTTGAAATAAGAGTAAGGGGAAGAAAGGCGCATTCCTAGGTAGCAAGGTAAAGTTGTGGAATAGCCAAAAAGAGCCAAAATCGTGAACCTTGGGATGGTGGGTGGGTTCGTGAAAACGGGTAGTCTAAGCGCCATATGTCGGGGTGTCCCTCACTATCGGGGTCAATGGTAGAGATTCTGGGTGCACCGCATAACCTCTAGCAGCAGAAACAAATGTAACCTGGAGAGAAAGAGCTGAGCCCTGAGAGGGGCTTCGGCCTCCCAGGTCCTTCAAGAGCAAAAAGCTGGATGGAGTGATCCTGGGTCCCTGACAAGGGGCCCCCACAGAGGGGCACGAGAGGGGATCCTCACCGTGATGTTGCAGTGGATGCGGACAGGATCCCCAGGCACCGACCCCCGTG
>NW_012121487.1:1458723-1464913 GCF_000951035.1 Colobus angolensis palliatus
GGGCGGCCCCGCCTCCGTCCCCCTCACGTGACTTCCCTGCTGTGGCCTCCTCCACGTGATCTCTCCGTCTTTCCCGCCCCCCTGTTCTCGCCTGCCACCCTCCACATGTGACCCGGGGTCTGGGGCTTGCCTCTGTGAGCGCCTCTGTGCGTGTTTGCGTACGTCGTGCGTGCTTGCGCGCGGCGCCTTTTTGCCTGCGCTCCCCTCTCACGTGACCCGGCGCCGCGTGCTCCCAGGGGCTACCCGCGCAGAACGCTGTTTCCTGCCTCGGGCCCTGCTTCCCCCGCCCCCAAGCCGTGGCGAGCGTGCCTACCGCTCCATGGACAGAGAAGAAAGAAGTGCGGTCTTCGCCGTGAAGTCTTTATCCTGCGCCCCCATGCTAGTCTTCGGCGCAGGATACCGGAGCCCCTACTTCCCGTGGGGGTGGGCATGCGGCGTCTTCATACTGAGGGGTGTGTGGTCGGGGTGGAAGCCGGGGACCGGAATGCAAGTGGCGGGGATTCTCGTTTCAGCCCTTTCTCTGATGGCGTTTTGTGACCTTGGGTTAACCACTTTCCCGCCAAGTCTCAGTTTCCTCATCTGTACAATGGCTCTCATGAGGATGATGCCTGTTTTTCCTGTTTCCAGGGAGGGATTCGATTAGAGGACACCATAAAATGAGGAATGATAATAGATCACTGTTCGGTTATGTACAAGTGTTAGTCAATATCTGGCCTTTCGCGCTTTTCAGACCCCATGGGTCTGGACGAGGTTGGGGGAAGGACAGCATGGGCTTCTTCTACGGAGTCATGGAAGGGTGCTGACTCGGGTGGACCCCATTACCCTTCCTAGGCCTAAATGGGTAATACCTTGTCGCAGTGGTCCTGGCAGTTGCCGGGGTAGGTAGTGCCTCCGGACCCTCGCTAGGTGGCACTATCACAAAGGACAAAGCTGGCTGAAGCTTCAGAAATCCCGAGCTGGCGTTCCTTTGCCAAGGGCAGGTGTTGTTAGCCTGTGGTAAGGCCTGGTCATTTCTGCTGGGCCAACTCAGCCCTTACACCACTGGCCGGATTGCCCACTTTCTCTTCCACTTGGACTAAAATAAGCTAGCCTTTGCTGAAAGACTCTTCAGTTGCCTCTGCAGAGGCTTCCTTTGGTCAAGTTGGGGTATGGATATTTAAAGATGTTTACGGTTACGGTCTGCTCCTGGTCTTCCTGGGGCCATTTGTCTGGTTTGGGTAGCCTGAACAGTTCATTACATGTTGACTTTGTGTGTGCAAGCTGAAAGCATAAAAGGCTGTGGTAGGAATTCCTGTTTATTATTTCCTGAGCGAAGTTGTTTTGCAAATCTTAAAATATATATATATATTTTAAGATTATATAAATATATATATATATTTTAAGACAGGGTCGTGCTACCTCGCCCAGGCTGGAGTGCAGGGGCACAATTTCAGCTGACTGCAGGTTCGACCTCCTCAAGGAGGCCTCAAGCTATCCTCCCACCTCAGCCTCCCAAGTAGCTGGGATTACAGGTGCGTGCTACCACAGCTGGCTAATTTTTGTATTTTTTTTGTAGAAAGGGGTCTTGGTATGTTGTCCAGGCTGGTCTCAAACTCCTGGGCTCAAGTGATCGGCCCATCTCGGCCTCCCAAAGTGCTGGGATTACAGATGTGAGCCACTGTGCCCAGGTACAAATATTTTTAAATCTCCCAACAACATTGCAAGGTAAGTATTTTTACCTCTATTTACAACTGGGGGAAAGGAGTGACTCTGCAAGAAGATACAGCCTGTAAACAGAGTTTCTAAGCCTGTCTCCAAAGTCCATGCCCTTGTACCCGACTCTGCCTTTTTTAGTGCTTTGAACCCCAGCTCTGCCAACTACTAATGATGTGACTGTGGGGAAATTACTTAGCTTGTTTGTGCCTCAGTTTTCACATCTGTAAAATGGAGATCATAATAGTACCGACTTGTTAGGAGGATTATGTAAGAACACACGTAAAGTGCATAAAATAGTGCCTGTGGTAAGAACTCAAACATTTTTTTAAAAATCGGGGCTCAGCATGGCTTGTGTCTAGTGAACGGAGAGAAGGGTAGGAGGTAAGTCCAGTGAAGAAAGCAGGGGCTAGATTATGGAGACCACAGTACATTGGGTTTTATTCAAAGCACAATGGGAAACCCCTGGAGGATTTTAAGCAGGAAGTGGCATGAGCTGATTTAAGAATTTAAAAGATGGCCTCTTGTGTTGGCTCACGCTTGTAATCCCAGTGCTTTGGGAGGCCAAGGCGGGCGGATAATGAGGTCAGGAGATCGAGACCTTTCTGGCTGACACGGTGAAATTCCGTCTCTTAAACAAAATACAAAAAATTAGCCAGGCGTGGTGGCGGGCACCTGTAGTCCAGCTACTCCAGAGGCTGAGGCAGGAGAATGGCTTAACCTGGGAGGCGGAGCTTACAGTGAGGCGAGATCGCGCCACTGCACCCCAGCCTGGGTGACAGAGGAAGACTCCTTCTCAAAAACAAAAACAAATTTAAAAGATCACTCTGGCTGTTCTGTGGAAAATGGATTGTAGGGATTTTTTTTTTCCTCCAAAAAATCATTCATAACAGGTGCCCATATTTGGAGTAGAGTGAGCAACCTCCTTTGACTTGCTCCCTGAGCATAGAATTCTGTCATTGACTCAACAAATAATGTCCTGAGCACTTGGTCTTCGCAGGAATTGTAGAGGGCACTGGGGATGCAGAGATAAAGAAGATAATGGCCCCTGTGGGAACATGATTTGTGGTACAGAGGAGAGGCTCCTAATGTGACAGCTCCTACTCATTACTTTTGTTGTATTCTTGCTCCGGCCCTTAGGAGCACGCAGTGATGGATGAAGTGAAGCCAGATCTCACGGACAGTAATACAATATGATGAACACAATAATAGGGATCAAGAAGGGGAAGGGCCTTGAAGGGCGATATTATTAATAGGATGAACTCCCAAACAAGAATTCGAAAGTAAGAGTTTCTTAGGTGGAATGGGAGAACATTCTGAAAGAACTAGGCCCTAAAGTAGAAGGAGGTTGGGAAGAAAGGTCTAAAACAAAGAAAGAATGACTTAAGAAGAGGGCTGGTATGGTGGCTGACGCCTGTAATCCCAACACTGTGGGAGGCAGCTGAGGTGGGCAGATCACATGAGGCCAGGAGTTTGAGACCAGCCTGGCCAACGTGGTGAAACCCCATCTCTACTAAAAATACAACAATTAGCCAGGCGTGGTGGCGGGGTACCTGTAGTCTCAGCTACTCAGGAGTCTGAGGCTCGAAAAACACTTGAACGCAGGAGGCGGACGTTGCAGCGAGCCAAGGAGCCAAGATGGTGCCACTGCACTCCAGCCTGGGTGACAGTGAGACTCTGTGACTCAAAAAAAAAAAAAAAAAAAAAAGGGACAAGGAGGGAGCTCAGCATAGGCAAGAGTTGTAGAGGTGTTGGTCATTGGTGTTATCGCCTGAGATCCCAGGGTAACCCTGATAGCCTGGTAGTATCAATGCTTCTGAAAGTCAGTTTAGCAATTAATATTAAAAACACGTTAAAACTTTAACCCAGCAATTACACTTGGAAAGAAAAGGCATGTGCACAAATTTGCCTAAAAGGGAACACTATGTACCTGTGAAAAATAGTTATCAAAAATACTTATTGGTATGGAGAGTTGTTTGAGAAATAGTAAATGAAAAAAGATTAGACTGAAGTGAGCTGAAGATTTAAAAAATTTAAAATGAAAGGTGGTTACAAAGCTATATTACAGTGTGCTCCATTAACAAAAATATGTGATTTAGTTATGTACCCATCAGAAATGCATATATAGTCGTGTGTCAGTTAATGATGGGATACATTCTGAGAAATGTGTCTCGGTGGCTTTTTGTTGTGTAAGTGTCATAGAGTGTACCTAGATGGTGTAGCCTACTACACACCTAGCCTATAGGGTCTAACGGCTCCTAGGCTACAAACCTATACTGCATGTTATACTCTACTGAATACAGTCGCTGCATCCCCCATGCCCACTAGAATTCCTGCAATTACCGTAGGCAGTTGAAACACAATAGTATGTATTTGTGTATCTATCTAAACACAGGAAAGGTACAGCAAAAATACAGTGTTATAATTTTATGGGGGCCACCTTTGTATATTGCAATCTGTTGTTGACTGAGAAGTCATTACATGGTACATGACTATATTTGTGTATCAAAAGTATGAAAAAGAGTGTTCACAGCAGTATTATTTTTCAATAGCCCAAATAGGAAACAACCAAAATATCCATCAGTGGTGAAATTGATAAATGATAGTATATGCATACAACGGAATAGTCCACAGCAATGAAGGTGAATTAACTACAACTATATTCAGCAGTGTTCACGATTCTCACTAACATGTTTTTTAAAAAAAACAGACACAGACCGGGCACAGTAGCTCACACCTGTAATCCCAGCACTTTGGAAGGCCGAGGCAGGTGGATCATCTGAGGTCAGGAGTTTGAGACCAACCTGACCAACATGGTGAAACCCTGTCTCTACTAAAAATACAAAAAATTACCCAGGTGTGGTGGCACATGCCTGTAATCCCAGCTACTCAGGAGGCTGAGGCAGGAGGATTGCTTGAACCCAGGAGGTAGAGGTTGCAGTGAGCCCAGATCACGCCATTGCACTCCAGCCTGGGCAACAAGACCAAACACCAAAAAAAACACACACACACACACACACAAAAGATTATGATTCCATTTATAAAAAGTTCCACAGGCAAAGTTGATCTCTGCTGTTAGAAGCCAGGACAGTAGTTATTTATTTTACCTTCAGTCATTTTTTAAAAATTGTGGTAAAATACACATAAAATCTGCTACTTTAAGTATTTTAAAGTGTATGACTCTTTTTTTGAGATGGAGTCTTGCTCTGTTGCCAAGGCTGGAGTGCAGTGGTGCGATCTGGGCTCACTGCAAGCTCCGCCTCCCGGGTTAACACCGTTCTCCTGCCTCAGCCTCCTGAGTAGCTGGGACTACAGGCGCCTGCCACCATGCCCAGCTAATTTTTTTGTATTTTTAGTAGAGACAGGGTTTCACTGTGTTAGCCAGTATGGTCTTGATCTCCTGACCTCGTGATCCGCCCGTCTCGGCCTCCCAAAGTGCTGGGATTACAGGCTTGAGCCACCGCGCCCGGCCCTTCCACCTTTTTTTTTTTGAGACAGGGTCTGGCTCTGTTGCCCAGGCTGGTTTCAGTGACACTCGGCTCACTGCAATCACCTCCACCTCCAGGGCTCACAAATATCCTCCCTCTTCAGCCTCCCAAGTAGCTGGGACTACAGGCACATGCCACCACACCTGGCTAATTGTTTTAATTTTTTTGTAGAAACAGGGTTTCACCATGTTGCCCATGCTGATCTTGAACTCTTGAGCTCAGTCCATCCACCTGCCTCAGCCTCCCAAAGTGCTGGGATTACAGGCGTGAGCCACCGCGCCCGGCCCCAAGGTGTTACTTTTGAAGAAGAGAGAATAACTACTGGAAGGGTCATCGTGGGGACTTCTGGATATTAGTTATGTGTGTTCCTTAAAAAAAAAAAAAAAATCTAAATGGTGGCTATATGGCTGTGTTGTGAAAAATTAGCTATACACTTTATATACTTTGCTGTATGAATGTTATATCTAAGTACGTATAGATAAATTTGGAGGGGTGTGTGTGTGTGTGTGAAATATTGCTAACACTGATTTTTTTCCTAGGAGGTAGGAGTATGAATCCATTTTGTACTTACTATGTTTTGCTAACTTGTTTTCCAATTGGTATTCATGAATACATGTATTACTTTTGTAATAAAAATTTTAAAATTTAAAACATCTTTTTTTTTTTTTGAGACAGAATTTCATTCTGTTGCCCAGGCTGGGAGTGCAGTGGTGCAGTCTTGGCTCACTACAACGTCTGCCTCCCGGTTCAAGCAATTCTTCCTGCCTCAGCCTCCCGAGTGTCTGGGATTACAGGCATGCGCCACCACACCAGGCTAATTTTTGTATTTTTCAGTAGAGGTTTCACAATGTTGGCCAGGCTGGTCTTGAATTCTTGACCTCAGGTGATCTGCCTCGGCCCCCTAAGTGCCAAGATTACAGGCGTGAGCTACCATACTCAGTCTAAAACACCTTAAATAAAGAACAATAACATTGATTTTAAGCCTTTTTTTCCACCTTTTTTTTTTTTTT
>NW_012121487.1:1465148-1468344 GCF_000951035.1 Colobus angolensis palliatus
TTTTTTTTTTGAGACAGGGTCTGGCTCTGTTGCCCAGGCTGGTTTCAGTGACACTCGGCTCACTGCAATCACCTCCACCTCCAGGGCTCACAAATATCCTCCCTCTTCAGCCTCCCAAGTAGCTGGGACTACAGGCACATGCCACCACACCTGGCTAATTGTTTTAATTTTTTTGTAGAAACAGGGTTTCACCATGTTGCCCATGCTGATCTTGAACTCTTGAGCTCAGTCCATCCACCTGCCTCAGCCTCCCAAAGTGCTGGGATTACAGGCGTGAGCCACCACCGCTTTCCACCAATTTTAAGCCTTTCAAGAGAAAACATTCCTTATCATCAGAGACAATGGGAATGTCTCACCAAAACTTTGCCCAATTACTATTTAGCCTCAGGATTGATACTTCTACGTCTGTTCATCACCGTCTGTGGTTCTGGACCTGTCCACTCTTCCTGGCTGCCTTTCTCTTGGTGGGTATGGAAGGAGTATGCGTGGCAGAGATGAGGAAGGAGGGTGTTTCAGCCCTGCTTAGACATGGAGTGGTTGTGCTCAGAAGACTCACTCCTTGCCAGGCTGGAAGTAAACTTGAAGCAAAAGCTGGGGGATTTGAGAAGAGAAGGTAGACTGGCCTGGAATTTGCATCAGGAAAAGCCAGAGGCTTTAAGCAAGCAAATAACCCCCCAGTTTCTCATCCCATAAACAAGCAACCATTACAGAAAGAGATTTTTGTAAGAGAAGACTTTCACAGCCTTCCTCAATCATTCTGCATCCACCAAAACTCCCTGTATCTCTTAGGAGTTTGGAATACCTTTAAGTCATCCTTGTCTTAATGACTTTCTCACCTTTCAAATCTCAATTTTCATCTTCATCCCTTCTAGGTTCTTAGACACTATTAACCTCTTCTTCCTCTGTGCTTCCATAGCACTTTCTTTATATGTCTGTTAGAACAGCCACCACATTCTATAATAATTCGCTGCCAAACTGTGATCTCCTTAATAGCTGGGACTAAGTCTTTTTGATCACTGCATCCTCAACACATATGGTCCAAAACACACATGTGGTTTCCTGGCAAACCACATATACCTAACAAATGTTGATCTAAATTGTTGGAAGATCTTCTTCCCATCCTCTATCTTTTCCTTAAGCAGAGAGACTACACACACATTCCTTCCCTTTTCCTTAAGGTTTTTCTTCAGTCCTTTTCTTTGTTCCAAGATTTCTTTAATTTTTAAGAGATGATTGTGCGTTTACACGTGCACATGTCCCAGAGCAAGTGGTGCAGATTTACGCCCATTTCCATGTGCATCATTGGGTCTAGAGTCCTCCTTCTTCAGTCCTCTTCTAGAACTTTTCTGCTTCTTCCCTTAATTCCACGACCTGGGGACATGGTAAATACATTGTTTTTAGCTGAGCTTTTATTTATTTATTTGTTTAGTTTTTGAAATGGGGTCTTGCTTCATTGCCCAGGCTGGAGTGCAGTGGCGCCATCACACCCCAACCTGCAGTCCCGACCTCCCTGGCTTAAGTGATCCTCCTACCTCAGCTTCTTGAGTAGCTGAGACTATAGGCACACACCATCATGCCCGACTAATTTTTAAACTTTTTGTACACACATGGTCCCATTATGCTGCCCAGGCTGGTTTCAAATGCCTGTGCTCAAGTGATCCTTCTGCCTCAGCCTTAGAAAGTGCTGAGATTATGGGCTTGAGTCACCTCTCCTGGCCCCTAGCTGAGCTTTTAGAGAGGAATTTTCCCTACACATTAAAAAGTGTCAGTCCAGTACTAGCCCTTTTCCTTACCTGTTGAGCCCTCAGGCACTGTGTTGATTCATAATCTAGAGAGGCAGCCACTGCCTCAGGTGGATTCATTTATTCATTGGACATGCTCTGGAAACATACAACAAGGTATCTGATCTAGTTCTTGGTCAAGCGCAGCTTCCTTGAGGAATTGACATTCCTGCCAAATGCTCAAAGTTAAGTAGAAGGTGATTAGGGGGAACATGGGTTATAAAAGAGCCAAAGAGAGCTATGCATTTAAGTCCCTGAAGTGTGGGGGATGGCTTGGATAAAATGTTCAAGGATCCTGAAGACCTTGCCAGTAGTTCGAATGTGGAGCTGCGGGTGGAGTGACCCAGATGAGGTTGAAGTAAGCAGGGACAGAACAGGACAGAGCCTTGCTGTATGATAAGTCTGCGTTAGTCAGGAATCTTTTGGTTGAAAGTGACAACAAACCCACTGAAGGAAAAAGAGGGGCTAGGAATTCAGGGTTCTCATCCTTGGTCTCCTTTGTGTTAGCTTCTCTCTTGGTCAGGCCTCTGTGAGTGGTCTTTAATCTCCCTAGTCACACAGAAGCCAACAGCTAGAGTCAAGAGAAGGGGGTGAGGAAGGCCGATGAACAGGGTCTACTTGTCTTTCCACTCTTACCCTCAAGGCTACCTTCTTTGCAGGCAAGTCTAGACCTCCTCAGGTAGACCCTCAGTGGGTGGGCAGGAAGCTTAGCCTTTTAGGGACTTCAGGGAAGTAGAGAAGGGGACAAGTGAGGGGATGCTGTTCCAAGACTCCAAAGCCGTTTGCTTTCTTAAAAGTAGCAAACCCACAGCCCCCTATCTCTTTAAGGGCCTAAACGCATTTTCTGTGCTGTATCCTCAGCCTACCTGGGGAGCAGGATCATATGGGTTTGGTAAGAGAAAAAAGGAGGGCAAAAACCCCGAAAACTCCTCCTGTCTCCCGACCCTCGTTCTGGCCCTCTGGCCCTCAGTACTAAGCAGGTCCTGACCCACTTGTCTTACTCCTGCTGCTGCTTCCCGGCGGGTCTCACGTCCCTTCTCCGACCACGCTCCAGGTCCTGCCCCAACTTTAGGACTTCAGAACTCCTCCACCGTGCCGTAGAGGGACAGCCCTTCTTCTACCTCACGCACACCCTACCCGGGCAGAACCAATCGAAGACTATCCCACCCAGGGACCCCCCTTTTTTTTTCTGGGAACCAGCGTTTCCGCCTCCGGGGCGCAGGCTCCTCCCCCTCACCGTCCCAATTGTATTCCCTGGAAGAGCAGCCGGAAAAGCCTCCGCCTGCTCAGACCGGGATAGGCGAGAAGCTGGTTTCTCCTCGCAGCCGGCTCCCTGAGCCCCAGGAACCACCGCGGCGCCGGGCAGCACCTGGGCCCAGCTCCAGGCGGGCGCGGCTTCAGCACCACGGACAGCG
>NW_012121487.1:1468414-1539760 GCF_000951035.1 Colobus angolensis palliatus
GGTGTAGGCGAGGTAGCGAGCTATGCCCGCGGCATGGCCCGGCGCTGCGGCCCCGTGGCGCTGCTCCTTGGCTTCGGCCTCCTCCGGCTGTGCTCAGGTAAGGGAAAGACGGGCACTGGCCAGATTCTCCTACCCCAGCCAACGGCCCAAGACTCGGCGTGCTCTGACTCACCCCTGCTAGGCCGGAAGGTGGAAGAAGGGATTCCCTAGAGGTGGGGGAGTCTGCTGGGGGTTAGGGGAGAGACCCCGGGACTGCAGAGAGCACCTGGGAGGCTGGACTGGGAAGGAGACAATACTCGAAGGAGTAAGTGAAGCAAAAGAGAGATGGAAACCTGGCCAGCGGTGGTAGGGGTGATGCAGGCACAGAGAGCAAGGAGGCAGGGGATCTCCCCAGGTGTTCTGGTGTGGCAGGAGGGCCGGCTCTGAGGGCGCTAAGATGCCGTCTGACTTTTTGTGAAACATTATCTCAAGAAAGGTACCTGGTCCAGCACCCCTCCCTGGGCTCCCTATCGTTTCCCATCCCCCACATTGGGCTCTAGATTCTCATGACCCCACAGGGGCAGAGAAGGGGAGAGAAAGGAACGGACTTTTCAACCCTCTTGTAGGTGGGACAGGAGACTTGGAAGGGAAGAAGCTCTGCCAGGCTGAGGACTAGGAAGGAACTCTCTGAGGGGATGGGAAGGGGTGTGTTCGTGCAGAGTTGCAGAGGGGGGTGCACTGTGGGGAGGGGCAGGCACAAAAGGAATGTACAACCGAATGAGCTTTCCACACCTACAGGCCATCTCTGGGGGTGGGCTGCTGTGTGTGTGAAACTTGGGGCTAGATATATGCCTGACCTACAGCTTAGGCAGCCCAGCTATTCCACTCCAACTCAGTGCCTTTAGGGAGAGGGGAGGATGGCATCGTGACCACAGTCACGTGTCATTATGTGAGGCACATAATGCCATTTGCACATGTAAATGGTGAACGGAAACAGTTCTTTGTGTCCCACCACACATATGCTTTCTCCTTCTCAATCAGCAGGAGAAAGGGTGTGTGTTGTGGGACACAAATAACTGGGACAAATAACTGTTCCCTTTCACCGCCCTGCAAAACCTCCCTTGAGTCATAGGTATTTGCTGGGGAAACCATGGAAGCAGAAATCTCAAACTGCCCTCTGAGACTTTGGGGGAAGAGCTGTTCTCCACGAATCCTTGCAGAGTGGGTTCTTAGTCTCAAGGCATCTCTGTGGGGCTGTCTGGACTCCTTGGTCAGTGGTCTCAGAGAGGGGCTTTTCTATGAAGACGTTAATCTGGGGCCTCCCTGGGGGTAATCTAAGCATTTTGCAGTATCCTTAGGGATGTAGGCAGATACTGGTTGGGCCTGGATTGTCCCATTTGCCTGGAGAGGGTGGGATGTTGGATGGGTTCTCCTTGCCTGCTTACTTTCTTCCTGCCTTTCCCCTGCCCAGGCGTGTGGGGTACAGACACAGAGGAGCGGCTGGTGGAGCATCTCCTGGATCCTTCCCGCTACAACAAGCTTATCCGCCCAGCCACCAATGGCTCTGAGCTGGTCACAGTACAGCTCATGGTATCACTGGCCCAGCTCATCAGTGTGGTGAGTGGGGGTCCCAGACTCTCTGCCCAGCTACTGAAGTCAGCCCCGCCAAAGTGTGTTAATGCTTGTGTGCTTCCTCCTCTGGTGTTTCCAAGGCTTGGGGAGGTGTGAGAGGGACCCTGGGTGGTGGCAGTGAGCCCACAGGCTGAGGGGCCTTCTCGGCAGCCTCTCTTCCTCCCTGCAGCATGAGCGGGAGCAGATCATGACCACCAATGTCTGGCTGACCCAGGTAAGCATAAGTGCTGTCTTCTGCCCATACTCCTGGCCTTCTGTCTCTTCCTTTTCCCCCATGTGCTTTTTTCTTTCTTAATCTCTCAAAAGAGGCAGAAAGGTATAGAGTTTGGAGTCCTAAATAATTGGATTTGAATCGTGGCACTCACCAACTTTGTGACTTTAAACATATTAAACTCTCCAAGATTCATTTTCTCATTTGTAAATGTGGATTCTAATACTGTACTTTGGCCTAGCTGTGCAAATTAAATGAGAAAGTACCGTATGAGCTACACTTGATGGGCAGAGAAGTCACTGTGGGGAAGAGGCTGACTTTTAAAAGCTCCCTCAAGCCATATGGGCCCCCTCAGTTCATTTCCTTAACCTTGAGCCCCTCCCAGGGCAGAAGTTGGTACTGCCTCCCTCTCTCATTTCCCAGGAGTGGGAAGATTATCGCCTCACCTGGAAACCTGAAGAGTTTGACAATATGAAGAAAGTTCGGCTCCCTTCCAAACACATCTGGCTCCCAGATGTGGTCCTGTACAACAAGTAGGAGCAATGGGAAGGTTGGGGGAGACCATTGGAGGGCTCAGGGAGGGAAGGGGTTATGGGGAAGATAAGAGAAATTAACTTATGCTGTGGGAGGGGAGGGACTTATAATAGATATGCAGTCACTACCTAGACAGACAGACCCAGACCAGTGAGGTACAGTGTGGACAGCCAAGGTGACCTGGGCAGTGACCAGCCCACTCCCAGCCAGTTAGGACTCCCAGTATGTATTTGATGATGTGGTGGGGATACAAACAAGTATTGACAGCCCCCAGTGCCTCAACTGATTCAGGAACAGGCTTTCCTGGAAGCCTGGGAAGGATCAAAGAACTTTAATGTCCCAGTTTCTCCTCCAGGTTCTATCCTGTCTCCTGCAATAATCCATCTCATCTCTAAGGTACAAAGCCACCTTCCTTAACTGATGGGACCATGCCCTGTCCCCTTCCATTGCTTGGGGCTCCTCACACTGGCCTCCTGGCTCCCCCAACTTCTCCACCCTCATGAAGATCAACCAGCTTATACAATATGTGACAAGTAGCAGACGTGTCCCCTCCCTCCACCCACCACCCCCTTCTACCTGCAAGGTGTCACACAGGCCTTCTGACCAGGACACTTCTTCTAGTTACTAACCACCCCCTCCCATATCCCCTTCTTGCTCAGTTCCTGCTCCACCTCTCTATACTCCTGGATGGTTACTCTCAGACCTAGGTGTCCCCTCCCCATGTCTCCCTCTGGTTTTGCTCTCCTCCAACTAGGGGCTGGGTTGATGGGTAGGGAGGAAGGAACGCTTAGGCCAGGGCTGACTGTGCCCATCCCTTGGCAGTGCTGACGGCATGTACGAGGTCTCCTTCTATTCCAATGCGGTGGTCTCCTATGACGGCAGCATCTTCTGGTTGCCGCCTGCCATCTACAAGAGCGCATGCAAGATTGAAGTAAAGCACTTCCCATTTGACCAGCAGAACTGCACCATGAAGTTCCGTTCGTGGACCTATGACCGCACGGAGATCGACCTGGTGCTGAAGAGTGACGTGGCCAGCCTGGACGACTTCACACCTAGTGGTGAGTGGGACATCGTGGCGCTGCCCGGCCGGCGCAACGAGAACCCCGACGACTCCACGTACGTGGACATCACGTATGACTTCATCATTCGCCGCAAGCCGCTCTTCTACACCATCAACCTCATCATCCCCTGTGTGCTCATCACCTCACTAGCCATCCTTGTCTTCTACCTGCCATCCGACTGCGGCGAGAAGATGACGTTGTGCATCTCAGTGCTGCTGGCGCTCACGGTCTTCCTGCTGCTCATTTCCAAGATCGTGCCTCCCACCTCCCTCGACGTGCCGCTCGTTGGCAAATACCTCATGTTCACCATGGTGCTTGTCACCTTCTCCATCGTCACCAGCGTGTGTGTGCTCAACGTGCACCACCGCTCGCCCACCACGCACACCATGGCGCCCTGGGTGAAGGTTGTCTTCCTGGAGAAGCTGCCCGCGCTGCTCTTCATGCAGCAGCCACGCCACCATTGCGCCCGCCAGCGCCTGCGCCTGCGGCGACGTCAGCGTGAGCGCGAGGGCACCGGAGCCCTCCTCTTCGGCGAAGCCCCTGGGGCCGACTCCTGTACGTGCTTTGTCAACCGCGCGTCCGTGCAGGGCTTGGCTGGGGCATTCGGGGCTGAGTCTGCACCGGTGGCGGGCCCGGGGCGCTCAGGGGAGCCGTGTGGCTGTGGCCTCCGGGAGGCGGTGGACGGCGTGCGCTTCATCGCAGACCACATGCGGAGCGAGGACGACGACCAGAGCGTGAGTGCCGCAGGCTGGGACCCCAGGCGTGAGATACGGGGTCTGCCAGGGCCCGGGTGTCTGGAAAGCAGCGGCGTTCTGTAGACATGCAGACCTAGTAGGAGTGCAGGAGAGGGAAATGTGAGTCAGGCCTGTGTTGCAGGTCTGGGCGCTGGCTAGGGCCCTTCTGGGTTGGCTTCCGGGAGATGGTGCGGCCTAAATTGGGGTTGGTGGAGGATGATCTTGCTGCTTCCTGAGGGCTAGCACCCAGGGCAAAATGCCTGAGCCGGGCATCGTTATATGGGTAGGGAGGCCTGAAACATGAGGAGGCCCTTTAGGGTTGGCAGCCAGCCTGTGGCCGTGACCCCAAGAGTCCCTCCCTGCTGCTTGCATGTCCACATCCAAGTTGTTAACCTGCAGTTCTTAGCACCAGTGGAGATGAGTCCTTTGTGCACCCCAGGGCAGGAGGGGGCAAAATTGAGGACAGTAGGAGTTGTGTGTGTTGGGGGAGGGGTGGCGTTGGTGGCAGGGTTAGAGATTCCAGGAGCCTGCTTGTGGCGGAGAGGATGGAGTCCCAAATCAATAGCCCTGCTCTTCTGAGTCCCAGGGGATGGCCTCCTGAAATATTTATGGAGATTGGGGTGGGTGAAGGAGAGGGCTCCGTGGCCCCTTCCCTGGGCTTTCTGCACACCCGGTTTTTGGCTTCTTCTACAGGGTTCCCTGAGAGCTTCCTTGAGACTGAACCAAGAGTTGAGGAGAGATATGATAGGTTGACCCTCGCCCCTCGCGCTTTGGGCAGGGGCCAGACCCACCCTGTGGTCAGTCTCTGGCTACCTGGCTGGTTCCAGGCTGAGACTCAGCTGTTGCCATGGTGACTGGCCAGGTTTCCTCTGGGCCAGCTGCCATTTCGGCTGGGGGATGAGGAAGGGCACTGCAGTGTGGGCCTCAGAGATCTGTTTCCCTGGACAGCAGGAGATGGGTTGGAGCTGAAGCTTGGGCCAGGGAGCATCTTACAATCTTGATGGAAGAAGAGGGAGGCAAACACTAGAGGAGATGGGGTGAGAACCTTAGAGCCAGCTGAGGCCAAGTGGAGATGCTGGGATTCAGGGACTCAGCAGGCTGCAGTTACCGCCTCCACCTCTCCTGCTGCAGTCACGCATGTATTGTGCATTTATTGAGCTAGGTGCTGAGGATGCGGTGACCTACTTGGATGCTTCACAGGCACCTCAAACTCAACATGCTCAAAACTGAGTATTTGGTCTACATCCTAACCACCAACTTGCTCCTCCACCAGTCTTTAGTACATGGCATCACCATTCACTCAATGGCTCAGACCGAAAACTCGGAGTGATCCTTGACCCTGTCCTTTCTCACCTCCCTCTCTGTCCAAGTCATCAGAAGTCTTGTCCTGTCACAACCCCAAAGTAATTCTCGGCTTCATCCACTTTTCAGCATCTCCATACTAACACCCTCGTTCTAGGACATCATCAGCTCTTGCCTGGTCTAGGGCAAGAGTCTCCTAATAGTCTCCCTGTTTCAGCTCCTGTGCTCCTGCATCCAAACAATGTCTCCCTCTCAGCTCATGCCTTTCCCTCCTTGCCCAGGTCACTGGTCACTGACTTATCTTTTATTTATATATTTATTTATTTATTTTATTGATATGAAGTTTTGCTTTTATTGCCCAGGCTGGAGTGCAATGGTATGACCTCGGCCTACTGCAACCTCTGCCTCCTGGGTTCAAGCGATTCTCCTGCCTCAGCCTCCAGAGTAGCTGGGATTACAGGTTCCCGCCACCGTGCCCAGCTAATTTTTTTGTATTTTTAGTAGAGACGGGTTTTACCATGTTGGTCAGGCTGGTCTCGAACCCCTGACCTCAGGTAATCCACCTGCCTCAGCCTCCCAAAGTGGAGGGATTACAGGCATGAGCCACTGCGCCCGGCCTGGCTTATCTTGTCTTAAGCAAACCAAGCTCTTTTGTGGCCTCAGGACCTTTGCATGCATCGGTCCCTCTGCCTGAGATGCCCTGTTTTTTTCCTTTAAAAAATTATTACAATTATTAACTTTCACTCTACTATTTGAGAGTAAATTGTAGACACTGTGACCCTTTATCCCAAATAATTTAGTGTGTCTCTCCTAACAGGGACACTGTCTTGCATAACCCAGGTTCGGTCATCAACTTCTGGAAATCTGGAACAGTTCCTCACCTTTGTCTTTCATGGCATAAACGTTTGTAAAGGGTCCAGGCGGCCTGAATGTCCCTCCGTTTGGGTTTGTCTGATCGTTTCTTTATTCAACTTTTTGCTCATGCAGCTGGTTCTCTCTCACTCATCAGACCTTGGTTTAAATCTCACCTCCTCAAAAAGGCATTCCCAGACCACACTCTAAATGATACGTCCTCCTCTTCTTTATCTCAGTCCTTTGTTTGCCAGTGTGGAATTTTTAAATTTGTGCTTATTTTTGCTCCGCCTCCCTCAGTAGACTGGAAACCACTGGATGTGTTTCTGTTGTTCATTTGCATCCCCAGTGTGTAGCATGGTGCCAGGTATATAACAGGCACAGTTGCCACGCGAATGAGTTCTTCAGCTGCTGACTAAATAAAGATGTTCAGTGGCGGTCTCCCCACCCCGAGCTGGCCGGGCTCCAGATGAACACGTGCACAAAGGCCCAGACTCAGGCAGGAATGGAGCAGCTCTGAGGAGACGCTGGCCCTTTGTGCAAGCCTTGTGACTGGCTCTCAAACCCACAGACAGGATTACCTTTTTGACTGATTTGTTCACATCTGGAACCTGGTCCTCACCCTCTGGGGACTGTGGTGTGGTTGGATGGGGCTCAGTGTGTGATCATAAAAGGAGCCAGGCCGGCTGAGGCAGCCATTTACTCACTAAAGCATCAGCCATTTACTCAACACTCTGTGTTCCAGATGCTGAGATGACAAAGATGAATCAGGGCCCTTGTTGTTTGGGGACTTGTAGCTTAGTAGGGGGACAGGCATGCAAATTGAAACAATACAGTACAGTAAATATACTGTGATGGAGACATGTACACAGTGCAGAGGGAACCCAGGGCAGCCAATAGTTCATGCTGATCTGGGGGTCGAGGCAGCCTTCAGAGAAGGTGATGTTTGATTTGGGCTTTGAAGGATATGTAGGAGTATACCAGGTAGAGAAAGGGAGCTCAGGATTTCCAGACATAAAAGAAACCCAAAGACACAGAGACCTGGGAAGACACACGGGGGTTTGGTAGGGCTATGTTATGGGGTGGGAGAAGGAGGAGATAGGCTCATATTTGTCAAGGGTGGGTCTTGATTCCAGACTTGGGAGTTTGCATGGGCCCTGAAGGCAGTGGGGCCACGGGAGGCTTTTACTAAGATCAGAGCCATGCTTCAGCAAGGTCATTCTGGGATCACGGCAGGAGAGGAGTGGTGTGTGTGTCTGCATGGTGGGACCTGTTTATACATGTTTGCCTCCCATCCTGCATCATGTGACCTGGGCCTCCTCCATCTCCTCCATCCAGGTGAGGGAGGACTGGAAGTACGTCGCCATGGTGATCGACCGCCTCTTCCTCTGGATCTTTGTCTTTGTTTGTGTCTTTGGCACCATTGGCATGTTCCTGCAGCCTCTCTTCCAGAACTACACCACCACCACCTTCCTCCACTCAGACCACTCAGCCCCCAGCTCCAAGTGAGGCCCTTCCTCTTCTCCATGCTCCTTCACCCCGCCACCCTCTGCTGCACAGTAGTGTTGGGTGGAGGACGGACGAGTGAGCTATCAAGAAGAGGGGTGCCGCCCCCACAGATCCATCCTTTTGCTTCATCTGGAGCCCCTCCTCCCTCACACCTCCATCCACACACAGCAGCTCCAACCTGGAGGCTGGACCAGCTGCTTTCTGTTTTGGCTGCTCTCCTCCTCTTGTACCAGCCCAGGCAATAGTGTTGATGGGGGAGCAAGGCTGCTGAGAAGCAGAAGACAGGGATGGCAAAGCCATCTACCTTGAGGAGAGAGTGATGGGCAAGGGGCCAGGAAGGGGACAGGATCATCTGCTGCCTCCAAGTCATGGGAGAAGAGGAGTATAGGACAAGGGGCGGAAGAGCAGGAGCTCAGACTGCACCAGGCTGGCCTGACACAATGGTAGCTCTGAAGGGAGGGGAAGAGGAGAGAGGCCTGGGTGTGACCTGACACCTGCCACTACTTGAGTGGACAGTAGCTGGACTGGGTGGGCCCCATAGTGGTCAGCTGTTCCTGCCCAGTAGGTTTAGCCTGGCCCCATTGTCACAGACCCCTGGGGGAGGCTTCCAGATCAGTCCCACAGCCCCTTGCTTCTAAGGGGTCCAGATACCTGCCCCAGATCCTCTTTCCCCACTGAAGAATTCTGCACCCTCTGGACTTTCCTCTCCTTCCTTCCTTTTTCAGGCTCAAGGTGTGGTGGGCAAGGCTGAGTATTAGGGGAGCTTCTAAGTTCTGAATCTTTGGGTGACCTGCTTGGAGTCTCAGGTCCAAATACTTGAACTCTGTGAGAAGTCCAAGTTCATGGGCTTTTGGAACTGGAAGAACTTTGTACAGCCATGGATTCCAACATGAGCCATGTTGCAGGTGAAGAAACTGACCCACACGGTGATTCAAGCCCAGGTGGGTCTCTGACTCTTCCTCCCTGCCCTGAGATCCATCTGTCGAGTGCCCTGTGTTTTCCTCCACTTTGAACTGACTGGTTACTCGAAGGAAGTGAACTAAGGATGTTAGCTTTAAGCCAGCCCAGCCTCTGCCCACAGCAGAACTGAGGTGAATAGCTGGAACTCTGCTACATCCATGCTGCTCCAGTCTGTTCTGCTCGTGGCTCCATCCTTCTGGCTGTTACTCTTCCTCTTCCCCCTCCCAACCAAACCTGAGCAGCTTTGAAGCAGGACTTGGGAAGGACAGGGCTGCTGCTGCTGCCAGCGACACCTCAGAAAGCATAGCCTTGGCTTCCTGTCCCTGGAAGCTATACCCTGACTCTGCTCCCAGAGGCCAGCTGGAGGCCACCTGGCTGGGTAGCCCAGGGAACAGACCTCTTAAGGGATCTCCTGCTTGCTTGTGTTCCCAGCCTGGGCTCAATGCTGGGCCAGCAGATGGTGCGTTACAGAGGGGTCAGCCTGCCAAATGCACTGGAGGGACCTGACCTAAGTCATTTTGTCCCTAGAGCCCAGCTGGGACTCCTGCTTCTCTAGGCAGGGCAGAGGAGGGAGGAGACACAGCACAGGCATAGAGCATGGGGCAGTGACCCCAGAGTCTGGATTCAAGTCCCAGCCCTGCTAATAACTCATGTGAGCCAGCTTGAGCAAGTCCCTTCACCTTGCTAGAGCTCAGCTTCCTGGCCTATAAAATGTGGGTGGTAATGCCCTCTTCCTGGGGTTGCTGTGAGGATGAGGCAGTGCTTGTGAAAAAGCCTAGTGCTGTACCTGGCACAGAGTAGATGCTTCATGAATGTTGAGTCCGAGAGGCAACTGGAGCTGGTGAGAATGGGGTCCTGACTGTCATGCCAGCCTCCCTCCCAGGCCCCCTCTTCCCCCATCTCTTCCATGAGGAAACCAAGTCTCCCTTAACAGGAAGAGCTGGGGAGCTGGGAGGAACATTACAGGAACACCAGAGGGAGTCTAGCAGGTGGGCGGGCTTCTCTCTGGAGCCCCCTCAGCAGTTTCATTCCATTCCTGGGCTGAACCCTTGCTCTGCCCCTACCTCCCTCTGGGGCAGGTGTGTGCTCAGGGACCCCGGGCTCTAGTCCTGGACTGGCTGTGCAGGAGGCTATGCCTCCTGACATAGGTGTGTGCTCAGGGCCCTCAGGCTCCTGTCTTCTACTAGCTGCGGAAGCACATCACTGGGACAGGAAGCCAGTGGCTGCAGGAGACAGGCCTCAGCACATCTCGTCTGTCAGGAAGGGCTCACAAACACCTTTTCTTGGTAGCAAGGAGAGTGTCTGCACTATGGAAACTTCCCCTCTTCTAGAGCAGATTGGGAGCTGCCTGTATTATGTCTGAACCCTCCTCAAACTCACGGTCCTGGGGAAGGCGTCTTGGAACCAGAAACAGCGACAGGAAAGGAGCCTCCCTCTGAAGGGTAGGATGCCGGCCTGAGACCCTCCCTCTTGGCTCTCCCAGGCCTGGGCTAGCCGGAGGCCCCAGCAGCTGCTGCTGTGGCTGTGCTTACTTTTAATATTTCCCATATGTGGCTGTTGTCCGAGTTAAGTCACCAAATGGTGCTAGAGGGGATGGCAGAGAGCAGCTTATCCAGCTCCTCTCCAGGACCCGGTTAACACACAAGGAAACGGAGGCCTAGAGGATGTCTACTGTTTGACCTCTTATAAGAACCAGCTGTGCTGCATCTACAAAATGAAGAAGGCAGAGCTAGCTGAGGTCTTCAGCAAGGAAGAAAGGGGTGAGTGTATATGAGAGGGTTACCTGGGCAGTGTCATTCTCCCCATCTCTGTATGCAGCCCTTTGGGGACCATCACAATAAGGAAGAGGTGAGGGCAGAGGTGAAGGCTCCACTGCCCAGGCAGGGTGTTACCATGTGGTGGGACAGAGTGTGAACCCTCAAGTGCACTGGGAAGCTTTGGGGAACCACAGTCTCTTCCACTCTTGGATCCTGTGTCCTCTTCTCTTGATGTCAGGGAAGCCCCTATGCCTCCTTCCCGTGGTGGGGCTATCTCTGCAGAGAATCAGGTGCCCAAGCTGGGCAAGGACTGGAAGAAGCTCCAGATCTGGAGGAGGCAGAGATACTGGATGGAAACCTGGAGCAAGGGTTTGGGAGGGGGAAGTGAGGAAACAGGTTGATATTATCTCCGTCAGAGCTGGCAAGGCCACAGGTGATCTGAGAACTATTTTTGTCTAAAAAGAAGGCATGCACAGGCTCTCTGCTTTTGACAGGTGGCGTTGCAGTGGGAGGAAGGCAGCTTCCTGGCAGTGAGGTAGAAATACTGTAACAGCTGGTACCAAGTTATTGAAAATTTAAAAGCAAACAAGACACAGCAGCCCCCAGGTGGTGTGTTCTGCTGAGGAAGGATATGGCAGAGGAAGAGCAAGACCGTTTTCCCCTCAGGGAGGGCTCTTTGGGTGGTTTGGAGACCTTGGGCTGTTTGTATCCCAGTATTAGCTCCCGTTACTAAGGGTCTGCTCTGCGCCAGGTCCTCAGCGTGTGCTGTCTTTATTCTTCACAATCCTGTGGGAAGGGGCCTCCACCTACATAACACAAATGCGGCTCAGAGAGACCAAGTGACAGCTAGTGAGTAGTGCTGGGCCTGAACCCCAAGTGCCAGGCCTGAACCCCAAAGTTCATACTCTTGCTGTAGCCGCTGAGGCAGGCAGAAGAGCTCCTCGGAAGGAAAGTGAGGGACATTCAGGGCCTTCTCTGAATCACTCTCCAAGCCAGAGTAGACCCCCGGTTCCAGCTGTCCTCCTCTGTTTCTGGGCAGAGTCAGGCAGGTGTCATAGCATCCCTCCCGGCCCAACCAGTGCTGGCCAGACTCCCATTCACCGACCTTGACTACACAGAGAACAGCCACCTTTTAGTATTCATCCCAATAGGTCGAGACGGTCAGTGTGATGGCCACACGGTTCCTAAAGGACCATAGGTCTAGGAATTATTAGGACACTCACTCAGCCACCCTCGATGCCCCCATCTTCCCCACACTGCCATTCACCTCCCCCATCTGCACTCCTGGAGTATTTGCATTGGTCTAGCCCACTCCAGGTCAGACTCATTAGAGACTCAAGATTCTCGTAAAGAAAGTTGTTTCCAAATTTGTCTTGTCACTCTATTTGGGGGTTGGGAGAGAGCCCGCGGGGGCCAGTGTTGGCCAATCCAGGAAAAAGGGAGAATGCTGGAGAAACTGGACTCATGAGAGGTTAAATACATCACAAGAATCCAAAGAAAAGGTGAGTGGTGACAGTCTGCTGAATCACTGTGATTTGTTGCTTTATAAATTCACTCATCAGATGTAAAAGAAATGGCCAAACGACTGGGCCTGGAGTAGGCAGAGTCCAGAAAAGGCCTCCGGAAGTCCTTTGTGAAGGACTGGACGGAGGCGAGGACCACTCTCCTGGAGGTGGGGATGGTTGGGGTTTCCTCTCACAGTCCCTGTGCTCTGGGAATTAAGGCTGCAGGTTGCATAAGGCCAGACCTGCAGACCTGGGCCTACATCCTGGAAACAGTATTAAATTGTGAGTCCCCTAAACGAAATGCAGGGTGGACAGCAACTGAAATGAGCTGAAGAAACTCCCTCTTGCGCTCCCACAGGGCAGCCCTACTTCCCAGCCCACTCAGGGAGCGTTGTGGGAGGACGGTGCTGTTCCCTCTGGAGACAAAGTGGCTGGGCACTTGCCTCAGGCTTTAAGGAAACTGTCCACTTTCTAAAAGACCTGGCACTACATTTCCCTCCATGTGGAACAGAAGCAGTCTGAGAACAGAGAGGACAGAGGCACTCAAGGTTCCTGGTACATCATAGCAGGCGGAGACAACAGCCTTCACTGTCCTTCAATTTAAAACTGTTGGCCAGGTGCGGTGGCTCACGCCTGTAATCCCAGCACTTTGGGAGGCTGAGGCAGGTGGATTACCTGAGGTCAGGAATTTGAGACTGGCCTGGCCAACATGGTATACAAAACATTAGCTGGGTGTGGTGGTGGCACATGCTTGTAATCCCAGCTACTTGGGAGGCTGAGGCAGAATTGCTTTAACCCAGGCAGAGGTTGCAGTGAGCCAAGATCACACCATTGCACTCCAGCCTGGGCAATGAAAGCGAAACTTCGTCTTAAACAAAACAAAACAAAAAACCAACTGTTCAGCTCACCCAGCAATGTAATCTCAGTAGACGATGAAGGACACCTGTGGTGGTGTGACATTCTGGTCCTCAAGAAATACGCCCACAAACAACATGTCACTGGCCCTTCTAGCCTCAGTTGTTCCTTCTGTGTAATGGATGAGGCAGGTTTCATTGGGATTTAGCCTGTTAGGTACTTTAGATCCTCTGGTATGGTATTTTTAAAAAGTCCAGGATGAATCTCCTAGAAATTCTGATGTAAGTTACATGTGAAAAAAGGTATATTCTCTCTGAAATTCAAGATGGAGAGATAATTTGGATGTCATCTATGATGTAAAAAGAAAATGGTCCATCTCCTAAAACTATAGCCAAGCCTGTCCTGGTCCTGGCTGCAACTTTACTCCAAATATGGACATTCCTGGAAGTCAAACAGCTGGGAGTAGTGGGGTTTGGGGGAGGCAGAAAACACCCTTGAAGGAGAGCTGGAATTATGTGAACAGGTGATTCTCTCTCAAGGGATGTCTTCCTGCTCTGGGCCTTGAAATCTTGCATCTCAAGTCCCGTGGGACACGATATTTAACAGTAGGCTTTGACTGGGCACGGTGGCTCACGCTTGTAATCCCAGCACTTTGGGAGGCCGAGCTGGGCAGATCACGAGGTCAGGAGATCGAGACCATCCTGGCTAACAGCGAAACCCTGTCTCTACTAAAAATACAAAAAATTTTTTAGCTGGGCGTGGGGGCGGGTGCCTGTAGTCTCAGCTACTCGGGAGGCTGAAGCAGGAGTATGGCATGAACTCAGGAGGCGGAGCCTGCAGTGAGCCGAGATCCTGCCACTGCACCCCAGTTTGGACAGCAGAGCAATACTCCATCTCTAAATAACTAAATAAATAGTGGGCTCTGCTGGGGAAGGGCCCTGCTGGGGAAGTTAATCAAAAGGTGCCTGATGAACCCCACCCCACCGAGACGCAAACTTATCCACAAAGGGAGGTTCTTTGAAACTGCTCCTTTCCAAAGGTTGAGGGACAGCCCTGTCCCCAACGGGTTCATGTCAGATGCCACTGGTGCTGTTATCAGAAACCCCAGGGCCACAGGTCCCCCTGTTCCCATTTTCACCTCCCCCAAGAAACCAGGACTTAAAACTTTCTAAGAATTGAGATTCTTGGTTTTTTTTTTATTTATGAGGAATGTATATTGTTAAGTCACTGTTATCAAGGGACACATAAAAGCGGAATCATAAAACTGGACTGCAGCCATCATCACAGTACCCAAGTCTACGCTTGGGGTCTTCCTGACTCTGCTCTTGGAGTCAAAACCAAGACTCCAAAAAACCAACAAAGTCCCTTCAATGTGAGTAAAGGAAACAGCTTCAAGCACTGACAATTTTTACAAGTGATTATTCAAGGAATGCACAGTAGCCACAGTTCAGACAAATCAACTACAAAAATCATTAAAAAGAAGAGTGGGGAGGGGCACTGCTTATTAAAAACAAAAGACTGGACAAAGAAAGTGAAGATAACAGTGGGCGGAAGCTCTGCCTCCTCTGTCCTGTGTGACTCAGAGGGGCATGGGGGCGCGGGGGTGTGCGATCTGACACGGCTCATTTCCAGCAGATGCATGGAATTCAGGGGTGCCTCGCGCTCTTCCTACAACAGAAACTGAACACTACAGGCTTGCTAGATAAGATCTCGGGGGTGAGTGGGGGTTCTGATCTTGTGAGAGCCCATGTTCCCAGTTAAAGAGGAGGCAGCTGGCCAGAGCTTTGCTGGAGAATCTAATGCCCAAGACGGACCAGAGAGGCCAAACAACTTGAGGACTCAGCAGGTGACAACCCTGTAGCCTGGAGAGGGCTGCACTGCCTTCTGATGCTGAGACCCACAGGCCTCTCTGACCTGGATGTGGGTGCCAAGACTGATTTACTGTGCCCCCAGCAGACCCAGAGCCAGGGAGCAGGCCTCCTCTACCCCAGGAGACAGGTTCCATTTCCCTACCGGTTCCTTGGGATGCTTAGGTGTTCTGCAAAGGCATCCTTAGTCTACTTTTTAAAGTTGCATTTTCTTATTTTGGTCAATTTTTGGTCAAAAGTACCGAGGGTATAGAATAAAAGCAAAGATGTGAATGTCTCCACCAGACAGAGGGTGACCTAGTCAGTAGTTTGGAGGAAATCATCTGAGGGTGCTGCCTCAGCACATTCTCAGATGAAGGTCTGTCATCTAAAGGAGAGAGGCAGGCTCAGGTCCTGAAGGTCACAGAGCCTCGGTAGTCCTTCTGAGTGTGTCTAGCTGACTGTTATCAAGGGACACGTAAAAGCAGAATCACAAAACGGGACGGCAGCCATCACGGCACTCAAGTCTATGCTTGGGCTCTTCCCTGCTCTGCTCCTAGAGTCATGACCAACACTCTAAAAGTCAACAAAGTCCCTCCAACGTGAGTAAAAGAAATAGTTTCAAGCATTGTTAATTTTTACGAGTGACTATTCAAAGAATGCACAGGAGCCACAGCCAGACTCCACAGGGAGGCCAAAGGCTCTGAACACACGAGTCAATGTTCATGGAGGTGTAGACAAAGGATTCCACCTCACAGAGTTTGAAGACAACCTGTCCTTTCACCCACTACTACTGCTTTCTATGTCAACACTATAAAGATCAGGTCTGCGCCCTGCCCACGAGTCTACTTCTGAAGCCATCTGGAAAAATGAAAGCACTTGGATAAATGGAAAAGTATGCCTGAATTTTAAATCTGCTCAATTATAGGTTATCTGTAGCAGTTAAGAATCAACATCTATGGCATTCTTTTAAACACTCCTAATTTACATATGACTTAGTCAACTTCCCTTGGTGTCACTGTCATGAGAGATATTATGCAGGGTAGAACAGTGACGTGAGCCAACAGGATTTTTTGCCCTTATTCTTGCTAAGTCATGATTATCTAAGCAGAAATGATTTTATACCCTCTGGGATTTGTCCTGGATTTTTTCCTACCAGTTGGCTAGGGCGTACGCCCAGCATTGGCAGGGCAAATTCCTAGGAGTGCTTTAGGAGAAGAGGCAGCTGGAAGCTTGGCAATATTCCGAGGCATGCCCGTGCTCCCTGGGAAGTGGTCTGTGTCACCTTGCCGGGTGAAACCTCTGCTATTGCTTGGGCAACTCCCTTAACCCAGTCTGGCTGGTTCTAGACTTCCCTGCTGCCGGGGAAAGGGGTACACTTCCAGGGAAGCAGCTTTCGTTGCCTTGCCCGCCCTGCAGCTGGCTAAAGTACAGGATGGGAGGATGGCGGGGCATTATCTGTAGGCTCCAATCACACTTCCGTGGCACTGGGAACTGCAGTTTTCAACTCCTACCCTTACAAATGTTTCACCAAATCCTTTAAGTTCACCTCTTTACCCTCTGAGGGGGAAAAGGAGAAATTCTGATCACAAGGAAAGAATCTCAGAAGGGGAAGAGGGGAAGTAGAGGGGTCTGCGTAATCCACAAATGAAGTCATCAGTCTGGGACATGATCCAGAATTGACTGAAACCTAATCAAGACCACAAGAGGTCAGTGTAGCAAACACAAAGGGAAAGGAAATGGAAAAAAAATAAAAACTTTTAAGAGGAAATGGACTGCAGGTGCTCAGTGACTATGTATGCTTTGAGTATAGAAAGAAAAGATAACTTCTTAGGTTTCTACCTCTTCACTTGGGGGAAAAAAAGGGGGGCCTGGCCAGACCTTGCCTAGCAATCCCAAAGAAGGCAGGATAAATGGGAACCCAAAGTTTTCAGTATCACCAATTATGGCTTAAAAAGAAAAAAAAGGAGGAAAAAAAAATCCCCTGACCATGTGATGAGGAATGCTGCGGCCTACCTCTCTCTCACCCTAGTATGACGCACCCTAATCCATCTGTCACCGGAGCACACTATACTGGGCAGAGATAAAAGTTCTTTTCCTCCTGGGGTTTGCTAATCCAGTTCCCATAGCCCATATCCTTCAAGCTTTTTTTGAAGTAGTTCTTGGCCATCTCGTAGTCACGGGCAGCTTTCTTGGCCTCACCATAGGAGAGTCTCAGTAGATCCCTGCGGTAACGGAAGGAGCAGAGCTTCTTAAATAGAAGAAAAATGTTCTTTTTGGAGACCCGGGACAATTCATTCCGTGGCCTAGAGAAACAAAAGCACTCATTATTCACCTGGGACCTGTAAGATGAGGAGCTCACAGTGGAGAAACCGTGGCAGGGAGGTGGCTGTCAAGCCCTGAGACTGCAGAGGTATGATGCACCCTTGCAAGTCAGGGCAGAGGCTTCGTCCTCACTGCGCTCTCCTGTCTCCTTACCCATCCACGGTGCCTCTGGTACCGTCCAGGATCTCCAGGTCATAGCCATCAGCCAGACACCAGTTGACGCTTGTCTCCTTAGTCTTCCCAGATTGCCTTTTGGAATCATATACGCTGACTCTGCCAACCTAGGAATCCCAGAAGCAATGGGAGAAAGATAGAAACCTTTCAGGAATAAGATTCTGAAGCAGGGACTCGAGACTTATAGCAAAGAGGAAATGCAGAGTCATGATCTTTCTCCTGTATTTAGGGTTCTGTTTGGTTAGAACAGAGCACACTCTAGACATACTAACTCCACCTCGATTCAGATTAATTCCAGACTAAGAGAAGGAAAGCCCTTGGCATCCAAAAGGA
This sequence comes from Colobus angolensis palliatus, assembly GCF_000951035.1. Taxonomy (NCBI): domain Eukaryota; kingdom Metazoa; phylum Chordata; class Mammalia; order Primates; family Cercopithecidae; genus Colobus; species Colobus angolensis. Next base: position 1,485,985 of record NW_012121487.1, read on the forward strand.
AGAAAGTTAAAGTTCTTGGGACACCAACCAATGGTGGTGGTGGTGGACCACTGCGGGCAGTGTTCCCCTTGCTCACATTGTACATTTTTCCTCTGTTTACATGACTGCTTGAAAAGGAGAAAAATGTCAGGGAAAATAGAAGGGGGTTATAGCACCTTGGGGTGGTTGACAATAAAGGGATGTCGTAGTCCATCCTCAAATGCACTCCCATCTCTTGTCACACGACAGCAAATAGCCCGGGTCAGATGCCCTTGGCTGAAAAGGTAACCTGTGTACAAAAAAGAGAAACATATATACCTGTGTTTGCACCAAATGCTGTTAAGAGGCAGAGGCATGTGGGGATTTTGGAGGTACAAAATACAGTTGTCAAGAAAGAGAAACAGCTGCCTTGTTAGGAAGCACCTTCTGATCAGGGCTACCCAGGATCTCCCTACCACGGCAGACTGGACAACCAATAACCGAGGGGTGACTCATGCTCACTTTGACAGGGGAGACAAAACACCTGGCAACAAAACATGCCGTTTGGGATTTGGGAACAAGGATGACAGACCAGTTCCAGATCCCAAGGCAGGCCTCTTACCCAGTGTAACAGATTTGAGATAAATGGGCTGCAGGAAGTGGGTCAACAGTGCCCCTTGCAGGCCCAGCACGTTCCAGCGTAGGATTTTGTCACTACAGGACATGGTACGGAGTCTCTCCCCGAGCCGAATGCCATCCCATGTAGGTACAATGTCACTGGATTCCACAGGGATTGTGCCTTCTCCTATGTGAGAGACTTGGGTCAGACTTACAGGGGCCAATGGACCAAACCACTCCCTGGCGTGGTTATCCTCCTTAAGCTTGAGCCACAGGCTACATTCATTCATATTTCACAGCATCTGCTATGCGCCAGGCACTATGCTTGGTGCTGGGAAAGAACGGTTAGCAACACCAAGTAAGATGCTTGTCCTCCTAAAACATCTACGGTGGTGAGGAGATTGAAAGGGGAGAGAACAGACACTAAACCAGTAGCCAGTACATACAGAAGAATTCCAGATGCTGAGAGTGCTCTGAAGGCTTTGAGGGCGCTATGACGGAGGACCACAGGGGGAACCTCATGGGACAGCAGCAGCAGGAGAGCCCAGACATGGAGGAGAAGGACAGCTGGAGTAAGAGTGTTTCAGGCACACAGGACAAAAGCAAAGGCCCCAAGGCAGACAGCGGATTGGCTGTTCAGGGGGCAAACAGAGAGCCAGTGTGGACACAGCATATGCGAGGAATGGGGAAAGTGGCATGAGAGGAGGCCGGGTGATCACAGCAGGTTTTGCTTGTATATGCAGTGCAGTGGGAAACCACCATAGGGTTTAAAAAAAAAAAAAAAACAGCTTTACTGAGATATAGTTCACATGCCATACAGTTCACCCATTTAAAGCATACAATTCAGTCATTTTTAGTATATTCACAGAGTTCTGCAACTGTCACCACAGTCAATTTTAGAACATTTCATCGCTCCAAAAAGAAACCTTCTACCCATTGGAGCAGTCACTCCTCATCTCTCCAACCCTCCCACTCCTGGCCCTGGCAACCACTAATCTACTTTCTGTCTCTATGGATTTGTCTATTCTGGACATTTCATATAAATGGAATCATACAATATGGGATCTTTTGTGACTGGCTTTTTTCATTTGGCATCAAGTTTTCAAGTGCATCCATATCGTAAGCATGTATCAGCACTTCACTTCTTTTTATGGCCAAATAATACTCAATTTATGGATATACTTGATGTTTTATTTATGAATCCATTAGCTGATGGACATCTGGGTTGTTTACACTTTTTTGGCTCTTGTGAGTAACGCTGCCATGAACATTCACATATTAGTTTCCATGTGGACACAGGTCTCCATCTCTCTGGAGCATATACCTAGAAGTGGAGCACTGGCTCCATGGTAACTGTATCTATACTTTAGGATATTTAGCAGGGTTTCAGGACCACCGTGATGATTGCTGACATGGCCTGAACGCAACGGAGTGGATGTGAGGAGACAGTAAGGAGACAGGAGAGGAGAGAAGGAGCCAGTGGACAAGGCAGAGTCAACTGCCAGCTAGACAGGAGGGGACCCGGGCACTTGGCAGCCTCATCTGTCACCTCCTTAGGGCTTGGTTGTGCCACACTCTTCATTTCCTCCCCCCTTTCTCGAGGTGATCCTATACATTCCCGTGGCCGTGAAGACCCTATAGCGGGATGACTCCCATATTTCTATTTCCAGCCAAGCGCCCTCCTCTGAGCTTCACATGGGAACCCCCACTTCCTATTTGACTTGGGGATCTCCAAGGTCTCCCAAACTAACACATTCAAAATAGAACCTTGATCTTACCACACAGCTCCCCACCCAGGTCTTCCCTTTCCTGTAAACAGCACTTCTGTGCCCAGTGACCAATGGTAAAAACCTAGCAGCCTTGTAGAGACTTGGGGTCCCGGGGTCTTGAAGAGCCTTTTGCAAAAAGGAGGCAGTGGCATGTATCACTCACCGTTTTCCACCTTGGTGCGGAGCTTGCCTTGTTTGGGATTCTCAAAGACAGGATAGTGGCGGGAGTCTGTGCTTTCCATAGCACGGTCGCTGCAGGACTTGTCAAAGAGGGCACCATCTCCACATGGAGCGGTGCTGAAAAACAGGGGTGGCTGTTAAAACTCACCTGTGGGAAATCTGCAGTTTCATGGGGCTCCAAAACAGTTAGATGTGACAGAAGCAATGGACGTTTTCTAAGGCCTACCATCGGAGACTGGAGGTGGACAGCAGTATACGTGAGTCGTTCTACACCTGAATATGGACCTCAAACCCACGGTGGAGTGTGGCTTATTGTATGAGGTCCGATTTACAGGCCAAGAGAGCATTTGGATACCCAATTCTAACAGCCTGGCAGGGCCCACCCTGGCAGCAACAGGAACTGTACAGACCTGATATAGAGATGGAATGACACAGTCTTTTTTATTTGGAGCTTTTCTCCTCCCTTAGCTGGTTCAAATATACTATCCTTTGCAGTCTGGGGGTTGTATTTCATTAACTCACTGTAGAGAAACCTACAAAAAGAAAGTCTGGTTAGGAAGGCAGGTTCAATTCTGGGAAAAACAGTTGCTTCTATAATCTGACCTCCAAATGAGCAAGTAAGGAAAAGCCTCAATGTTGCAGACCTTTCACAGTTTCTCAGGTGGAGATTCTCCAGAGGAGACCCCAGCATTTCATAAAGCATAGTTAGCCTTTTGGGTCTCCTTCATTTCTGCTGAGGGCTCCTCGCTATGGCAGCTACAGGGATTCTAGGGCAGGGCAAACTGATTCAAGGACTACAGGAAGCTGTTGCTCCTTTCCAAGTCTCTCCCTTCATAAATTAAAGAAAAGGTGAGTTAGAGGAGAAAGCTGGCAGGGGCATCAAGGTTGTGTAGGTCCTCAAATAGAAATGGAAAGCTGCCTCATCCCCAAGGCCCTGAGGACTAAAAGGTCATTTTGTGTTTTCAGAAAAGGACATGAAGCAGCAGAGTTAGCAGAAAAAAGGACAGCATTTAAAAACACGCTGAGTAGTGGGAGGCAGCTCAGGTCACAGAGGGGATGGATTCCATCAGACAGGTTCAAATGGACGGGTGAAAAGCAAAGGCTGCCACTGCCACATCATGACCCGTCTGTTTGAGGGGGATTCAGAGAGGCCATGTCAGAGCCACGTGGGACAGGGAACTGGAGCTCTCCACGGCCAGGCAACCAGGCCACAGCTCTGATCTCGCTCACCTGATGAAGCCTCTCCGGGAGATGATTTCTGCATGGCAGTCATTGACCGTTTCTCCCTTTAGGCTGAGAGAATCTCCTTTCACACAGCGATTCCCTAGGAAGGTGTTTAAAACAGAAATAGGATAATGGAAGGAAACTGATGACAAACAGGATGATGGCTATTTGTTCTGAAAGCTTCAAGGCAGAAACAGCCTCAATTTCTCAGATCCTAGACTCCCATATTCTCTCCTGTAGGAACTAACTCATTCCTCACTCTGAATTGACTGTAGCTAAAACGAAGTCTCTTCTCCCTGCCTTGGACTTGCATGGACTCCAGGGGAGGATGAGAGGGACCCGCTTTCAGGCACCACAGGAGGCGGCATGTCTCAGAGCCTCACTCACCTGTTCCCAAGCTGACAACGACACCCATGTCCTCAGAGTCTTTTTTCATAACGATGGCGGCCAGAATCTTGCGGCCGAGCAAGGAGGGCTGGAAGCTGTTAGTCAGAGTGTTGAAGCACCGGTGGCTCAGCATGGCTATCTGGTCATGGAAGGTGCTGCCAGTGAGAGGGAGCTGTGGGGAAAGGAGGCTGTGTCAGCACCACAAAGCTGAGGCTGCGTCCACCATATTCACCATGGCAGGGAGATCAAGCTCTAATTGTCGTGTGAGTCATCTTTTCCTTCTTACATCTAGTGTCCCAGTTATATGCTCTCTTGAGGCTAAGAGTAAAGCCTAGGAATAACTCGCATGACAGCAAGAGCCGCCTCCACTTAAGAGAGAAGTTAGGAGGACCCCCCCCGCCCCAAAAAAAGGCACCAAAAGTAGACGTCTTAACTGTCTTTGGCTGTGCTTCTGGGGACCTTGAGAGGAGGAGCATAGTTCTTCTGAGACTGGCCCCTGTCACTGGGGTTACCTCTGTGAAACCCATGCGTTCTGCCTTCTCGTTCTCCCCAATCAAGACACGGAGAGCCGCATCTGCTGCTTCCTGCTTGCCTTGCTTCTTGCTGTGTGCGCAGACGGCTGGGAACCAGCGACCCCCAACTTTTGCTTGGTAAACGAACCTTTGGGATGAGAAGCAGAGAATGAAGACAAGTGCCAGATCCTGACAGTTGTTCCAAGGAAGGGTTAGTTTTGCTGAAGATGTGGCCGGTCTTGCAAACATATGGACCTGTCAAACAGAAGCTGTTTCTAAGGCAGCATGCCCTAGATTTTGGTCATTCATGATTCGCCACATGATTTGTGCCAGATCCAGGTATCACTTGGACTATTACTTAATATTTTTCTCTAAATTGACTTCTTAGAGTCAGCCACTGTGGCTCACACCTGTAATCCCAGCAATTCGAGGAGCTAAGGTGGGAGATCACTTGAGGCCAGGAGTTCAAAACCAGCCTGGGCAACGTAGTAATCCCCCAGGCAACATAGCAAGACTCCTGTTTCTTTAAAAAAGAAAAAAAAAAAATTTAGCTGGACATGGTGGTGTGTGCCTGTAGTCTCAGCTACTCGGGAGGCTGGGGTGAGAGGATCACTTGAGCCCTGGAGGTCAAGGCTGCAGTGAGCTATGACCGTATCACTGCACTCCAGCCTGGGCGAGAGAGCAAGATCCCCATCTCTAAAATAAATAAACAGACCCTTTAAAAATGTAAATATCTCTAATACTAGGTATGAAAAAAGAGATAAAAATGTAAACACACTGAAATAGGAAACTTCGTATCACTATTGTAAATGGAAAACCAGTATCACCCGCCACATATTGAAAGTGGCTGTAAAACAGGATATGATAAAATCATGTTATAAAATTCTGAGCAGATACCGTTACCAACTTGGACTCTTACTTCATACACTGTCTGATTTTTAAAGCACCCAAGTCCATTCCCTCATTTACTTCCTATTAGCTCAAGGGGACTTGACCTGGAAAGGTCATTAGGTCAAGGTCGGCCTTAGGCCAGGGACCCAGGCTTTTCTGAGAGTTGTTTTGCAACTCCTGACACGCTTGAGCTAACTCTGGGTTAAGGAATGGATCCTGGGCCCATGAGCTGTGCTGATAATAAAGTGCCCAAGTGGAGCAGGGAGGTGGCTTCTACTGCTCTGGCCGGGAATTTCCACAAACACATAGGGAAGGGCATGGTGGAGCAAAACAGCTTGGAAATGTATCAGACAAGGCATCAAGAATCCTAGCTTTCAACCAGATCCTAATCTATTGGCTGAGAACCCAGCTTTGGATACTCCAACTGCATACAACAGAGGCTTCAGTTTCAAGACTTAGCAGCTCGGACAGTAAAAGGAATCAACGTCTATGTTCAACCACATGGAGTTTCTCACTGCTCCTTGATGATCCGAAGCAACTGAATGTCTTCACTCCTTTCTTTGCCCATGCTGGCAGGCTCGTGCAGGCCAGTGGGCTTAAGTTCAGAATGAGAGGGACAGTGGCGTGAAAAGAGGATAGCGAAGGGGGTCAGGGACAGATTGTATAGGATCTTTACCTCAGGGATCCAGGAGAATTTCATGACTGCCCTATGTGTTTGAAAAGAATATGAACTCAGGCCGGGCGCGGTGGCTCAAGCCTGTAATCCCAGCACTTTGGGAGGCCGAGACAGGCGGATCACGAGGTCAGCAGATCGAGACCATCCTGGCTAACACGACGAAACCCCGTCTCTACTAAAAAATACAAAAAACTAGCCGGGCGAGGTGGCGGGTGCCTGTAGTCCCAGCTACTCGGGAGGCTGAGGCAGGAGAATGGCGTAAACCCGGGAGGCGGAGCTTGCAGTGAGCTGAGATCCGGCCACTGCACTCCAGCCCGGGCGACAGAGCGAGACTGATTCTGTCTCAAAAAAAAAAAAAAAAGAATATGAACTCTTATGTGCAAAGTTTTATAACAGTATGATATATTTACATACATGATAAAGTTCGTTAATTATGCAACTAGAATCCTTTAGAGCTGTGCTATCCAGTATGGTAGCCACTAGCCACATGGGGCTACTGAATTTACGTTAATTACAATGCAATTAATAATTCAGTGCCTCAGCACAATAGCCACAGTTCGAGTGCTCAATAACCACATGTGGCTAGTGGTTGGCCTTTTTAGTGAAATGAGTTAAAGTGAAGACAATGAGTATGAGTAACTCTTTTGAGAAGTTTGGCTGTAAGAGAAGCAAAGAAATGAGATGGTAGCTGCAGGAAGATATGGGTTAGAGGGAAGGTTTTTAAAAGACGGTCATGGGCATGTTTCAAGGCTGGTGGGAATGATCTGAGACGGAGATGCTGCAGACGAGGGGAGAGAAGACAACCAAAGCGGTAAAGTCTTAGAGCAGATGAGAGGGATGGGGGATCCAGGACACAGGGATAGCATGAGGGATACGTCCTTCACTCTTGCTGGTACAGATGGAGGTAGCGGGGTAGTTTGGTAATGGGAAGATAAGGTATTTCTTGTATGCTTACTGCTATTTTTTCAATTAAGTGTGAGGTAAGGTAGTTGAAAGTGAGGAACGGGGTATGGGTGGAAATCTGAAGAAAGAAGCAAAGGTCTAAAATGGTTCTCTCAGCAGAGGAAAGAAAATTAAGAAGAAAAATGCTGGGAAAGGGACAAGAGTGTGGGGAGAGGGCAAGTCACAGTCCTTTATTAAAAACCTTCAACAGCTCTCCACTGCTTTTGTGGTCAAAGCACTAACGTGACTAAACAAGGCAGGCCCTGGTGGGCCACCCTGATTACCTCTCTAATCTCCTCTAGTGCCAGCCTTCCCTTGTGCTCTCTGCTTCACCCGTAAGGGCCTCCTCTCAGGCCCTTTGCCAGCTCTGCTCTTCTTCCACCACAGGATTTAACAGTGTCCTTCACCTAGAACCCTTGGTCTTTCTCTCTTCATCATCCTTAAAGTCCCAGCTCAGGCAGTACTTCTTGGAGAAGCCCTTCCCCCTCTGCTTACTAAGTCAAATTGTGCTATAACTGATTCTCACTGCAACTCGAGCCCTTTGGAATACTTATCAAATATGAGATCTTACATTTTTTTAGGTGACTATTGGTTAATGTTTGGCTCCTGTTCTAAAAAAAAAAAACAAAAAGAAGATACTCCATAAATAAGCGTTGAGTAAATAAAGTAGAAAGATCAGTTAGGAGGCTGTTTTGACAGTCTAGATGAGACAGTGGCTTGGATTAGAGTGTGACACTGGAGGTGGAACGAACAGGAAGGGATTTGGGATAGAAATTCTAAGTATAACTAATAGGACTTAGGGATGAGTTGACGAAGGAGGTAAAGGAGATAGAGGAAAAGATGATCCTCAGGTTTCTGACTGGAGCCACTGGGCAGACAGTGGTATCACTTACTGAGCTGGGAAAGACTGGAGGGAAATGAGAAGTGAAGGGGGCAAAACCCAAGAGTTCTGCTTTGGACATGTCAGATTAGGGATGTTTATCCAAAGAGAAGTGACAAGTAAGCAACTAGATGGAGGAATCTGGAGCTCTGAGTAGTCTCCAGCATTTAGATATTAAAAGTCATGGCCGGCGTGGTGGTTCATGCCTTTAATCTCAGCATTTTGGGAGGCCGAGGCGGGCGGATCATCTGAGGTCAGGAGTTCAAGACCAGCCTGGCCAAAACCTTGTCTCTACTAAAAACACAAAAGTGAGTCAGATGCGGTGGCAGATTGTTTGAACCCAGGAGGTGGAGGTTGCAGTGAGCAGAGATTGCGCCATTGCACTCCCGCCTGGGCGACAGAGTGGGACTCCATCTCCAAAAAAAAAAAAAAAAAAAAGAAAAGAAAAAAAGTCAAAAAATTAGTTAATGTCACCAACAAGAGTAGAGAGAAAGGAAAAAAAGAAGACCCAGCATAATTCACATTAAGAAGGAACGAGAGTATGTTATTAAGAAACATAGTTACTCAATTAGCATGTCCCCTCTCTATGCAACCTTCCTCAACTCCCTGGCAGACACTGGCGGCAGTGCCCTCTGTGTCCCCACAGCACTCTGCATTCACCTCCGATGGCACATTTCTTTTTTTTTTTTGGAGATGGAGTCTTGCTCTGTCACCCAGGCTGGAGTGCACTGGCACAATCTCAGCTCACTGTAACCTCCACTTTCCAGGTTCACGCCATTCTCCTGCCTCAGCCTCCCGAGTAGCTGAGACTACAGGCGCCCGCCACCACGCCTGGCTAACGTTTTGTATTTTTTAGTACAGACGGGGTTTCACCGTGTTAGCTAGGATGGTCTCAATCTCCTCACCTTGTGATTCACCCACCTCGGCCTCCCAAAGTGCTGGGATTATAGGCGTGAGCCACTGCGCCTGGCCCGATGGCACATTTCAATACTGCTATGGCTGTATGTCTGCTACACACTCGGGCAACTTTTTTCGTATCTTCACTCTAGTTCATAGCGAGTTCTTACATTCTCAATGAATGGCTGACTTGAAGTCCTGGAAAGGATTTCATAGAAGATTTCACAGAAGAGGAGGAGGAAATGAACTGAACCTATCATGTGAAGGCCTGTGCTTAAAGATAAGGAGGTGCTTACTGAAAGCGAAGGATATGAAGTAGTAGAAGAGCAGCTGGAGAGAGACTGGGCCTCTCCTTTTCCAGACGGCTTAAACAGTGGGCAGACGTGTGTTCTAAATGGGGTCATGTTGGGCAAAGGGCTACTTTAAAAAATTATGTTAAAAGTTCTTATGTATCAATAAAGAGTAACAATCTGAAAGAAAACTGGAAAAGGACAAGAGCAGGTGGTTCACAGAAAAGGAAATGCAAATAACACATAAATATGAATACATGAAATGACATTTCTTCTTTTTTTTTTTTTTTTTTGAGACGGAGTGTCACTCCGTCACCCAGGCTGGAGTACAGTGGCACAATCTCAGCTCACTGCAACTTCCAACTCCCAGGTTCAAGTAATTCTCCTGCCTCAGCCTCTGGAGTAGCTGGCATTACAGGTGTGTACCACCATGCTCAGCTATTTCTGTATTTTTAGTAGAGATGGGGTTTTACCATGTTGGCCAGGCTGGTCTCAAATTCCTGACCTCAAATGATCCACCAACCTCGGCCTCCCGAAGTGCTGGGATTATAGGCGTAAGCCACTGCGCCCGGCTGACATTACTCCTATTAAGGAGAGACAAATTTAAAGTAACAAGATAGCATTTTATAAGTTTTAAAGTGTCCCTCCTTCCCCAGAAGCAAACCCAGTTGCCAGTTTTTTCGATCCTTCAAGAAAATATTCTAACCATATACAATCTTCACCTCTCCCCTCACTTTACACCTTGCTTTTCCACTTTGTGATAGACCTTAGAGATTAAGAAAACATGCCTATTGCATGGCAAGAATGATGCCATCTTGATGCAAAACCACCAAGACCACCAATATTTGACTCCCGCATCCCAAGGTGTTTGGTAGCATAAATAACTCCACACAAAGATTTCTACCAAGCCTCCCCTCCAGCTAGTGCTCATAAGTTTCACAAGAAAGTATAAGGTGTGACCAGCTGCGTGTTTAACCAGAAGTCTCTATAGGAAGCATACTTTCTGGAGGATAAGTGCAGGGATCCACCGTTTGCAGCCACCCAATACATCATTTCTGTTCCTAAGTCCCTATTAAATATTTCTTTCTGAGAAACTGAATTTGTCAGCTTCTATTCAATGAAATATTATGCAGCTATGCAAGGAGTCTGGTAAGTAAAGGAGTCAACATGTAAAACAGAAGATATATCTGTTTAAAAAGACAAAAGGGAAAATTTCTCTGTTTAGATAGAGACACCAATACTTACCAGTGGGTTGCAGCTGCCCACAGTATTCACTATAGTTACATGCTGTACAGGTTTGCAGCCCAGGAGCAACAGGCCGTACCATACAGCCTGTACGTGTGTAGGAGACCATACCATCTAGGTTTATGTAAATACACTCTGACGTTCTCACAACAACAAAATCATGTTTCTCAATTTCTAGAAGGACTCAAGAAACTGGTATAGTCATGTACTGTGTAACAATGTTTTGTTCAATGACAAATCACACATATGACAGGGGTCTCATAAGATTATGATGGAGCTGAAAAATTCTTATCACCAAGTGCAGGGGTCTGTAACCTGTTAGGAACCTGGGCACACAGCAAGAGGTGAGTGGCGGGCAAGCAAGCATTCCGGTCCGAGATCCGCCTCCTGTCGGAGCAGCAGCAGCATGAGATTCTCATAGAGAGTACGAACTCTACTGTGAACTGTGCATGCAAGGGATCTAGGTTGCACGCTCCTTATGTATTTACTATATTTTTATCATTATTTCAGAGTATACTCCTTCTACTTCTAGAAAAATAAGTAACAAAAAAAAAGCCTCAGGCAGGTATTCCAGAAAGCACTGTTACCATAGGAGATGATCGCTCCTATGCATGTTATTGCCCCGAACACCTTCCAGTGGGACAAACGTGGAGGTGGAAGATAGCGATACTGAGGATCCTGACCCTGTGTCGGCCTAGGCTAATGGCTAATGTATTTTCATCTTAGCTTTTAAGAAAAAAGTTTAAAAAGTTAAAAAAAAAAAAATTTAACAACAGAAAAAAGTCTATAGAATAAGGATATAAACAAAGGAAATATTTTTGAAGAGCAGTACATGTTTGTGTTTTAAGCTAAGTATTATTACAAAAGAAACAAAAAATAAAAAAGTTTATAAAGTAAAAAAATTACAGTAAGCTAAGGTTAATTTATTATTAAAGAAAACTATTTTAAATAAATGTAGTTAGCCTAAGTGAACAGTGTTTATAAAGCCTACACTAGTGTACAGTCACGTCCTAGACCCTCACATTCACTCTCCACTCACTGGCTGACTCACCCACAGCAACTTCTAGTCCCGCAAGCTCCATTCATGGCAGGCGCCCTATACAGGTGTAGTATTTTTTATCCTTTATGCTGTCTTTTTACTGTCTTTTCTCTGTTTAGATAGAGACACCAATACTTACCAGTGGGTTGCAGCTGCCCACAGTATTCACTATAGTTACATGCTGTACAGGTTTGCAGCCCAGGAGCAATAGGCCGTACCATACAGCCTGTATGTGTGTAGGAGCCCATACCATCTAGGTTTATGTAAATACACTCTGATGTTCTCACAACAACAAAATCATGTTTCTCAGACTGCATCCCAGTTGCTAATGCATGACTATAGTAGTATATGGGTCTGGGGAGAGAAACTGGAAGTCTGAGACAGAAATGAGACTTTTCATTGAAATGACTACTTTTTCAATCAGCTTAAATGATTTTTTTCAAGATAGAGTCTCACTCTGTTGCCTAGGCTGGAGTGCAGTGGCGCGATCTCAGCTCACTGCAACCTCCACCTCCCAGGTTCAAGCAATTCTCCTGTCTCAGCCTCCTGAGTAGCTGGAATTACAGGCGCCTGCCATCACGCCCAGCTAATTTTTATATTTTTAGTAGACACAGGGTTTCACCATATTGGTCAGGCTGGTCTCAAACTCCTGACCTCAGGTAATCTATCTGCCTCAACCTCCCAAAGTGCTGGGATTACAGGCGTGTGACACTATGTCTGGCCTGACTGATTTTTTAATGTACATATACATTCCTTTAAAAATTAAAACTAGTCAAAAAATTAAAAAGGATCATGCTTACTGGAAGAGTGAACACATTCACTCTTGGCAAGTCTATCGTCTTCTAAGAGGCCATGGAGACAGGGCTGGACTTGTTTCCCTCAACTCGCCCCTTCTGTCCTACACAGCTAAAGCACACCCTTGTTTTCCCTGGGTTACCGCCCCCAACTGGTGACACATGCATTAGCCAGGACTAGGACACTCACTTGGGCTCGTGAGGAGGTCCAGACTGGTCGACCAACTTGAATTCAGCAGCAAAGCCATGGGAGCGGGCGTACTCCAAAAGGCCACCCACAGGATTGGTGTTCAGGTATCTCACGAGCTCGCCAATCTTCCTGACCTTGTTGGGCATCATGGATTCCAAGTTATCAAGTGACTCTGAGATCATACCTTCAGGCTAAAGGAGAATCCGTCAAACAGAGGAGCCGTAAACACTTCAGGAAATGTCAAGGGAGTCACTGGCAATCTCAAACCACTCAGTTGCTAAAAATGGCCTGTATCTTTTGAGTAGGAAAATGCCCTACCTGGTCATCAGAAGCCATGGAGTTGGTTGCCTCCCCATGCAGGGCCTTCATGGCTTCCTCTGCGGCCATCTGCTTTGCCACTTTCTTGCTGGGGGCACTCACACTGGGGAAAGTTTGGGCTCCCACTGCAACACAGTACTGGAACCTGACAGGAGATGAAGCACGTAGAAGGATTAAAATGATTTTGATTGAGGAGCCTGATCTAGCCTTTGCCAGGCTGCCATCCTCCACCTAGTGGTAATTTCCTTGAACACATCACCTCTGTGCAGTCACATCTCATGCAGTCACTTCTGCCTTGAACAGCCAGTGTCTCTTAGCCTGGCTGACCCCTTTCAACATTTAAGCATCAACCTAGTTTCACCTCTTCCAGGAACACCTCTCTTGGAAATGTGAGTCTACAGACCCACAGGTAGAGAGCTTCTCAGGTCCTGTACCTTTCTGTCCCCTCAACAGTGAGTGACCTCCAAGCCATGAACATCCCCAGTGCTTGTAGAGAAGATAGAGTGGGCCAGGAATTCCCTTTGAATTCCTAATCCCTAATTCTCTGCCTCACAAGCAGCAACCAGGCTCTCAGAGCCCTCCTTACCCCATTTTGAAACAGGAGAAATTGGTCAGTCTGCCATCCCTGAGGAGGCAAGGAGGAAAATGTGTCTCTTTTTCTTTTTGAGAAAACCTCAGCTGGATAGAGGACACGTGGGACATACTTGGGCTCATGGGCAGGGCCTTCTTTGGACAGGAGACGGAATTCGCAGGAGTTCCCCAATTTGTGCATACACTCGAGCAGTGTGGTGACGGGGCTCTTCCCAGAAAAGAAGGATGTGGCTGAAGGGATGGGGGTCTGGGACTCTGTGGTCTACAGAAAATGAGAGACAAGAAAACAAAACTAAGAAAACACTGGTTAGTCCATCACAGAAGAGGGGATGGGGATGGGAGACTTTCTTCCCACCAACTGTCAACGGGTTGGCTTTCCAAAGTTAAAGGAGCTGCTGGGGCTCTCATTCTGTATCTTCCAAGAGAGGAGATTGGCCTCAATAACCTTTCAGGTCTCTTTCAACTCTGAAATTCTGTACATCCAATTATGTTGGGACAGGAGCAGAGAGAAGAGCTGGGTATGAGAGGAGGAAAGATGGGCTGGCGAGGTAGGGTAGAGGGAACAGTGGGAAGCTGATTCCGAGATAGTGTCAGTTCTTTAGGCTGGCATTACTTCAGGGGAGTCAGTTACAATCCAGACACTGACAGGGAACTGATAGCCTCCCAGATGGCAGGAGGACACCTACCTTCTCTGATTCTTTTTCTGTGGAATAGTGGGATGATTCTTCTGATTTTCCACTGTCCTTGGCTTTGGCTTCCTCTAGCAGAATTGTCATGGCTTTCATAGCTGCATCCTGCTTGGCCACTTTCTTGCTTCCAGCTTCAGCTGGGGGAAACTCTCGGCCATTGATGACAACCTGGAATTTAAATCTTGACGGAAAGTGATTAGATGTGTGAACAGGAGTCTAAGTCATTCCTTCTGCCTTCTCCAAAGAGACCTTCAACCTGGAATTTTCTGCTACGCTAAGGGACTTTTGACTTGGCGAGATGAAGGACAGGCCAAGGAACTCCTTCCTACTACTTAAGGCTCAGCCTGTCCTTTCTTTTTGTAAACAAAGCAGCCAGTGACTCTTTCCCCATAGCTCAGTGAAGCAAACATAGGCACAGATGATAGGAAACTAGCTCACGGGAAACCCACTATCTCTTAACAATGAATTAACATAAATCCCCCACACACAAAATTGATGAGCCAAAAATCGCTATTACAGTCTTGTGAGCAACCAAAAGACCTTCATTCTAAAGCAACTGTGATAGACTGGCTTCCTCAAGGGAGGGTTCTAAAAGATAGTGAAGGCTTCTTATAACCCAGTCTCACACTCCCCATTACCTAGGGGGATCAGGCATCTGCCACTTATTAGTGGCTGGCTTTTGTCCCTAGACCTATATCACTGTAGTTTGTTAAGAGTCACTCTACAGCTCCATTTGTCTCAAGCTATTTTCTACGTAACAAGGAATTTCCCCTTGTTATGTAGAAAATAAAAAAGCATTTGTTCTAGGCTTCTGGAGTTAGCCTAGGCCCCCCTTTGTTCAAGCGTTCAAATGTGGTGAGCTCTTTGCTCAGTCTGCGATTTCATTTAGAAAAGTAGGTCTTTCTTATTTCCTAGGTCTTCTGATATATTTGAACATGGCACCAATGTTTCTTATAGTGTGAGTCCAAAGAATGATTAACCACAAAATCTACTGCTTTCCTCCAACTCTAGGGAGGAGGGATGGAGACAAAAGAGAATGATGGCCATCCAGTCTCTACCCTAAACAATCCAGCTCTGGCCTTGCCAGCTTTTGAACAGACACATCCCCTTTTCTTAACAGCTCTTCTGAAATGCCAAATTGTTATCATGAAGACAGTCAAGACAAGGAATAAGGGCCCTAGCCAGGAATCTATACCCCTAGAAATCAGGCTATGTAAACATAAAGATCAGTGGAATTCTCCCCCATCCTACTGGCTCTTTCTCTGGCTACAGCTGCAGCCACTCAGCTTCAGTGGTTTTGCTCTCTGTTATGCCCTTCAGCAGCTCCTGTTTTCCTCAATCTGTCCACTGGCCTATTAGGACCTACAGTGTAGGGCCTGACCAGCTATCTGAATGAGGTAATTGCTGACTTCACAGCTCAGGAGTGGCAGCAAGTGCTAGCCCACCCATCTGTGCAGAGGAGGTGTATAAAATTAGAATCACCACCTTCAATAGGCAGGCAGGCAGGCAGGCAGCCGTGCATGCGCTCCTCCATCCTTTCCCCCCAGCAGCTATGCAGAGGGGGGACTGTGGACCTGCAGATGCTTAGCAGCACAACCCACCCCCCACTCTGTGTATACAGCCTGCCCCAACCCACCTGCTCCTGCACCTCTCTCAGAAACAGCTTAGGGAGGAGGGGAAGGCCTACAGAGGAGGCAGGCATGACGTTGATACAAGGAGACCAATCTTTTTTTTTTTTTTCTGAGATGGAGTCTCGCTCTGTCACCGAGGCTGGAGTGCAGTGGCACCATCTCAGCTCACTGCAACCTCCACCTCCTAGGTTCAAGCATTCTCCTGCCTCAGCCTCCCAAGTAGCTGGGATTACAGGCAAGCACCACCACCCCCGACTAATTTTTGTATTTTTAGTAGAGATGGGGTTTCACCATATTGGCCAGGCTGGTCTCAAACTCCTGACCTCGTGATCTACCTGCCTTGTCCTCCCAAAGTACCAGGATTACAGGCGTGAGCCACTGCACCTGACCCTCAAGACCAATCATTTCTCTTTTTTTGAGACGGAGTCTCACTCTGTGGCCTAGGCTGGAGTGCAGTGGAGCGATCTCAGCTCACTGCTACCTCTGCCTCCTGGGTTCAAGTGATTCTCCTATCTCAGCCTCCTGAGTAGCTAGGACTACAGGCACGTGCCACCACGCCTGACTAATTTTTGTATTCTTAGTAGAGGCAGGGTATCACCATGTTGGCCAGGTTGGTCTCAAACTCCTGACGTCGTGTTATGCCTGCCTCGGCCTCCCAAAGTGCTGGGATTACAGGCATGAGCCACCGCGTATGGCCAAAACCAATCATTTCTGAAGAAGCTTCATTACAGTCAACAGAGTCAACCTCCCCCCCCCAAGATTCTGGCTGGTCCAAGATCTATATTCCCTGCTCATTATCTGCAGAAAGGGCCAATCAAGGGGGATTTAGCTAAAAGGCGGAAGGGAAGGAGGAAAAGATAGGCGCCACCAAATGGCACTGCTCACAAACCAGCCAAGACTGCGTCAGGAGCAAGAGCACCTGACCCCAACCCTAGGTACAGTCCTGGGTGGTCTCTTACCGAGGTTCATGGGGTGGTCCACTCTGCTCTATCATGTTGAACTCACAGGTTTGACTAGCGAACTGGGCATATTCTAACAGCCCGCTGATGGGGTTCTTCAGCTGGCACTCTGTCAGTTTCTTGTAGGGTGAACACCGTGGCAAGCCATGACTGTAGAAGGAGGGCATCTCCATGATCGCTCGAAACTCACCTGGTGCTGCGCGGATACTATTCAAGTCATCTGGGATGTCATCTGTGGCCCACTGGCCATTTTCAAAGTCAACATACCCTGCTTTTGAGGGGCCATTGTTATGAACAGGTGGTTTCAGTCTTACTGGTTCTGGTCTTGCCTCCTGCCTGTTTTCTAACTTTATGACAGGTTCCTGACCATTCTCCACTTTTTCGGTGGTTACCAAGTTATTGGAGGCATTTGATGTGGGTATATTACAGGTGAGGAACTCTGTGTTTCTTTTGGTCTCAGGGATTGCAGCTGGAGCGATTTCAGGAACACTGTTCATATTTCTCTTGATTTGCATCCTCTCTCGCTTCTTGTCTGTCAAATGCCATATGGGAGGGGTTGTCCCTTGTCTATAGACATCCCCCTGCCTTTCCATGTCAATTAGCACGGCATTTATATCTCGGGCCTTGGTGAGGCCAATATTTTTAGCCAAATTCAGGGCAGAGGAGTCAGACACATTGAAGAGATAGTCGCAGATTTTCTCCTTGATCTCAGCCATGTCAAAAAACTCAAGAGGATCTTCCAAGGCAGATGTGGAGTTTCTGTCTTCAGGTTCCAAACTCGGCTCTGAGTTTGGGGCTCCTTGGCTATGACCGTCTGGTCTTACCACTCCACTGTGCTGGTTCCAAGCCTGAGCTGAGACTGCGATAAAAGGCTCAAGATCTTCTGAGACAGATGTGGAGTTTCTGTCTTCAGGTTCCAAATTCGGTTCTGAGTTTGGGGCTCCTTGGCTATGACCGTCTGGTCTTACCGCTCCCCTGTGCTGGTTCCAAGCCTGGGTGGAGACTACGATTTTCCACAAAGGGGGTGTTCCTGCCTCTTTCTGTAGCTTGCCCTTCTTTGCCAGGGAGTATAAAACTCGATTGATTTCTTTCTTTGGAGCCCCGAGTTTCCAAGACAGATCATGTGCTGTGGTGGCCTTCCCTTCCCCAAGCTCTTCCAAGAACTTTAAGATCCTTTGTTCCTGATCTTGGTTGATACTTAGTTCCTGGAAATGTGAGGAAAGGCAATCAACACTTCTCCGTGGCAGAATCCTGCCACGTGGTGAAGGATGCTGGAACCCTCTCTGGAGCCCCTGACTTCCGAGATGCACGCACCTGGGGACACCCCTGATATCCACTTGCCTGCCTCTGGTACTAGAGGCAGGTAGTACTGGAAACCTTGGCTGGAGTCCTGGGAGGGAAGGTGGCAGTGACGGTGTCTGCTTTCTAATCACCGGCGCTTCTGGGATCTGCCCCTTGAGAAACTCTATTTGCTTAAGCAGGAAACTATTGGGGGAAGATCCTGGCCCAGGTTGCTGGTATCTGAGCTTTCTGTGCTCATAGCCTTGAAATGGATGGGGGTAGTATCCGTTGAGGGAATACCCCTGCAGAATAAGACAGCGGAAAAGAAAATGAATTAGGGCTGCAGTGGTGAACCTGTGGAGGCCCCCCCTTTGCTGCCTGTGGAACAGCCCTTGATGGGCTGAGAAGGCAATTGAGCCATGGGCTTATGACTCAGCTAGGGTGACTCGCCTACCTCCTAAAACCTGTCTAGGGGCCTGCCAACAGGAACACGGAGAGGGGGGCAGGAGGCAAAGCACGCAGAGCTTCCAGGAGCACAGAGGTTCTGAGGCCTCAGCATAGCCTCTCCAGCAACCTAACTTACTTTTCCCTTTGATGGAATTTAAGGGAGTTGAAAAGGAAATTTTCTAGTCAAAACAATTACCCTTTTAAAATTAGAACAACAAATAAATGTTACTTTGTTCTGAAAACAAAAACAGAAACCTGAAATAACCAGTAAAATCACATGAAATAACCAAGGGAGACGGGACTAGGGAAGGGACGAGATGACCTCTCCTTGAGTCAGGCTCACTGGCGCACAGCTAGTGCACCTCTGCCCACCTGTCTCTAAGATCTATCGTTTGGATGACTATGACAAAAGAATAAATCTGATGGGATCAAACTGAACCCCAGTCCTCCAAGGCTGTAACAGTGCAGTAACAAAAACAACCTCCAGCTGGGAAAAGGCCACGGGACCTCAGAGTCATCTCTGTGGCTCTCCACTGCCATCCCGGGAGGATCAGAATTTGGTTTTCAGGGAGCTGGAGGGTTTCCTGATAAAAATGGCACACTGTCCTCACTGTTCAGTGTGGTACCCAGGCTCAGAAGGGATGCCAGAGACTTTTGCCCAAACCACCCAGGCTCTCCTGGATGTGTGGAGCTGGCAGCATCTGCTCCTCAGACCAGCCCTCCTTCCATAGCTACCTCCCCATAGCTGCTTCCACCGCATGTTCTTCTGAACCCTGACACACAGGGCATAAGCAACCCCATGTTCTCATCTGCACATTTACCAGAACACCGAGCACCTGTGACCCCTTTCCCCACCCACCCACCTGCAAACCAGTACTGTCTTCTCCCCAGGGCTGTTCATTGGAGGGTGATGGAGCCAAGAAGTACTTATAAGCCTGGGGGTGTCAGTAAATACCTTGCTTCCTTTCCCTGAGGCTTGCAGACTGGGAGAAGGGATTCTGGCTACATTTGCTCACACTCACCACCCCCTCCTCAGACTCTCCTGAAGGCAGCACAGGTAGAGCTGGGACCCTTTCTTGCATAACTCTAGTCTTCTACTCTTCCACATCCTGACACACTTAGGGGATTTTAGCATTCTTGTCAATCATTCTCACGGTGCCCTGGCTACAGGGATCCTTAACCCAGTGATCTCCATCTCCACCTTTCTGCCACACAACTGGCTTGTCTAGCTACTCCTTCATCTCACTATGACTGTAACCTAGGCCATCACACCAAGACCTCAAATCCTGCAACTCTTTTACAGTGGCTGACAAACTTTTTCTATAAAGGGCCAGATAGCTCTGCCACTGTAGCGCAAAAACAGCCTCACACAATATCCAAACCTTTATTTACAATTCATTTACCATGAAGTTTTATTTATAAAAACAGGTAGTCTGTACCTGTGGGCCATAGTTTCTTGACTCCTGCTCTTTTCTGATGGTGACTTCCCTGTGTTTCTACAACTTCCGCTCCTTACTCTGGTGAAACCTGCTCCTCGCCTGACCCTGGTGAAGCCGCCATTCAGTCACCCTGATTCTTCCCCACTCTGACTTCACGTACCTCCTTACCCCACCTGGATCTCATGTCAGTTCCCTTCTCCACCCAAGGCCCACTGTCTCCTTTTTCTTTTCCAAAGCTTCCCAATGGTACTGGAGAAGGACCCTGACTTATGCTAACAGGTCCCATAAAAATTCCTTCTCTTCAACTTCAGTTGGGTCTTCGCTGTGTGGTGGTCAATTCTGTTTAACAAACATGCGTTAGTTCACTGTGGATTGAGCGCTCTTCTTTTAAAAAATTCTCCTGCCAGGGTTTGGTGACACAGCACCAAAGGTCTTTCACCTTTTTTTTCTTCTTTGTCCCTTTTTCCTACCCCTTATAATTTTTTAATAGCTACTGTATTAACAGATCCACCCTTTATATAATCAGTCTCCAAGGTTTTAAGGACCTCTTCTTTCTTTATAATTTATTTCCTAGGTTGCTTTAATCACTGCCCGAACCTAAACTAGCCCTCTGAAGCAAAAACACTCAAATCTACTATGTCCAGCCACTACCTTGTGTGGGAGCTTAAGATCTGAATTTCCAACTATGTCGACAATCTGTCCACTTAAATATCCTGCCATAATTCAAGCAGCACATATTCTGAACCAAATTAATAGATCCCCTCAAACTCAGCTCCTCCTCCTGTAGTTCTTATTGCTAATGGCATCACTCTTCTCCTAGCCTACTAAGGCTAGAAACCCGAGTCATCTTTGCTGCCCGCCTCCTGGCCTCATCTCCTGGATCTAATCAGGTAGTTGCCAAGTCCCGCCTTGTCTGTCACCTCTGTACTGTCTCTTACATGTCTTCTTTCAGTTCCAGCCCCTCATTACCTCTTACTGGGCCACTGCAACGGCCTCTAATCTTCCTATCCCTCTACATGCCAATCCAGGTGGCACATCTCCCTCCACCGCCACCTATCACAACTCTGACCCTTTCCTTATAGAGCTCCTTAAATGCTACTTGCTTCAAGAAACTCCTTGATTCCCACTTTCTTCAGCCCTTGGGGTTTCCTCTCCTTGAGCTTCTCCCACTCAGTACCTGTTAAACCATTTACTTTACCTTGTATCAGAGTTACTGGATTTTTTTTTTTTTTTTTATGGCACAAACAGATTGCGGTGCCTGAAAGGTAATTAACATTAGGTGTCCTACAAGTTATATTCAACTCTCTATTCTCAACATTCCCAACACAGTATTGATGAAGGGCTTCAGCTGATTCCACGGTGAGCTCCTGGGGATCAAGGACTAACTTCAATCATCTCTGCCTCCCTAGCACTTGGCACAAAGTTGATTCTCAACAAACATTTGTTGAATTAATAACTGCATGAACAAGATGCCGCTATGCGCTATGCAAGCAATCATATCTTTTTCCCTGTTCCTCTTGCTGCACCCTCGCGCCCACCATATTGCTAGGAACAGAGGCAAATGTGTGTACAGAGTGAGTGCTGGCTCCCAGAGCTGAATTATGGGACTTAGGTGTTCTCCTATTAGCTCTTTGAATGACCTTGGGAAAAAAAACTGTGTTTCAAAGTGGCTAAAGTCAGTTAAAAGCTAAATGTTTTTTAAACTGATACTCTTGACTCAAATCTGGAAAATATTTTAATGTCTGTCTATAGAAGAGTTAAATTATGATACATTCATTCTGTGGAATAGTACTTACACAGTTATTTTTATTTTTTTGAGACGGAGTCTCGCTCTGTTGCCAGGCTGGAGTGCAGTGGCGTGATCTTGGCTCACTGCAATCAGGCTGGAGTGCAGTACGATCTCAGCTCACTGCAATCTCCGCCTCATGGGTTCAAGTGATTCTCCTGCCTTAGCTGGGATTACAGGCACGTACCACCACACCCAGCTAATTTTTGTATTTTTAGTAGAGACGAGGTTTCACCATGCTGGCCAGGATGGTCTCGATCTCCTGATCTCATGATCCGCCCTCCTTGGCCTCCCAAAGTGCTGGCATTACAGGCATGAGCTACTGCACCCGGTCAGTTATTTTATTTTTTCAAAATGTGTCACATCTATTTGTATTCACCTGGGGATAATTTAGGAACCATATGTTAAATAAAACAACAAAAAGTTGTAGAATATGTACATTATAATTTTTTTTCCCTAAACAAAAAGAGAAAATCCATGAATGTGTATGTGTGTGCACACAGGAATGAACACAGAGAAAAGGATATACAAATTTGCTAAAGGATATCTTAGGGCAGTAGGGTTAGAGGGAGAGGGGGAGATTAATTTTTCTTTTTGCCCCCTTAAATCCCCTAAAAACCAAGCCACCACTGAGAACAGCCATTTGGAAAGCTACTGAATAGGAGAGCAAGAAAGTGAGCAAGCAACCCATAGTGATCATTTCTAAATCTCTCAGCATCGCCTCTATGCAAATTACATAACAAGTTGTTTAACATTCATCGCTCCCCAAATTTCACTTTGATCTGGTCTCACTACCAGATCAAGAGATAAGCACTACCCCCCTTTGCCTTTATCACACAGGTTCCACAGTGTCATACACTGATACCTGTGCAGAAATGCTTTTCCTTCAAGGCAGACGTCCCTAATCCTTTCAAAGGAGTGGTATGTATGTATATCTTAACGAAATTGAGGTATATAATTTAGATACGGTAAAATTTATCCTTTTAAGTGTATAAATCTATGAGTTTTGACAATCGCCACCACAATCAAGATACAGAACATTTCTATTTCCCTAAAAAGTTTTTTCATGCCACTCAACAATCAACTTCTTTCTTGATACCCAGTCCCTGGCACCCACGGATCCACTTTCCATCCCTATAACTGTGTTTTTTTTCCAGAATGTCATATAAATGGACTCATATAGTATGCAGTCTTTTGAGTCTGGCTTCTCATGCTTAGCATAACGCACTTGTGAGTCACTCGTGTTGTTATCTGTAACAGTAGTTCCTTCTCACTGCTCAGCAGTTTATCTGTTAACCTGCTGAAGGACATTTGTGTTTTTCCAGTTTTTAACTATAATTCACAAAGCGGTTAACAAGCTTTCTCCTACAGCTTAAGAAGGGCCATTTTTAACTCCCGGACGGCCTTCGGGAGGTGGATAGGGTACGCTGAGGATAGTGTGCGCTGCTCAGAGTCCGAAAATTGTTCAAATGGGGCTAAAGCGGGGGTAGAGGGTTCCCAAGGGGCCCTAGCAGAAAGGGAGACGGGGTGTCTGCCTTGACATGGGCTCAGGCCTTCCTACTCAGATGGGGGCGCATTTTCCCTCAAGCCCTCTTCACTCACTGCTCCATTCTGCAGAATTAATAAGCAGGATACAAATTCACAAAATCCTAAATCAGCAATGCTGCTTGGCAAGACCACACACACACCCACACACAGACACAAACACACACACCCCCCACACACACGCTCTAACACTCACAAGACGCACGAATTCCTAAACCAGCAATGCTGCTTGGCAAGACGACACACACACTCACAAGACAGCACACGCTACGCACTCCAACACAAAGCCCTGTGAGGTTGTAAGACAAGCCCAGAAGGCGGCGAAGGTCCAGGGCCTGCCTGGCCGGCCCGGCTTACCTGCCGCGGGTTCATGGCGCCCGCGAGGCATTGCCCGACCCGACCCGCCGGCGGCACGACCCTGGCGCGACCGCTGGGCCGCGCCAGCCCCTCGAGGCCCCCACACCCCTGCTGCTCTGCACTACAAGTGGCCCGAGGCGTCGGCACGGGAAACTCTGCGGGTCTGCGAGCCGGGCCCAAGATGGCTCCGGTTCAATTTCGCTTTCGTTTCCTCGCAAAGCCTTCCCCTACGGAAAGTTTGGCCAAGAGGAGGGGCTTGAGCAAATCTTGCGCCAGTGCTTGGTTTCAGGTCGGTTGCAAGTCGAACCCCTCCCTTGCATGAGAACTACGGCAGGAACTTTTTTTTTTTTTTTTTTTGAGACGAAGTCTCACTCTTGTTGCTCGGGCTGGAGTGCAGTGGCGCAGTATCAGCTCACTGCAACCTCTGCCTCCCGGATTCAAGCGAGTCTCCTGCGTCAGCCTCCCGAGTAGCGGGGATTACAGGCGCGCACCATCACTCCCGGATTTTTTTTTTTTTCCAGTAGGAACAGGGTTTCACCACATTGGCCAGGGTGGTGTCGAACTCCTGGCTTCAAGTGATCCGCCCACCTCGGCCTCCGAAAGTGTTGGGATTACAGGCGTCAGCCCCCCGCTCGGCTGGTACTCTTCTTTAGGAAAACCGCCGTTCCTAATTAGTACCGAGCTCCTAATTCCCCGCACAGGCCTTAGGCAGAGCAAAAGAAAAACAAAGGCACGCAAAACTTCAGGCCAGAAACAGCATGAGGCCCTGTCCTCCCTCCCTCTGCGCCAGTGCGGTGGTGGCCGCGTCGCCAATGTGGCGGGGTAGGAGTTGGGGGCGGGAGCGCAGATCTCTTCAAACGACGAAGGTCCCCACCGTGGGACCTTGTTAATGCTCCTACTATGTTACAAACTTAAGCAGATGCCAGCCAGTAAAAAGCACCAAGAGTAGCAACAGCAGCAGTGAACAATTTAGGATCTAGGTCATAAAAACTATCCCACCAGGCAATGGTTAAGTACTTGACATCTCCCTTAATCTTCACAACAGCCCTCCAAGGTAGGCATTATTCTCACTTTGCAGGTGTAGAAACCGAGGCTTGACTAAGGCCACGCTACTGCTAAATTCAGGTCTGAAGGCGGAAAGCTCAGTCTTCGGGGCTTCTCTACATTCATTCAAATTACATCATTACTTTCAAAAAGATAACTTTTGTTATCTGGAGGGAAAAAAGTCAGATTTGCTTCATGGTCAGGATTCTTCTTTCTTTCTTTCTTTCTTTTTAATTCGGAGTTTCGCTCCGTCGCCCGGGCTGGAGTGCAGTGGCGCAATCACCGCTCACTGCAAGCTCCGCTTCCCAGGTTCACGCCATTCTCCCGGCTCAGCCTCCTGAGTAGCTGGGACCACAGGCGCCCGCTGCCACGCCCCCGCTATTTTTTTGTATTTTTTAGTAGAGACGGGGGTTTCACGTGTTAGCCAGGATGGTCTCGATCTCCTGACCTCGTGATCCGCCCGTCTCGGCCTCCCAAAGTGCTGGGATTAAAGGCTTGAGCCACCGCGCCCGGCCCCCTGTGTTTAATCTTAATTTTACCCCCCTGCTTCTGAGATTACAAGGCAATCCCTTTATAGCAGGATTTCCAGCTGATGCCCTTTTACGGTGTTAGACACTCCAAATTAACATTCCCTTGCAGGCTGGGCTCTGTCTTCCTTCTGGGCCTTTGCACATTCTATTCGTTGGCCTAGCATGCCTCCTCCACTGCTTCCAGTGAAGCAACCTTTCAAATCTACAAGGGAGGCCTTACCCACAGCAGGTAGGGGGAGGGGAGGGGGAGCAGGTGCTGTTTGTGGTTTCTTACTCCACGCTTCTCGAGTTACTGGGCACCTATCCCTAATAGGGCACTTGTACATTCCGCTAAAAACGCCCCATTCGATCATTTAACAAAACTTTACTAAGCACCTAATTATGTGGCAGATACTGTGTTAAGCACCCAGGATATGACACAAATAAGAGTGCCATCCTTTAGCTAGTCTCGTGGGGAATATGGATGCCTCAGTAATCACAATTATCATGTATTTCTTGTTCATATATCTGCCTCTAGAATTGTCAAGTCATCTCCTCGGGGGCAGGCAGCATATTTTATATCCCTATTTCGCCTTCAGAGGGCTGGTTAATTGAAAGAATAACAGACCACTCAGTAGGTATAACAAGGGCAAAACAATCCAAAGACAACTTCACAGGAGTTAACAAAATATCAAACATATGAAAAGGTCCTCAACCCCATCACATCAGAGAAATGCACAGTATAGCTACAGAAAGCTACTGTCCATTCACCAACAGACAGCATTAGCCAACTGATCAGACCAGTGGCAGCAAGGATGCAGAGCAGCTCCTAGTCACTACAGGAAACCAGCTTACCATTATCTAGAAAGGTCTGACTATACACACCCCAAGAAGTTCATAGTTGCATTATTTATAATGTCTGTAATAGCCCCCAAACTGGAAACAACCCAAATGTCCATCAAAAGTAAAATGGATAAATAGTGGCATATGCCTATGATGGAATAGGACACAGCAACAAAAATGAAAGATCTATGCATGCAACAAGGTAGCTAATTATCTAAATATGATACTGAGTGGGAAAAGCCATATGTATACTATATGGTCCCACTTACAGAAAGTCCCAAGCCAGGCAAAACCGAACTATAGTATGCTCTGCATAAAAGACAAAACGAGACCAAGCGCGGTGGCTCACACCTGTAATCCAGCACTTTGGGAGGCCAAGGTGGGCAGATTACGAGGTCAGGAGATCAAGACCACCCTGGCCAACATGGTGAAACCCCGTCTCTACTAAAAATACAAAAACTTAGCTGGGCCTGGTGGCAGGCGCCTATAATCCCAGCTACTGCAGAGGCTGAGGTGGGAGAATCGCTTGAACCAGGGAGTCGGAGGTTGCAGTGAGCCAAGATTGTCCCACTGCACTCCAGCCTGGGGACAGAGCAAGACATCTGTCTCCAAAAAAATAAAAAGACAAAATTGTGGTTAATTACTTCTAGGTAGAAAGGTGGGAGTTTTGACTGGGAAGAAATATTTTGGGTACTGGTGATGTTCTAGCTCTTGACTTGGGTAGCGGCTACATATGTTTGCTTTCCAATAATTTAATTATACATTTATGTTTTATTCACGTTTCTGTATATATATGCTGTATTTCACAAATTTAAAAGCTAAAAACAAACAAGAACCACAACAAACTCTTGCTGTTGCAATTCCAGTCCACTTCCCATGTTTTTTTTTCCTTCGTTTAAGTAACAGGAGTTATATCTTACCTCTGCTTTGTCTTCAGGCAAGACAATCTAAAAGCCTTTAACCCTTCTTCAGAAATGATCCAGAAAAGCTTTAATCACAACTACTGTGTGAGGGAAACTGGACCGCTGCTCCCCCCATCCCTTTTAATCTAACATAGGACACAGTGGTGAAGCAGCGACCTTTCCTTAACAGAAGGTCAGTTTATGCCTTGAAAGAACAACTCCTATTGTCATTTAATCTTAGCAGCTCAAGTAACTGCAGTCTTATTCATAAACGTTTTTTCTCCTCCTCCTCCTCAGTAATTGTTTTAACTCCCCCAAGGTTGAGAGGTGGTGATGTCTTTTTTTTTGACTGTTCTATTGTAGAAACCTGACAAGTTGGATGAAGGTCTTTAAAAAGTAAACAAAAGTAATAGGTTTATTTCAGAAAATACAGACCAGCAAACACAATAAAAATCACCGATTGTTAATTCATCATTCATCCGTGCCTACCCTTTCAGCGTTTGTAAAGGCACCACCAACACTCCAAGGCACCGCCAACACATGGGTGGTCAGTCCTCTCCCAAGGGAGGAGCTCTTCCTATAAAGAAAGGCTCACCTCCCCAGGGGCCTGTGAAATGACCCCAGATGTGTCTATACCACCTAGGGTTACTTATTAAAAACCACCTAAATGATTAAGAGTTACTCTCTAAAAATGAAGCACTCAGAAACTCAGTATTCTCAGAAGTCTGGCTTCCACATAGCTGTGCCAAGCTCTAGCTCCATAACTGCATTCAGGGGGTGAGACTTCCCCACTTACAGGAAAGGACATGCTATTATCAAGGTTCCTGAGTTGGTTTTGTTTTCCAATCCCTGCCATTTTTGCTTTTTAACTATAAGTAACTGTTAGTCTGGCTTAGTAATTTTTTTTTTTTTGAGACGGAGTCTCGCTCTGTTGCCCAGGCTGGAGTGCAGTGGCCGGATCTCAGCTCACGGCAAGCTCCGCACCATTCTCCTGCCTCAGCCTCCAGGACTACAGGTGCCCGCCACCTCGCCCGGCTAGTTTTTTGTATTTTTTTAGTAGAGACGGGGTTTCACCGTGTTAGCCAGGATGGTCTCGATCTCCTGACCTCGTGATCCGCCCGTCTCGGCCTCCCAAAGTGCTGGGATTACAGGCTTGAGCCACCGCGCCTGGCCCAGTAATTGTTAATTTGGTTTGTTGTGGATCTTCTGTTTAACCTTACTGCGTGCAAGGATACATATTTACAACAGTCTTTTTTAGTCTATAATTTCCTATAAGCAGACTTTACTACACATATGGGCTATATCCAATTGGAACGTCTATCTCCCTGTCTACTGTAAAGCAGATGTCTGCAAACTCCTTCAGTATTTGCTCATACAGTGATACTGGGACAGAAATGTACTGCATGTGAATGTATCCTAAACAATCTGTAACATATTATCAAAGAAAGTAATAAATTACTCAGTTAAGTACCAGGGCATCATTTTAGAATAACTCTTAGGAAGTGCACAGCAAGCAATTCAGAGTTGCTAGGCAAAAATTTATTGCCCTCCTTTTTTGTTACTGTTGTTTCTCCTCAATTCTTTATCATTGAGTTTTTTATTTCACTAAAACAGCTCCTAACAATCAACATTAATTTTCTTTTTTTTTTTTTGAGACAGAGTCTTGCTCTGTTGCCCAGGTTGGAGTGCAGTGGCGTGATCTCAGCTCACCGCAACCTCCACCTCCCAGCTTTAACTGATTCTCCTGCCTCAGCCTCCCAAGTAGCTGGGACTACAGGCATGCGCCGTCATGCCTAGCTAATTTTTGTGTTTTTAGTAGAAGTGGGGTCTTGCCATGTTGGCCAGGCTGGCTGTGAACTCCTGACCTCAGCAGATCTGCCTGCCTCAGCCTCTCAAAATGCTGGGATTACAGGCGTGAACCACTGCTCCCGGCTACAACTGGCTTTTGAAGTTACAAGAAAGCAAGAAATGTGGCCAGGTGCAGTGGCTCATGCCTGTAATCCCAGTGCTTTGGGAGGCTGAGGCGGGCAGATCAACTGAGGTCAGGAGTTCGAGACCAGCCTGACCAACATGCAGAAACTCCGTCTCTACTAAAAGTACAAAATTAGCCGGGCGTGGTGGCACATGCCTGTAATCCCAACTA
This sequence comes from Colobus angolensis palliatus, assembly GCF_000951035.1. Classification (NCBI taxonomy): domain Eukaryota; kingdom Metazoa; phylum Chordata; class Mammalia; order Primates; family Cercopithecidae; genus Colobus; species Colobus angolensis. The sequence goes on from NW_012121487.1 coordinate 1,514,961, forward strand.
CTAGGGAGGCTGAGGCAGAAGAATCACTTGAACCTGGGAGGCGGAAGTTGCGGTGAGCCAAGATCGCGCCATTGCATTCCAGCCTGGGCAACAAGAGCAAAACTCCATCTCAAAAAAAAAGAAAAAGAAAAGAAAGAAATACCTCAGATACACCCAGAAGAAAAAGAGGTATCTAAGAGCTATTAAGTGCCTTTGTCCAATCCAGTAAGTAATCTAGTAACAAAGAAAAAAAGTGGTATTTATCAACTTTTGTTGTGCCAGGCTTAAGTATTATATAATAAAGATATAACATTTGTAATAATATTACATATGTAAAATAATACTAATAATAATGACTAACAGGCCTGTGTACATCTTTTGCAAGTATGTATAACCAATAAATGTACATTCAGTCTGATAATTACCCCACAAGGTGACCCTATACAACTTGTGGTTTTATACATTATATCCTGACACCCTTAAGCCGCCTCTCCGATGCTAGATTGGTCTTGGATGCAGCACCTGACTGACTTCTGGCCGGGCTCTGGCCAACACAGGCGTTCAGCTACTGGCCTACATTTGGGTTCTACTGAGTGGGGACCGAAAGTGGGAGATCTCCCATCCTCTTCTTCCCTAGGATTCAGATCCACCCTGTGGGGGCTGCTCTCAGTCCCAGCCTCATGCAAGAGCAATGCCCCCATCTCCATGGCTTGTAGAAAACAGGAGGGGACAATCACAGTCCTGTCCTGGGCAGGCTCAAGGCAGCCACTGCCCTGAGTTCTGCAGTGTTTCTCAGGGAAATAGGCTGATTTCACCAACAGCCAATTTGCAGAAAGTCAATTTGCCAAATGGTCAATTCCTTGAATAACCAATTTATGAAACAACCAGTATGTTGCATTTACTTTTTTCTTAAATCTCCCTAGTCTTAATTGACCAGTTTTTATTCTGTCTTCTTAATAGAATTTAGAGGAAATGTGCTCTGCTGTCTCCCTACTGCTGCAGAGCAGAAGATTGAGGAGAAAACTGAGGAGGCAAAGGGGTAGGATGGAGGGGCTTTTGTAGAACTTTCAGTGAACTGGTTTTCTTGGAATTTGACAGAGAGCCATTTCCAAGTGACCACTTGTCTTTAAAAGCGTTTCTTTTAGTGTTGGCAAGTTCAAAAAAATTTCCATCTACACACACAGAGGAGAGGGCCATGTGAAGACAGAGTAGAGAATGATTTGAAGATGCTGGCCTTGAAGACTAGAGCAATGCGGCCGCAAGACAATCAATGCCAGCACCCACCAGAGGCTGGGAGAGGCAAGGAATGGATTCTCCCCTACAGCCTCTGGAGGGAGCACAGCGCTGCCAACACGGCCCAGTGATAGTGATTTCAGATTTTTGGCCTCCAGCACTGTCAGATAATAAATTTCTGTTGTTTTAGAACACCTAGTTTGTGGTTATTTGTTACAGCAGACAGCCATGGGAAACTACTACAGCATCTTTGCTGGGCAGTACAAACCAGGGAGCTCCAAGTCCAGGGCTGCCAGAGGCTTTGCTAGGCCAGACAGGAATTTCTGCATTTGGGTACATCAAAGGGAAAAGGCCAAAACAGACTAGATGTCATAGATGTACTTAGACACAGCCATGATGTCCTTTTTTTTTTTCCAAACAGACAAGGTCTCTGTCACCCAGGCCAGAGTGCAGTGATGCAGTCATGTCTCACTGCAATCTCAAACTCCTGGGCTCAAACAATCCTCCTGCCTCAGCTTCCTGAGTGGCTGGGACTACAGGTACATACCACCATGCCTGGCTAATTAAAAAAAATTTTTTTCGTAGAAATAGGGCCGTACTATGTTGCCCAGGCTGGTCTCGAACTCCTGGGCTCAAGCGATTTGCCTGCCTTGGCCTCCCAGAGTGCTGGAATTACAGGTGTGAGCCACCATTCCTGGCCACATTTTTTAGTTAAACCAAATAGTACAGCCTTCTCATTATTGTCCAACAGAATTAGAGCTTTTAGTTTTGTCTGATTTCATTTTTTTTTTCTAGGAAGATACCATTAATTTGTATTTTTTAAATGATGAAAATAAATCATCTGTGAAATAAATAAATTTCCAAGGCAATAAAATAAAATGCAGACAAACTTTTAGTAAGATTGTGTTTTGTGATTACAACCTCCTAACCGGTTTCCCCGCATGTACTTTCGCCTCTTTTCTATCCAGTCTTCTCGACACAGCTTGTGTGATCTCTGAAAACCAAAATCTGATCATGTTATGCATGAATTCAAGAAAATTCTAAACTAGCAATTAAAGGGGGAGGGGGAACACAGGGAGATGGGTTCCAAGAGGGGACAATGGAGGCTTCAGCAATACAGATAAGGTTCTGGTTCAGGGGAAGGTGTTAGGTTCACGCACATTCATTTCGTTATTATATTTCAGTGATACGTATATGCTGCAGGAATCTTTTATACAAATCAAATATTTACATTATTAACAAAAAAATACTTTGATGGCTTCCCAATGCTCTAAAGATAAAGGCAAATATCTTTACACAATGGCTCCAAGGCCTTACATGGCCTAGCCCTGCCACCTTTCTTCCTTCTGTTGGACCATGCCCCATCTCTCTGTCCCCCAGCCTCCCTGAGCCTTCTTTCCCTCCCTCTAGATTGCCATGCTCCCTCCTGCCACATACTTGCCCCTCTCTCTGGATTATTTCCCATCCTTTTCACTATACTGTGATTTGCCCTTCAGATCTCTGTGTAGTCCACACTTCTGGAGGAAGAGCTTGAGCTCTAACCCCTACCCCCTCCCACTACATGCTTACAAAACCCCCTCCTCTCTTTTGGAACATATTTACATTTGTAATTTTACATTTCTTCATGTGGTTTTTTTGGTAAATATCCATCTCTCTTACTACAAGTTCCAAGAAGCTAGGGTTATACTAGTGTTTTGCTTTCAGCGTGCTCAAAAATATTTACTGAAAAACTCAACATGCGCATTTCCCTCAAGAGACAGTCCATAGCTTTCAGACTCCCAGATAGATCTGTGTACCCAAATCGAAGGTTAAGAGGCACGGCTCTAAAGACTTTGTTCTTTCCACTGTTGTACTTCAACTCTGGCTTATGTCTTTCTGACCTGGCCTACTGCCCTCTCCAGCACTTCTCTCTGGAGTTCTAGTGGAAAATGGGTATCTCAGAGGAGGGCTAAAGTTCCCAATATGGAGTACAGTAAAAAGTTAAAAACTACAAAGTGATGAATCCCAACACGGCTGCCTAGCCAGTGGACTGGACTTCTACCAAAACAATGACTGGGGCACTATTATCCTGACTTATAGACACAGTGAGAGATAACTTATCAAAAGCCCCTGCAAGCATCCTGTCCTGCTTGTTGCTTAGACAGTGCCTAGTCCAGATAACACTGGCCAATAAGTAGCATTTGGAGACTTTGATTCCCTAATATGGGACAGAGACTGTGAGTTTTAAAAACCTACCTCTTCCCTCATTGCCACCCCCAAAGCTTACATCTCAGAGCCTAACTTTTGCACTGAACTGGTTCTCTGCTGGGCAGTAAAACTTCTGCTTAGCATATCAATCTTTGATGCCAGAGTCTAGATTCTTTTTTTTTTTTTTTTGAGACGGAGTCTCGCCCTGTCGCCCAGGCTGGAGTGCAGTGGCCCGATCTCAGCTCACTGCACGCTCCGCCTCCCGGGTTTACGCCATTCTCCTGCCTCAGCCTCCCGAGTAACTGGGACTACAGGCGCCCACCACATCGCCCGGCTAGTTTTTTTGTATTTTTTTTAGTAGAGACGGAGTTTCACCGTGTTAGCCAGGATGGTCTCGATCTCCTGACCTCGGAATCCGCCCGTCTCGGCCTCCCAAAGTGCTGGGATTACAGGCTTGAGCCACCGCGCCCGGCCCAGAGTCTAGATTCTTACTGTAACAAAGTTCAAAGAAGGCAGGCATTGTGGGCAGAGGTGGGATTCTGCATGGAAGTGATTGACGCTAATGATCACCTTTCCCCCCTAAGCTGATTAAACCAACATGAAACCTCTTCCAAACAGGAAGATGTGAGAGGATACTTAATATAATAAAGGCCATCTATCATAAATCAACAGCCAATATCATATGTAGAATGGAACAGTTAGACACTACCACTCAAATGAGAAACAAAAAGGCGGGCTACCATTACCATTGCTATTTTCCTTAATTCTAAGATGCACTGCTTTTTACATCCTAACATTTCTGATATTGGAATATGAATTATAGTATAAGTATACATTTAATACAGTGCCCCCCAAATCTGTTATTAAATCAATAGCATGTCCTTGTGCTCAATGGTCTTAAAATAAAAGAAATATGGTATTTAACACATGTTTACTATATATATTTAATATATTTTATACATATGAAAATTCTTACATATTCTACATTACAAAACAAAAAGATAAACTATTAAAAAGAAAAACAGATTATTTGCAGATGATATCATCATAACCCTAGTTGATCTAAGAGCATCAAGTGAAAAACTCTTAGAACCAATACCAGTCAAAGAATATGGTTGAATATAAGAGAAATATATAAAACACAATAGCTTCTTTATATGCAGGGAAAATTACCATATTCTCAATAGCAAATAAAACATTAAAAAAAAGAACTATCTAGGAATAACCCTAAGAAATGTGAAGCGCTTACACGTGGAAAATTACAAACTCTGCTGAGGAATATGTCTTAAATAAAAGGACATACCAGTCTCAAATGTGATGGCAGAATACTTTATGAATGCTAATTAATACCAAATTAAATAACGATTTACTGCAAATACTATGAGGCTGGGGCAGGAAGGAGTGGATACCTGACAAAATGATTACTCTAAAGTTCAGATGCATTGGTCATTGATGGTCATTGGATGGGAATAAATAAATATGGTTCAGGTACAAGAGCAAACAAAACAGTTTTTTTTAAAAATGAAGACAGCTATGCTAATTAAACCAAGGCAGCACTGGTATAAAGCAAGGGTAGGGCTTCAGACTAACAGAAAAGAACCACCTCCCTCCAAACAGAGCCTAGTGTGTGCAGAAATCCAATGCAAGAGGAGGAACCAAAAACAGCAGTGAGAAGTGGGCTAACTGGATGGCTATTTGAAAAAAAAAAAAGTCTAGGGTCTAGCCTTATATTAATAAGCCAAAACAAATCGCAAATGTATTGAAAGACTAAGTGTAAAAAAATTAAATAAAAACACCAAGAAACAGGCTGGGCGTGGTGGCTTATGCTTGTAATCTCAGCACTTTGGGAGGCTGAGGCAGCTGGATCACCTGAGGTCTGGAGTTTGAGACTAGCCTGGCCAACATGGTGAAACCCTGTCTCTACTAAAAATACAAACATTAGCCAGGCATGGTGGTGGGTACCTGTAATCTCAGCTACTAGGGGGGCAGAGGCAGGAGGATCGCTTGAACCCAGGAGGCAGAGGTTGCAGTAAGCCGAGTTCGTGCCACTGCACTCCAGCCTGGGCGACAGAGTGAAATACCATCTCAAAAAAAAAAAAGAGGCAGATAGTGCTAGTGGCCTATGCTAGAACCATGCCTCCCTTTCTGAGAGTACCGTGATTCTGTCCACTTTCCTAAGAAGGCCAGTTTCCCTCCCCAGCCCCAGAGGAAGGATGTTAATTAATCTAATCTAATCCAGTATTGAGGATTCCACTTCTTTTGCCAGTGATACATGTGAAACATTTGTGACCAGCAAACCACAAAAACAATCTGTCTGGGGCTGTCTGAGAGAAAGGGCTCCTCGCTGGGAATAAGTGATGTCCAGAGGGATGGCAAGGCAGCAGGCTGGAACACTGCTGGGTTGCTGAATCAACCATCATGGGAACTGCTCTATCTGTACGAACCAACACAACACTGCCTGAAAGACCAAAATACTCCTGATGATGTCTGAGAGGTGGGCTAATCTGTGATTTTATTGACTTTTTAATAGCTTTCTATAATTTTCAAGTTCTTTTTAATAATAAAGCATGTATCACCCTCAAAATAAGAAAAGGAAGGTTAATAAGAACAACAACAACAACAACAACAAAACCAACTACTTACTGCATGAATCTTGCCCTTATGAAGCTCACAGTCTAGTAATGGGAACAGTCATGTAAATAACTGACTAGAATATGTGATAAAACCACAATGGGATGTCACTTCACGGCTACAGAATGGCTAAAATAAAAAAGAATCACAATACCTAATGTTGGTGAGGATATGGAGCAAACTAGCATTTTTGTATACCGTGGGAACATACAATGGTACAACCATTTGAGAAAACTATAAGGCAATTTCTTCTAAGGCTAAACCCAGCATTTATATTCCTGGGTACTTACCCAAGAAAAATGGCCACAAAATGCTTTGTACAAGAATGTTCATAGAACCAGGAGCTGGAGGATGAAGGGAAAGAGGAGCTGTTAATGCATATAGTTTTAGATCTGCAAGATGAGAAAGTTCTGGAGATTTGTTGCACAACAATGTGACTATACCTACAATGTGACTGTACCTACAATGTGACTATACCTAACACTACTGAACTGTACACTTAAAAATGGTTTAAGGGCTGGGCGCAGTGGCTCATGCCTGTAATCCCAGCACTTTGGGAGGTCGAGGTGGGTGGATCACGAGGTCAGGAGGTCAAGACCAGCCTGGTCAAGGTGGTGAAACCCCATCTCTACTAAAAATACAAACATTAGCCAGGCATGGTGGTGGGTGCCTGTAATCCCAGCTACTTGGGAGGCTAAGGCAGATAATTGAATCTGGGAGGTGGAGGTTGCAGTAAGCTAAGATCGTGCCACTGCACTCCAGCCTGGGTAACAGAGCAAGACTCCGTCTCAAAAAAAAAAAAAAACAAAAACAAAAAAACATATATACATATGGTTTAAGATGGTAAATTTTATGTTGTATATTTTACCACAATAAAAGACAGGAAAAAAACTGTTCATAGAGGACAGGCGCGGTGGCTCACGCCTGTAATCCCAGGACTTTGGGAGGCCGAGGCGGGCAGATCATGAGGTCAGGAGATCGAGACCATCCTGGCTATCACAGTGAAACCCCATCTCTACTAAAAATACAAAAAGTTAGCCGGGCGTGGTGGCGGGCACCAGTAGTCCCAGCTACTGCAGAGGCTGAGGCAGGAGAATGGCGTGAACCCGGGAGGCGCAGCTTGCAGTGAGCTGAGACTGTACCACTGCACTCCAGCCTGGGTGACAGAGTGAGATTCCTCCTCAAAAACAAACAAACAAACAAAAAAACCGAAAAAAACTGTTCATAGAGCTTTATTCTTAATAGCCCCAAATCGGAACAACTCAAATGTCAATCAACTAAATGAATAAATAACTTGATGCATATTCACACAATAGATACTGAACATGCAACACGGTTGATCCTCACTGAAAGAAGCCACACACAAAAGCACATACTGACATGAAATTTTAGAACAAGCAAAACTAATCTAATCTATAGTGATAGATATCAGACACCAATAGTGTTGGCCTTTGTGGGTAGTGGTGACTAGAAAGGGCCATAGGGGAGCTTTCTGAGGTAATGAAAAATGTTTTACTTCTTGATTTGGATAGTTAAATGGTATATATTTTTGTTAAAATACATTGAAAGGCACACATAAAATCTGTGCACAGAGGTACACATAGATATACCCCCATGAAAAAAGTCTTAGGGAAATAGTGAGGAAGGGGAACTGGAAGAGGCTGAATTCCTCATCTTGGCTACATGCTGAAAAGCTGTTGTCAGGCATGAGTGCCTCTTTAAACCAGACAGCCATACATAAGTATCTTTTCATGCGGCAATTTATGGAAACACTAAGAATACTAAAATTATGATTATCTATGTGAATCTTAGTTTTGTCAAGCAAGCTTTTTACTATTCTAATAAATTATTTAAAAAGAAAAAATATAAGTACAGTAATATAAACATCCTTAAAACAAAACATAGACCTTTAATTAAAACTGATTTTATTTAAAATATTATACTATTTTCATCAAATATCTTGTTAAAATCTGAAATAAAACTGAATGCTAGCTTTTTAAAAGTCATATGTAAAAATGCAAGCCATAAAAAAAAAAACTAGAACACAGAATAAGAAAAAAACCTTTTTATGCTCACAAGCAAAAGAAATCAAAAAGGATAAAATCTGTCTACAAAAGAATGAAAATTAGATTTGTATTTTTAATGATAAAGCCAAAATTAGATGACAAACAATAAACTAAAAAAAATTCACTGCAAACAAAATTGTTTGCTTTTTATGAGGGCAAACTCATGTTTTTTAGAATATTTGTATATTTTAAAAATCACTTAAACGCAGTAAGTGAATAGACAAAACATTCACCAAAAATTTAAAAAGTAAAAATAAAAATGGCTAAGTATGGGTAAAAAGGGCTCAAACGTAATTATAATAAAAAATGCAAATTAAAATGAGATGCTATTTCAAATTTTGTTAAGATTTTCCTTTTTTAGTAAAATATTCAGTTCTGGAGAGGAGGGTAAGGTGAGGGAGAGGCACAGTAAGTACTCAGGCATTGCTGATGGCAGTGGAAACTGGTATTCACTTTTTAGGAAGCAAATCAGGACTAAGCACAACAGAGTACTGCAGCTAGACTGAAACTGCCGCTTGGATATTTAGAGTAAGAGCAGGGTTAAATAATAACCCTGTCATTTCAAGTGTCTATTTGTATGAAAAGTACTTTTTGTTATTGTCAAAAGAAAGAAAGAGGTATTTTTTCCCTTTCTTCATGTGTTGAGGGGTGGGTGTGGCGTGGCTAGGGTTCCCACAGATAAGGCATAACATGTAACCAGGAAGATGGATGTGCTCTGCAGGGGCCTGAGGATGTGGGTTTAGGCCCTCCCTGGGAGAGGGCTGAAGACAGACACTTGAGCAGCCCATGTCCTGAAGAGCAGAGTGGGCTCTGAGCCACTGGTTCCCCACCTGGCTCTGCTACATATCCTGTGGCAGAGCATGGCTGCATTTGGGTGAAGACCAAACAAAGGTGATGAGATGCAGTATAATTACTAGCTATGGCTGTAAAATCTCGAGGAAAGGGCAGGCACAAGACCTATATCAGGCTGTTAGATAGCTCTAATGGAGGGCGAGATGGACTAGATGCAGAGTAGTCTTATTTCTGTTCTTGAGTGTTTTGGTATTTAAAAAGAAAAAAGTTTTAAAGTTGACAACCCTTGGTCCCCAAACTCCAGTCCAAGAGTGAGTTGCTATTTATAAGGGACTAAGAACAGTGTCTGTCACCTTGTAAGTTCTTAAATAAATTTTTAAAAATAAATACTCCAAGGAAAGGGCCTGAAAATATGGAGAAAGCCTTAATATATAACCCATCAAAGTTCAGAAAGGTTTGAGAGGAGTGAAACATCACACAGGGTAGAATTTCCAGCTGGAGACTCCTTGGGCCTGACCTCTGCAGGTTCAAACACATATGGGTAGAGGTGTGCTGCCTTCCTGGGATGCCATGGTACTCAAGTTTCAGATCTTTACAGTGAGAAGTGTATCTATCATGCAGACTGGAATGTTCATCAACATAATGCCAGCATTTTCTTCCTGTGGGAAGATTTCCATTCATTCATTTAATAAACATTTACTGAACATATACTATATGCCAGTATGAGGCACTGTCCTAGGCCTCAAGGTAGTTTTGTTTTGCTTTGATAACAAAGAAAATTCCTTTCCACATTGTTCTCATGGAGCTAATGAGAGACAGTCAATGGGGAGAGACAGGCAATAAAGAAATAAATATACAATGTCAGTTATGAGTGCTATGAAGACAAATAATGCTAGCTAAGAGTAGGAGATAAGGAATACAAAGCAAAGGGCACTCTGTCCTCAAGGGGCTCTCAGTCTAGTGGAGAAATGACCAATAAACAGACAATTATCAAACAGAAATAAAATCTAAAAGGGGGTTGTGCTCAGGTGTTTATTGGAGCAGAGAGAAGGGATGCCTCGCTCATTAAGGAAGGTGTCAATGAAGGCTTCTGGGAGAAGCATGACCTGAATCTATAAGGATCACCTAGATGAAGCAATGGGGAAGGGCAACCCAAACAGCAGATGCAAAGGTACAGAAAGGACAGAGAGCACATAATGGATACCACAGTGGGAGTCTAAGTTTGATGGACAAACACAACCCACTGGATTCATTCCAGTTGGAATGTTCTAGAAGGACCCCAAAGAAGTGAGATAAGAGCACACATGTAAGCACACATGTGTGCATACACACACCCCTGCAGTAGTCATGTGCCGTTTCTGCCTGCCTAGGACTTCTGAACTTCCCATCCCATAAGGTTATGGAGGGGCAGTTTACTTTCTCATCCCAGGAGTGAGTCTATGATGCAGACCTCTCCAATTGTGGTCTCCCTGTTTCCTTGTCAGCAATGGTTAGCTTACAATGCTAAAAGACAGCCATCAGGTCATAGGCTTGGGGTTGCTGACTGGGAGCTTTTTCAGTATGCATAGAGAAAGCAGCAAGAAGGCCGGGCGCGGTGGCTCATGCCTGTAATCCCAGCACTGAGGTCAGAAGTTCAAGACCAGCCTGGCCAACATAGTGAAACCCTGTTTCTACTAAAAATACAAAAATTAGCTGCAGGTAGTGATGGGTGCCTGTAATCCTAGCTACCCAAGAGGCTGAGGCAGGAGAATCCCTTAGACCTGGGAGGTGGAGATTGCCGTGAGCCGAGATCGTGCCACTGCACTCCAGCCTGGGCGACAGAGCAAGACAAGCAAGACTCCATCTCAAAAAAAAAAAAAAAGAAAGAAAGAAAAGAAAAGAAAAGAAAGCAGCAAAAGAGAATGAGGTCAATAAACAAAACGGAACGGAGAAAGGAAGGACCAAGAAAGCCCTCATGACATCATTTTAGACCCAGGATCCAGCCATGCCTAAAGTTGCCTTTGGACTTTCTAGTTAAATAATCAAAGGGAGGAAAAAAACTGTTTTTGCTTAAGTTAATTTACACTGGGTTTGTGCCACTTGCAAGTAGATTAATATATAGTCCTTTTGGAGAAGAGCTTCATTCTGTGTGCATGTGGCAAGGGGTGGTACAGAAGGAAAGAGAGGCTGATGTCAGAGGGTCTCACCTATTAAGTCTGATAAATATGGTGAAATAGGTAGCTTCAAGGTAACCAGAGGGTATAGAAGCAGCAACTAGACCTCCTTGGATGGAGAAACTGAGAAGTGTGTGTGTAAGTCACAGTCTATATGGATGGGTTATATAAATTTTGTATGTTCCTAATAGTTCACTATGCAACCATAAGTCATCTTTAAATATCTTTAAGACACAGACTAGCTCATCAAAAATACCAGGAATATCATCTGTTTGAAACTAGTGTACTATTCCTACAATGAATGCACATCAATCACAGGTCTTTCCCAAATATTTAATTTTGAGACAAATATAATATTTTGAACTCTTTATCCCTGATGTGAAACAACCATCCAGTGCTCTCCAGAAAACTCAAGCAGTTGTACCCATTAAGGTCCAAGTCTAACAGATGTTATAGCAAAACAAATTGCTCTATCTCAGGAGATTACTACAGAAGCCCAAAAGCTCAGATTCCGTTGTTCACATGTCTGAGAACTCTAATCAGTTGGTCACAGATAATACTACCAATCTTGGTCTGAAACAGAGCTTCAAATCTTTAAATCCAAGAATCAGAAAAATGCTCATATTACAGTGTGTTATAGTATAAAATTAGCTGGCTTAAGGAGCCTTTGTGTAATAAGCACTGGGCCTCCTTCTGGCAGAAATAACAATGCCTCAGGATTTCTTTTTTCCACAAGCATTTTCCAAATACCTACTTCGTGCCCATGATCCTAGCGCTGTGTGCCCATGAGCCTTTCCTTTTTCTCTGGGTGAAAAGGCCAAACCTTGGTTCATATCTGGACAATGCTGAGTAAAAAATGTAAAATAAAAGGTAATGTATCATTGGACAATTTGAGATGTTACTCTTGCAGCCACTGCTGGCCCACTAAACTCTGGGCCTCCTTTCCCCCACCACACCAGGTTTACATTGCTGGGATACTAGTCACTTAGAAAGAGCAAGACTCAAACCACACAGCTGGCTTCCAGTTCCAGCTCTGCCGCTAACTAGTGTCAGGACCTTAGCCAAGATTCACTTCTGTATCTGTAAAATGGGGATAATATTTAGTGCACTATGTTGCTGGAGGGATGAAATAAGTTAGCATATGTAAAGTGCTTGACACAGTGTCAGGTGCACAGCAAGTGCTATATAAGGAGAAGCGAAAGGCCAGGTGCGGTGGCTCATGCCTGTAATCCCAGCACTCTGGGAGGCCAAGGTGGGCAGATCACTTTAGGTCAGGAGTTCGAGACCAGCCCAGCCAACATGGTGAAACACCGTCTCTACTAAAAATACAAAAATTAGCCGGGCATGGGCCAGGCGCATTGGCTCATACCTGTAATCCCAACACTTTCAGAGGCCGAGACAGGTGGATCACCTGAGCTCAGGAGTTCGAGACCAGCCTGGCCAACATGGTGAAACCCTGTCTTACTAAAAATGCAAAAATTAGCCAGGCGTGGTGGCATGCTCCTGTAATCCCAGCTACTCGGGAGGCTGAGGAGGGAGAATCACTTGAACCCAGGAGGTAGAGTTTGGGGTGAGCTGAGATCACGCCACTACACTCCAGCCTGCGGGATGGAGTGAGACTCCTTCTCAAAAAAAGAAAAAAAAATTAGCCAGGCATGGTGGTGCACATCTGTGATGCCAACTACTTGGGATAAAATGAGAAATAAAATAAAATAAAATGAGAAGCTATAATTAATACAGTGAGTTTTGTTTTTATTTTGTGACAGAGTTTTGCTCTCATTATCCAGGCTGGAGTGCAATGGCGGGATCTTGGCTCACTGCAACCTCCACCTCCCGGGTTCAAGCGATTCTCCTGTCTCAGTCTCCCAAGTACTGGGATCACAGATGTGCACCACCATGCTGGGCTAATTTTTGTATTTTTAGTAGAGACAGGGTTTCACCATGTTGGCTAGGCTGGTCTTGAACTCCTGACCTCACGTGATTCGCCTGCCTCAGTCTCCCAAAGTGCTGGGATTACAGGCATGAGCCACTGCTCCCAGCCTAAAGTGAGATTTTTCACCTCTTTGCAGTTCTAGAACTTAATGAAGAGAGATTTTACAGCAGAGAGATTATAGATTTTGAGATTTTCCCCCCCACCACCACCCCCAAGTCTACATATCATATCTGGCAATATAGCAAACATCTAAAATAGCAAAAAGTTCTCCTGCTTCTCAAGCAGCTGTACCAACAGGAAACCTTCAGCAAGGGAGCAAGTCCAAGCGCCTGGGTACTGGGCCCTTACTAATAATAGCTAGACACTTCGAATTCTGACACCCCGGGCAAGGTAGATATAATTATCCTCATTTTGTAGATAAGCCCAAGTAGGAATGGAGAGGTTAAATAACTCATTCAATGAGTTAAGTGGCAGACCTGACTCCAAAGTTCATGTCCGCTTTCCACTCTATTTCCCTGCTTCCCATATAGCAAGCACTAACTGTTTGTAAATAACGAACAAAATATTTCAAGATCTTTAAAAAGATGGGAAACAAGGCTTCTCTGGTAGAGAAAGAAGTTGGCATCACAACTGCTGACAGTTTGACACCCTTGCCTTCTCTGCTCCCAATGACCCGCTCTAGCAATCCTGCTTCCCTCGCTAGCAACAAGACACTATGTAGGCCTCTGTTTGCAAGTCTCCTCCCGTAGCAGCCTAGACTGCTCCCTCCGCTAACTGCATGCTTGGGCTCCTCCACACAACATTCAAAATCCAATGACAGGTATCCCTTTTTGGAAGGCAAGTTTCCCAAACTCTGACACCAACACGAAACACCTGGGGCCGGATTACCCTCTAGTGGGGCCCCCAAATCAACCTAAACAGAGAAGGAAGGGGAGGTGACGCAACTAGGCCTCCTGCGCCAAACAGGCTGAGCGCGGCGGCCGTGACCCCGCAGTGGGCTCTCCACAGTGGCCTCCTGCGCCTTCCCTGTGGAAGGCACGCCAGAGCGGCGATGTTATCTCTGGGATAAAGGGCCGGTCCTAATGCAGTTTGTGGGAGAAGGCGCAGCAAAGCGCCTACCGGGGCGAGTCCCAGGAGCCTCGCTCTCCAGTCACTCTCCGAGGCGGGGGAGTCGGCGAGAGGGAAACAAGGGCCTTTGGTACCCAGCTGTTGGGCTCCGGCTGGCAGGAGCGCCGGAGCATCGGTGCGCAGCCTCTGCCGCCCACACCCGCGCACACATAGGCGAACACACGGGCGCACACACATGCACAAAAGTACACCGGCCCTGGGCGTCTGCCTGCTGGAAGGTTGCCGAGACCGGCCACAGTGCCCCTACCAGCCGCGTCCCCACCCAGCCCTGAGGCCACTCTCAGTGCCCCGCCGGGGCGCCCCCGCGCTTCCTCTAACATCAACGCCAGAGACTGGAGAGGCCGCACGCGCCGGGCGTTCCAGCCCAGGAAGGTGTGGCCGAGAAGGACAGAGCCTCTTACCGGGTCTTGTACTTCCTTGGGACACGGCAGAACACCCGGAGGCTGCCAGTGCGGCCGATACCCTCCCCCCGCCCTCCCCCACCACGTAGCCCTCTCTACCTTCAGTCGGGAATCAATGGTGTGGTCGCAGATTGGTGACATCATTGCCGCGCCGGCCGTGGGAGGAAGAACCACGTGATTCTACCCTCTTTTGTTTGCGCTCTAGGAAATCAAGGTTTTTGTTGCTAAGTCTTCCTTGGTTTTTTACGTTGTGTTAATGCCGCTGTTTTGGGTACGGCGGGGAGTAGGTACATGGGTTTAGGATGCTGCATTTTTGCCCATGGCCTTGATTGAACTCCTTCTTAGTCATTCATAACGTGGTTGGGCCGGAAGGCCTGAGAAAATACGTAGGTACAATCCTCTTTTTAAAAACAGACCACAGAATTAGCCAATAATACGTTATAACCAGTAGACCTTGAATGGACCGTTTAAATTAAATTAAACGACTTCATTTTTAAAATAATATAATGAACACCTTCTTTAACTTGACATGCTAACCAAGAACTAAAATATTATCAATTAACTTTCATCAACTTTTAAGTGGTCCCCATCTTCTGCCACTGCCTCTCCATCAGAAGTAACCCCCATCCTGAATTTGTGTTTACACAACTATTATATTGCTTTAATTTCTTTTCGCATTTATATATATTACTAAGCAATGTATTTTTACTTTTTTAGTTTTGTGTGTGTTTCCAAACTTTCATCTAGAGGCCTGGGCCTGGTACATTTTTCTTTACAAACATGTTATTAAGATTCATCTTTGTTGACTGAAGTTACATTTTGTTCATTTTCACTGCTACATAAAAATCCATTATGTACCATAATTTATCCATTCTCCAGCTGCCAAATCTTTGTGCAATTTCCAGTCTTTTGCTATTTCCAACAGTGTTGGAAATCAGCATTGCTTTCTGGTGCCCCGTGCAAAAATGTCTCTTGGGTATATTTACCTAGGAATAAAATTGATAGGATTTTGGAATGCCAGTATTCCACTTCATATGATAGTACCAAATTTTTATCCAAAGTGGTTGTACCAGTTTATACTCCTACCAGCATGTACATCTTCTCTAACACCTCAGATTTCTTGGTTTTGCTAATGCATGGTCTCAAACTGGCCTTACTGAGGTTAAGCATCTCTTTTAGATATGTGTGGTCCATCTGTAGTTTCTCTTCTGTGAAATGTCAGTGTAGGGCATTTGAGGGATTTTAGGACTGAGCAAGAAAAAAATATGTGACCAGGAGGTGGCATTAGGACACTCAAGCTTTATTTGTGTGAGCTTTGACAGGTTTGCATTTAAGGGAAGTCCCTCGCAGCATGAGAAGATCCGGAGATTTGAGGTGGAGAGAAACCATCTAAAAAGGGAGGAGAGAAGGAAACTTCCAGAAGGGAGTGGCCTTACCATGTCCAGGTGATGTTGTTCAGCGGCCTGTGGGAAGTCTCTGTTTCAGAAAGCTCCCAAGGGCAGCAGTAAATTGGAGTCTTCATGAACCATGGATTTATCTTATCTATGACTAACAGATGTTGGGCACAGTTTCATGAGGTATACAAAGCAGGCAAGCACCCCTAAATGCCTAAAAATTTGCTTAGTTGGGTTATATCTAAAATGCCTTGATGTATAAACATTTGAATTAGGTGCTGAAAGACTTTTGAGATGATAGATACTAGCTTTCTGTGAAGAAATAAACAACCTGGGGACCCAGATACAGAGGCCATCTTTGTTTCTTTATATAACAGTCAGTTTGAGTCTTTTACTGTTGTTTTGGTGGATTGTTTGTTACATTATTCATAAACTTGGGGCACTGATTCTTTGTCAGTTATATGTGTTGCAAATTTATCCTTCCATTGGTGTCTTTTCACTTTCTATTTTGATAGACGTTCTTAACTTTGAATTTATTAATATTTATCCTGTTTTTATTTTCCCCCTACCCTAATATATGTTCACTTACTCTTATTACTAAAAATCTATAAATCCTTATTCCCTCTGGAATTTACTTTTGTATATAGTGTGAGGTAGGGATCCCATTTTACTTTTTACATACAAATGACCTTTATTTTCCCCCAGCTTTGTTTATTGACTAACCCCACCTTTCCCAACTTTGTTATATATCAACATTCCAGTCACTTATGGGTCTATTTCTGATCTATCTATTCTATTCCACTGGAAAATTTGTGTATCTTGATGTCAATACCACAATATTTAATTACCATAGCTTTATAAAAAGTCTTGATATTTAGTACTGCAAAATCTCCCTTTTATTCTTCATCCATCTTTTTTTTTTTGGCTATGCTTGGTCTTTAGTTTTACCATATTTTAAGGCAAGCATCTCAAGTTGCACACACAAACAAGTTTCACGCACACACACGCAGCAGTAACAACAACAAAAACCTGTTGGCATTGCATTGAATAATAAATAATATATAAATTTTGAGAGAATTGACATTTTATGATTCTGAGTCTTCCATTCCATAAGCAAGGGATAACTCTCTTTTTATCAGGTCTTCATTAATGCTTTAATTTGGGTTCATTATTCTCTTTGTTCAGATCTTGCACATCTTTTGGAGAGTTTATTCCTAGATATTTTGTAGTTTTTGTTGCTATTATAAGTGATGTCCTTTAAAAATATGCTTTCTAATTTTTTGATGATGGTATAGAAATAAATTTGATTTTTGTACGTTGATACTGTATCCAACCACAATGCTAAACTCTTGTTTGTGGTAATTTATTTATTGATTCTTTTGGATTTTGTATGTAAACAATCATTGTCTGAAAATAATGGCAGTTTTCCCCTTTCCTACACCCAACCCTTATTGCTTTTTATCTATCTTAAAAGTGTTACACTGGTTTGGCCAGGTGCGGTGGCTCATGCCTGTAATCCCAGCACTTTGAGAGGCCAAGGTGGTCAGATCACGAGGTCAGGAGATTGAGACCATCCTGGCTAACATGGTGAAACCCCATCTCTACTAAAAATACAAAAAATTAGCTGGGCATGGTGGCAGGTGCCTGTAGTCCCAGCTACTTGGGAGGCTGAGGCAGGAGAATGGTGTGAACCCAGGAGGTGTAGCTCGCAGTGAGCTTAGATCACACCACTGCACTCCAGCCTGGATGACAGAGCCAGACCCTGTCTCAAAAAAAAAAAAGTTACACTGGTTTGGGGGAGAAGGCAATGCACTGTTCCAGTACAGTGTTGTTGGAAATGGTGATAGTAGGCATTCTTGATGCTCCTGATATTCAAAAAGGGAACTTAGAATTATTTTTTATGATAAAACAGTTAGAATGATATTTTTGTAGACATTTTGTAAATCTCCTTTATCAGGGTAAGGAAGGTACCTTTTATTCCTAGTTGAATAAAATTTAAAAATCTTGAATGAATTTGAATTTAATTTATTTCTACATCTATTGAAATCACACAATTTCTTTCTCCCTTTAATATGTTAATATGATAGATGATATTTATAGAGTTTATATTAAACTACTTATCCTTGCATTCCTAGGATAAATAACTGGACCATAAAGTCTCAATTTTACATGCTATTGTCAACTCTGTATTCTGTGTCTATGTTATATTCTATGTAGGATTTTTGTATTTGTGTTTATGAAAAACATGGACTTGTGATTTTCTTTTCTCATTCTGTCTTCATCTGTTTGGGTTTCAAGGCTCATAAAGTGATATAAGGAGTATTCCCTCTTTTTGTATCCTCTGGAAGAATTTTAATAAGATTGGAGTGATTCTCCTTTCAAGCATCAGTAGAATTCACCAATAAAACTGTCTGGAACTGGGTTTAGTGGCTCACACCTATAATCTCAACTACTTGACAGGCTCAAGCAGGAGGATCACTTGAAGCAAGGAATTCAAGACCAGCCTGAGCAACATAACAAGACTCCATCTCCAAAAAACAAAAACCAAACAAAACAAAACAGAACAGAAGAGCAAAACCATCTGGGCTAGGTATTTTCCTTGTGTGAAGATTGTAAAATACGACTTTGATTTGTTTAATAGTTATGAAACTATTCAAGTATTTTCTTTCTCTTTGAGTCAGTTTAATAAAATAATAGGTTCTAGAATTTTTTCCATGTCATCTAAGGGTTTAAGCTTATTGGCATAGTTATTGATTGTATTATCTTCTTAATCTCTGCTGTATTTATAACTCTTTTTTCACTTACAATATTACTTGTGGTAGACTGTGTTATTGCTCTCCAAATATTTGCTTCTTTTCTTGTAAGAGGACTATGCATGTCTACCTAATGCTATGTGACTTGAGGTGACTCTTGTGACAGGAGAATTAATACCCAACCAGCTGTGAATGGGCTTGATCATCATATATGAACAGAAACTTTAAAAGGTATCATACCTGTTTCTACCAGCTTTCTTGCTCTTTTCTCTCTTCCATGAGAATGGCATGTGCTTGATTGGGGACCCCAGAATGAAGAATACATGTGGAGGAGAGCCCAGCAGAGTCAACATATATAGCAAATAAGAAATAAACACAGAGACTTGGGATTTTGTAGTTACCAAAGCATATTATAGTGAAAACTGACTGATAAATTATTTGCCTGTGATTTCTTATCATTTTTTTCTTAAATAAATCATTGCAGAGGTTTATTTATTTTGTTGGTATTTTTCAAAGAACCAACTTTGGTCCTTGTTGATTCTCCCTGTTTTCTATTTCATTTCTATCTCTAGTTCTGCTCTTATAATTATCCCCTTCCTTCCATTTTCTTTGAGTTTATTCTGTTGTTTATTTCTTTTTTTTCTTTTTTTTTTTTTTTGAGGCGGAGTCTCGCTCTGTCGCCCGGACTGGAGTACAGTGGTATTGATCTCAGCTCACTGCAAGCTCCGCCTCCCGGATTTACGCCATTCTCCTGCCTCAGCCTCCCGAGTAGCTGGGACTACAGGCGCCCGCCACCCGGCTAGTTTTTGCATTTTTAGTAGAGACGGGGTTTCAACGTGTTAGCCAGGATGGTCTCGATCTTCTGACCTCGTGATCCGGCCGTCTCGGCCTCCCAAAGTGCTGGGATTACAGGCTTGAGCCACCGTGCCCGGCCTGTTGTTTATTTCTTAAGTTGTGTGTTTAGTTCATTAATTTTCAGCCATGTTTTTCTCCTCTTTAAAAACATTTAAAGCAATAAATTTCCTTCAAAGCACTGCTTTCTGTATCCCACAAGTTTTTATATATAACATTTTCATTATTATTCAGTTCAAAAATACTTAAATTTTTATTGTAGTTTCTTCTTTGACTCATTATTTAAAAAGTATGTTCTTGCCAGGCATCGTGGCTCACACCTTGTAATCCCAACACTTTTGGAGGGTGAGGCTGGAGGAACATTAAGTCTAGAAGTTTGAGACCAGCCTGGGCAAAATAGTGAGACCCCATCTCTACTAAAATAATAAAAATAAAAAATTAGCCAGGCATGGTAGTCCCAGCTACTGAGGAGGCTGAGGTGGGAGGATCACTTGAGCCCAGGAGTTTGATGCTGCAGCGTGGGTAACAGAAACCCTGTCTCTTCTGACATATTTGCATTGTTATCTTAATTTTTATTATGCTTTTAGGCCGGGCATGGTGGCTCATGCCTGTAATCCCTGCACTTTGGGAGGTTGAGGCGAGAAGATCACCTAAGGTCAAGAGTTTGAGACCAGCCAGACCAACATGGTGAAACCCCATCTCTACTAAAAATACAAAAATTCACCGGCCATGGTGGTGCCCGCCTGTAATCCCAGCTACACAGGAGGCTGAGGCAGGAGAATCGCTTGAACCCAAGCGGTGGAGTTTGCAGTGAGCTGAGATGGCACCATTGCACTCCAGCCTGGGCAACAAGTGCGAAACTCAGTCTCAAAATAATAATAATAATAATTTTTATTATACTTGTATTTAAAATGTGCTGATATTTGCCTAATTGGTTAATTTATAATCTAGTCTGAGAAATACAAGGTTGATAAGAATTTGTATTCTCTCATTGTTAGGTACAAAATTGATATATGTCCATTATTAGAGATTGTTAGTTTTGTTCAAATATCCTGTATCTTTGCTTCTTGCTTTCTGCTTGAATTGCCAGTCACAGATAAAGGCATGTTGAAAAATCTCCCACAATGATGGTAGATTTGTCAGCCTCTCCAGTTTTTATCAATTTATGCTCCCTGTACTTGGAACACATTTGATTAGGTGCTTGTGTGTTTAGAATTGTGTTATCATTTTGGTGAATTAAATTTTATATTATGACACAGTTATCCCTTTCTATCCCTACATTGCTCTTTGTGTTAAAGTCTGTTTTGTCTGATATTATCATAGACAAATCAGCTTTCTTTTAGTGAGTGTTTACTTGTAATATTTGCAATCCTTTTACTTTCAACCTTTCTAAGTTCCTTTGCTTTAGATGTATTAATAAGTCCTAACTGATCAAGCCTATAATCCCAGCACTTTGGGAGGCTGAGGCGGGCGGATCACAAGGTCAGGAGATCGAGACCATCCTGGCTAACACGGTGAAACCCCGTCTCTACTAAAAATACAAAAAGTTAGACAGGCGTGGTGGTGTGTGCCTGTAGTCCCAGCTGCTGGGGAGGCTGAGGCAGGAGAATGGCGTGAACCCGGGAGGCGGAGCTTGTAGTGAGCCGAGATCACGTCACTGCACTCCAGTCTGAGCGACAGAGCAAGACTCTATCTCAAAACAAAAAAAAGTCCTAACTGATCATCTGTCTTGTTACTGTTAATTTTGTTCCATGTATATTTATTAAGATTTCTTTTTCTTTTTTTTTTGAGACAGAGTTTCTCTCTTGTTGCCCAAGCTGGAGTGCAATGGTGCAATCTCAGTTCACCACAACCTCTGCTTCCCAGGTTCAAGTGATTCTCCTGCCTCAGCCTCCCACGTAACTGGGATTACAGGCATGCGGAACCACACCCGGCTAATTTTTGTATTTTTGGTAGAGATGGGATTTCTTCATGTTGATCAGGCTGGTCTTGGAACTCCTGACCTCAGGTGATCTGCCCACCTCAGCCTCCCAAAGTGCTGGGATTACAGGCTTGAGCCAACACCTCCAGCCTATTATGATTCTTTATATATTTAGACTTTGATTCTTCCTTTTATATTTATATTTGTTCTACATTTTCTAGGTCTCTGGGCCTTTTTTTTTTTTTTTTGATTAACTGAGTTTTTTTTGCACCTTTCTCCCGCTTCCAGGTTTTCACTAAAGATTTGGAATTATACTTTATTTTTTTAGAGGTTACTTCAGAAATATGTCATGTATTTTAATTTAACAAGGCATAAATTTTAAATATGTTTACCATTCTCTTCTAGATAGCATAAAATATTTAGAATATTTTAATTCTTTTCTTACCTTTTCTGACTTATATGGTACTGTTGTCTATTTTTTTGGTTCTTTCTTTTCTTTGTAACTCCACAAATTAGTAATTGTCATTTTATTTTACATAGGCAATGTTAGGATTTATATACAAGGAAACAAACAAAGCCAATAAGAGGATGTGTTTGCAAAGTAGCTGCCACTAAATACAACTGAGATAGCTCAATCTATGGGACTCTGCTCCAAGAAGTTGTATAAAGTGTGTCTCAGCAAACCATGCTTGAGGGAATAAAGATATCTTCAATCCCTCAACAAACTGCTTTCAGAAAAGAAGAGAGGAATTTCTCTACTGGCTTTTGTTTTTCCTGTTATGAGAGTTAACTCCCCTGCCCTTCTGTCTCATACATAGGTGTCCCCTGGTGTTTGATGACTCAGCATCAACAGAAGGGTGGAAAGAAGCATGTGGTATTGGTATGGAATAAGGTCTTGTCATTGTGTGCCTGCGTGAAGGTGAATGCAATCCATGCAGACTTAGTTCTGTGAACTCTAAAAATCGGACAGGTCTCAGTCAATTTAGGAAGTTTATTTTGCCAAATTAAGGATGTGTGTCCGACAAAGCCTCAGGAGGTCCTGACAACATGTGCCCAAGGTGGGTGAGGTACAGCTTGGTTTTATGTTACATTCTATGTTAAATTTTATAATGCATTCTAGTGAGACATGAGACATCAATCAACATATGTAAGATGTACTTTGGTTTGGTCCAGAAAGGCGGGACAACTTGAAGCAGGCTTCCAGGTTATAGGTAGGTAAGACACAATGTTTTTGAGTTTCTGATTAGCCTTTCCAAAGGAAGCAATCAGATATACATTTATCTCAGTGAGCAGAGGGATGACTAAGTTCTGTCTGTCCTTTGTCCCCAAGGAATTTCCTTTTGGGCAAATTGTGAGGGAGGTATATAGCTTTTTTATCTTAGTAGTTATCTTTTTTAGGAATAGAATGGGAAGCAGGTTTGCCCTCAGGAGTTCTTAGCTTGATTTTCCCCTTTGGCTTGGTGATGTGGGATCCCAACAGCAGTGACTGGAGCTGGATTCAAATGTCCTGGAGACAGCTGAGGCCAAGAGAATCTGAAGTGGGGCATATGATGAGAAATAAAGAAAGAGAATGTTCTCAAAACAAGGAGCAACATTTTAGAGATATAAATATGGAGAAAGCACTATTATTTTAGTGAGATGCAAGAATAGCAATTCATTTCTAACGAAGGAGTCCTACTATATGAACTCTTGTAAATGTATTTTTACTTCTGTGAGCCCTTTTTGCAATCTCTAGAATTTAGGATTAGAAACACATGAATTTGAATTCCTAACATTGGGAATAATTAGAAATACAGGAACAGGCTACTGGGAGAGCATAAAAGAGGTTTGTACGTGTAGATGTTTTTTGCTTGATAGTTAGGGAGAGATAAAGACAAGGCAAAGAAAAGGCTTTAGAATGGTCCATCTCAGCATCGTTGCCAGGAGCGGTGCTGAATTATGTGTCACAATGTCTTGTTTTGTTCCAATGGGTTCTCAAAGTTATTACTGGCAGAATTTTACATTTGAGAAGTTTGAGAAATACCCCGGGTACTGTTAATGGCTTCGTTTTTCAAGTTCACTGAGCTGGGCAGAATAAATATAAATCACCCAAAGACATTGCAAACCAGATCAAGCCTCCCATCAAGAACAGTTAGGAAAGCTGTTCAAAATATTTTTAAAATATCTGCTTGGAAGCATTGGAGAACTACCAAGATAGAAAAGAACTTAGGGGTCAAGATTCTGGAGAAGGGAGAATTCCATAGAGGTGAGACAAACATCTGGCACCACTGAGGTGTTCCTAGTTTCAAAGTCAAACCTGAGAAAATGAGAAGTTGAGCAGAACTTTTGGAAGTCTCTCTGGGCAGAGGAAACAATAACTGTGGTTCAGGGCTCATCAATGAGAAGGAGTTCTAGTAAACATCCCAGACTTTCTTTCTTTCTTTCTTTTTTTGAGACCGTGTCTTGCTCTGTCACCCAGGCTGGAATGCAATGGCATGATCTCAGCTCACTGCAACCTCCGCCTCTCGGGTTCAAGTGATTCTCCTACTTCAGCCTCCTCAGTAGCTGGTAAACATCCCAGACTTACAATTGGGATTCCTAAAGGGCTATATCCTAGGAGTAAGAATAAGCCAAAATTGACTAACTCTCAAAGACTGAAATTTGGTTCGAAGCAACTCGATTTTAGATTTATTCTGGTGCCATGCCCCTACCTTAACCTTTTCTATAAATAAGGGTAAGTCCTCTCTGGGTGACGATAATATTGTCCAGTACCTTAAATTATTGCTATAATTTTTCATACACAATGTCCAGCATGTAATGAAAAATAAACACGCAAAAAAAAGACAAGACTGCCCAAAATTCAGTTACAAGACAGACAGTAGAAAAAGACCTATGGAAGATCCAGATATTGGAGAAATCATACACATAATTTAAGATAACTTTGATTAATGTGTTCCAGAAATTAAATTACAAGATGCAGAATTTCAGGAGAGAACTAGAGACTATAAAAAAAGAATCAAATGAAGACTCTAGAACTGAAAAATGCAATAAATGAAATTAATAATTCAATAGATGGGTTTAACAGTTGATTAGAAGCAGTTGAAGAGAGAATAAAAGAAATAAAATATTAGAAGAAAATATCTAGGCTGAAATATGGTGAGACAAGGAATACAAAGTACATATAAGAGCATAAGAGATATTTGTGGCTCATGCCTGTAAATCCCAGCACTTTGGGAGGCTGAGTCAGGTGAATCACTTGAATCTAGGAGTTTGAGACCAGCCTGGGCCACATAACCCTATCTCTACAAAAAATACAAAAATCAGCCAGGCATGGTGACACACACCTGTAGTCCCAGCTACTTGGGAGGCTGAGGCAGGAGAATGGTGTGAACCCAGGA